>NW_027532591.1:3221466-3309591 GCF_008692635.1 Crocuta crocuta
TGGGTTCGAGCCCTGCGTCGGGCTGTGTGCTGACTGCCAGCTCAGAGCCTGGAGCCTGTTTCAGAGTCTGTGACTCCCTCTCTCTCTGACCCTCCCCTGCTCACTCTGTCTCTCTCTCTCTCTTCTAGAAATAAATAAAACATTAAAAAAAATTTTTTAAAAGGCTTACAGAGTTGAATTAACTTGACAAGTTGTAAAATACTTAACAGGTAAATGTGGGGTCTATTTCTGGACTCTATTCTGTCTCAATGACCTATTTGTCTTTCTTTGCCAATACTACATTGTCACATTTATTGTCTTAAAATCAGTCTTGAAATGATGTGGCATGGAGCATCCAAGTTTCTTCTTTTTCAAAATTGTTTTAACTATTTACACCATTTGCATTTTAATATAAATATTAGACTCAACCCATCAATATCTTTTTTTTAAAAAGCTGGAATTTTTATTGGAATTACACGGATTTTACAGTTCAATGTGAGGAAAAATGACATTTTAACAATTTGAGTCTTATAATTAATGAACATGGTATTTATAATTCGTGAACAGGATATATCTATTTATTTAGTTCTTTTTCTCAGCAATATTTTATGCTTTTGAGTATATTTTGCTAAATTTATCCCTTTTTTAAAATGGTATTGTAAAATGTACTTTTAAAAATTTTATTTTCCAAACTGTTCATTGCAGTATAAGGAAATATAATTTATTTTTGTACACTTACTTTGTATCTTGTAACTGCTAAATTCAATTATTATTTCTAGTAGCTGTTTTTGTAGATTCTTGGGGGCTACTTCATTATCATGTCATTTTTAAATGACGATGCTTTGAATGACAATGTTGAACAGAAGTGGTAGGAGTGAACATCCCTGCCTTATTCTCAATTTTAGGGTGAAAGGATACAATCCTTCACCATTAAGTATGCTAGGTGTAGGATTTAAATAAATGCCCTTTATCAGGTTGAGGAATCTACTTTTATTTCTAATTTTGGAAGTTTTTTTTCAAATGGACATTAAATTTTGTTAAATGCTTTTTCTGTATCTGTTGATATGATCATATGGGTTTTTTAAACTTGATGAGGTACATGAAATTTTTAAAAAATATTTATTTATTTTTGAGAGAGAGACAAAGAGAGCAAGGGAGGAAGGGGCAGAGAGAGAGAGAGAGAGAGAGAGAGAGAGAGAGAGGCACAGGATTTAAAGCAGGCTCCAAGCTCTGTCAGCACAGAGTCAATGTGGGGCTCGAACTCACAAACTACAAGATCATGACCTAAGCTCAAGTCAGATGCTTAACCGACTGAGTCACCCAGGCACCCTGAAATATTTTTCAATCACAGGAGTGACAGGATTATATCTATACATTTTTTGAGAGATCACTTATCATGAAGTTGCAAATTATTCTTTATAAATTGGTTACGTCTATATCCCTTACTAAACCATGAGTTTTTTTGTTGTTGTTGAGAGAGAGATAGCAAGCACGAGTAGGGGAGGAGCAGAAGGAGATGGAGAGGGAATCCCAACCAGGCTCTATGCCGTCAGCACAGAGCCTGACATGAGGCTCAATCCCACAACCGTGAGATCATGACCCAGTGTGAGGGTCTGCCAGACACTTCTAAACTCTACATTGTATGAAGACAAATACCATGCCTGTTTTCTTCTCCAATCTATATCTAGGCTTGAATACAGTCCCTGGATCAGAGTAGAAAATACCTACTGAGGGAATAAACAAATGCAAATAGAATAAGAAGAACTATGAAGAATAAGCTAGAATCCAGAAAAACTAGAGGTAGAGAAAATAATTAGGAGGCTATCTGATTGAGGGTTGCTATTTCCACAACAGAACACTTAAGGGGCAAAGGATCCAATCCAATTAGGAAAAACAAAATAAATAGACAAAACTTTCAAGTTTTCTACATGCCTAAGAATTCTGGAGAAAATGTGGTTGATGCTAGTCTCTATAGGGTTTGAATTATTGTAATGACCAAGCCAAGAAATGAGAGGCAATTTGCTCTGTTTTTCTAGGGTTATCACATATCCTTGAATTAACCTAAATCTTTATATTTGTGGACCAAGAGTTAAATAAAGTATGGTTATGTCTCTTTGGACCTCACCAAACTAGAACCCATTTTCCAAGCTTATACAGGACTTTCCAAACCAAATCTGTGAGTGGGATAGTCTAATATCCTCTAATGGCATAAATGACTAAAGGGGAGAGAGGGTTGGGAGAGCAGTGGAGGGAAGAGGATCAGCTCAAAAGTACATAAAGCCTAAAATACCAAAATGCACTATGTTTTCACAAGAGATTAGTTAGTTGACAGCGAAGTAATAACTAGCAATGTCATAAATCTTCCTATTGCTTTCTCTTCTCTAGACTTCAAACCACTAGGATAGCAAACAAGTTGGGTTAGAAACACAAGTAGGATGGTCTGATCTAATCAGAAATTCAAGGTGTACAGGAACTGGGACTGTAGAAAAGGAAGTTCTTTGCAAGAAAATATTGCAAAGTAAAAAACAGAAAGAGGGACAGGGTAAGATATTTTTAACCTAAAAAAAGTTAGTTACTATTGCCAAACACCAAGTACAATATACAAACAAGAAGAAATCATGCCTGTCTTTAAAGATCTCACAGTTAACAAAAAGGCTTGTTAATTACCGTGAAATAACTGGTTAACAAAAACAGGGAGAATAAGCAGAGTAGGAAGTAATGCCAATCATCACCTCACTATAAGACTCTGATGAAACATCATTACAAAGTGGTTCCAGAAATTAATACAGATTACACTAACAGAAATGATATGCCTCAATCAAGGAAGAGGATATATCAACTGTGATCTCTCAATCCAAGGTGGACACTAATGTGAGTGTCACATTGTATATGCAGCATTGACTTCCTAAAATTAAACATGCTTCTAAAATGGAAAAGTATCAAAGTGATGCCTCAGAAAATATGACTAATAACAACTATCATCTACAATATGCATTTTTCAGTTTTATTATGATATAATTGATGTATTCTTCAAAGGTATACAACATAATTTGTTATTATGTATACTGCAAAATTATTAGCACAATAAGTTTAATCAACATCATTTACCTCACATAGTTAAAGTTTTTTTCTTGTGATGGAAACTTTTTAAGAGCTACTCTCTTAGCAAATTTCAAATATAAATACAGCATTGTTAACTATAGCCACCATACTTTATACGTTGTATCTCCATACAGTATGTATTTTACTTTTGACAATTTTGTGCAATGGTTAAACAAACTAAAAATGTTTAGTCTGAAGAAATGGGGGAAAACAGTAGAAGAATTATTAAGAGAGAAAATATATTTACATTGTAAGTTTTGTTTCTAAAAGGAGACTGAGATCAAAGGAACGCTTCTGAAAACAACACTACATTACATGTTAACTAACATGAATTTAAATAAAATCTTGGGGTGGGGGTACACCTGGGTGGCTCAGTTGGTTAAGGGTGTGACATTTGATTTTAGCTCAGGTCATGATCTCACGGTCGGTGAATTCAAGGGCCCCATCAGGCTCTTCACTGACAGTGTAGAGCCTGCTTGGGATTCTCCCTTTCTCTCTGCTCCTTCTCCACTCATGATCTCTCTCCCTCTCTCTCTCTCTTTCTCCCCCCCCATACTAAAAATAAATAAAATTTTGAAAAGATAAATAAATAGAAAAACAATAAAGGAATGGAACTTGTAAGTGGAAATTCAAAATAAGGAACAAGAAACACATGCAACTAATACCTCTTTTTTGCATGTAGCTAGTGTATAAAATGTTTATATTTATAAAACTTTAGACAGAGTTATTGAACAAATGAATTAATGCCTTAAAATTAATAAGCATTTTCATTGCTAAAAGTATTTAAACACACAGTAGGTGACCTTAAGACAAAAATGTGGAAAAGACTGCTTAATTCATGGCCATCCAGATTAGATAGTTACAGACCCCTCCACACTCATTAATCTCTATGAACCAGTAAGTTGCTTATTCTCTTTTGTCAGTTCTCACATCTATAAGACGGGACACAGGTTCTGGCTGTGTCAAGGTAATGTGAAAATAAGTAAGTCAAGGAGTATAAAAGGGCAGAGGCAGGGACTAAGGTAAGATCAGGGGAGGGAAGGGTAGCATAAATCTGTCACTGGTGGAAAAGGAGAGAGGTTACACTGAAGTGAACTGTTCAACTAACTGAAGACCACAACCCCAACTCCATGTTCAAGACTGCAAATTCCTCATTATTCCATCAGACAATTATCTTTCCTGCTTCTGTACTTTCTTTGCCTAGAATAAACTTACTTCCCCTGCCTAATGTGTCCACATAACAAATTTTGATTCATATTTCTTGATTTGGTCCCTCTCTGAAATCTTTCCTGACCATCCTCACAACCCTATTTATTCTCTTCCCGTGCTTTTAAGACACCAGCTAAAACTGAGTCTTCCTTTTCAATATTCTCATAGCACAATCTACATTCATAATGGAAATTACTTCATGGGAAAGTCATGAGCTTCTAGATTCAGTTTAAGACTGAATTCATGACTTAAGAATTCTCTGATCTTCAGTTTATTCATCTTTGAAACACGGATAACAACGACTGCTTCACAGTATTGTTCCAACTGTTGTACAGGAACCAAGTGCACTAAGCATAGTGGCTGCTGTACAATAAGTAATGTGAACATATGTATGTGTGTGAATAAATGAATGAGTGAGTGAGTGGTTAAGTGCCCTTTATTTCCGTGTCTACTTCCCCCTTTTCACAGATATAGTTATATACCATGGAGTGCTCTGGGATAATGACTCCATTATTTCATGCAGTTTGAAAACAACATAATATTAAGTAAGCCCAAAGTAATCAAAAAACATTTATAAAATGATCCATTCTGATTACACAAAAATCTTTTGGAATTCATATCCTAATATTCAACACTAATTGCTAAATATGAGACCTTGAGAAAGTAAAGTGTTATTTACTATTACAGCCATTACTGTATGTTTTATTCCTTTAAACAGGAAAAAAAATCATCTTAAGAGTTTTTCAAAGGAAGATGATACAGAATTATCAGAGGCAGAGGAGACTGAAAGATAAATGGCACAAAATAAGATGCTAGAAAACATAAGTCTATGCTTCTTCATTGCTTTGCTTTGAGGATAATACAACAAAATATGACATGAATGATAAAAGTAGTTGAGGGAACAATAATTTTAAATAAAGCTCAATGATACTTTATAAAATGGCAACTTTAAACTCTATACCATATTGCTAACAGTAGGAACTTAATCAAAAATTAGAGAAAGGAAAAATACTCATTTCTTTTTTATATACTTCTCTATCAAAAATTTTTTTTTACTGAATATAGGTTTTAGAACTGTGAAACTAGGTAAAAGAAACATTTCTAATGCATAAATAAAAATAAACTATGTACATGAAGGCCCAGTCTGAGATGCTGCTTATTTATATATCAAAATAATTTTATAATTTGGGGAGTGTGCAATTGTTGGCAGGGAGGCAATAAATATCAGTTTGAAGATAGACCAAAGAACAATGAGACTAATGTACAAAATCTGCAGACACCTCCCTTCCCTAATGATTAGTCTTCTTGTCATGTCATGCTCACAACATCTGTGTAAGTCAAATAAGACTGCTACTCTTTCTTTCCAAATGCACTAATAACAATAATAAGATCCATTTATACAGTGTTTATTATTCATAAAGGGTGGCTGAGCATATAGAAGTAAAGACATATGCCAAAAACTACATGGTTAATCTGAGTTACAGAGTCAAGACTGGAAACTAAGTTCATAGATTCAAGAAAAAAAAATGGTTTGAAATATCCTAAGCTAGTTTTTCAAGCTCAAAATGCACTTGCTAAATGTTTTATCTGTTTCCATACTCAATCTTATTCATTTCAACTAAAATTCTATCCAACATAATTAAAGTAGTTTTAGGAAAGTAGATTAAAAATAGAAAAGAAAATGAGGCAAATGGTTAAACTAATTACAGACCTATTTTTCTATTTTCCATTCCAGAAATGAAACTAAAGTTCTGCTAAATAGGCCCAGCAAAAGTAAATCTGCTGGGAGCACTGGTTCAACAAACTTTATTGAACAAACACCTGTATGTTAGGTTAAATCCAGTGCTAACCCATACATAAAACTACACAATGATTCCTACCCTCAAGATCACACCATTTCACACTAGATAGTATTTTATAGAAGAACCAATGCTTTCAAATAATTCTTTAAATTCATTCAAAATAAGAAAACCCAAAAACAAACATTTGTTTGTAATAAAACAAATCTGTAGAAAACAAGCAAACAAATAAATAACACACTAAAAATATTAACAGACTGATACAATTACCACTAGGTGTCACTCTGATATAAAGTTGTCGGCTGCCTTTAGGCTTGCTTTTATATACATTGTTGGGTCTTCCTGATAATAACCTGTAAAACTGCATCTTATTTATCATTTCTTTGCATTTTAGCATGTATACATATACAGAAAAATTAGGATTTATCCAATTCCTTAATAACAGTAGGCTGGTCCATATTTTTAAGTTTTCCTGTGGTATTTTAATATACATACAAATCATACATATGCTCAGATACTGAGCCATTGATTTTCTCAGCAGGTACTGCTCTGTGCTAACCACTGTGCTTGGAGAATTTAGAGAAGAATAAGACCTACTCTCTGAGGAGTTTGAGAAGTTAACAGTCACAAGGAAAACCTGAAACACAAAAAAAGAATAAGATATTTTAAAATCCATTTTGAAAGTATATATGATCTTTTATGGGATCATACAAGATGAATCAACTACTATGTCCATGCAGGTTAGGAAAGGTCCCATAAAGGAGAAGAAATATTTACATAGAATGTTAAAAGATGAGTATGAGTTTCCTAAAAAAACTAAAACAAGGAAGGGCAAATCAAACAGAATATAGGAAATAAGGAATCACTGAGAGATGGATAAGAAGATATATATTCTAGAAAAATCATTATAGGGCAACTATGTAAAATAGAGACTAGAGGAATAAAGAAAATAGAGGTGATAAAAATAAAGGAAGGATTCAAATGATATCACTGTAAAACTAACAGAATTTAATCAATCAAATGCAGTGAAAGAGAAAAAGTCATCAAGTTCCAAATATCCTTGCATACAACTTCCACAGCGATGCACATCAACAAACTTAACAGTGAACACAGAGAAGATATGTGACATGATTTTTTGACTGGCATGCAATTCATAATAGAAGAATAACCATAATCCAGAACAAATAAAAAACTGCAATAGTTAGGAGAAGCAAGACAAAGTGTGTATTGTACAATAACAATATTTTGAATTTATTTTGAATCACATTTCATTTATAATATATTTGTAACTATTTTAATTTTATTTCTTTTTAAACAGAATGATTAATTGACTGTTTCTACTCTACCAAAGTTGGGCACAAGTCCATTTTTAAAGTGAATTATAAAGTCAACAGTTTTAGCAAATGTTATCTCTGGAAATTCTATCATGTTTTTATAAAAAAATTTTGACTTACTTTCATAGATTATTCTCTAAATTAAGATAGAATTAAAGTGTAACATTAACATATATGATCCAGACAAGCCAGCATTTCTGATCACCATCTTTGAAATAAGTATATATTTCACTAAGAATATAATAACTGAATTGAAAAGGTCACCACTAAAAGGGCACAACAGCCTTGATAAACCAGAAGAAAGAATATGTGAAGTTGAAAACAAGTCATTTGAAATTACACAGTCAGTAAAATAAAGACATTAAAAATTTTTTTAAAGGTGGGGGGCGCCTGGGTGACTCAGTCAGTTAAGCATCCGACTTCGGCTCAGGTCATGATCTCACAGTCTGTGGGTTCAAGCTCCATGTCAGGCTCTGTGCTGACAGCCCAGACAGAGCCTGGAGCCTGCTTCAGATTTGGTGTCTCCCTCTCTCTCTCTGCCCCTCTCCCACTCGCTCTCTGTTTCTGTCTCTCAAAATAAAATAAAGACATTTAAAAAAAAATAAAAAAGAAAAAAAAAAAGGAAATCACCCAGTCAGAAGAGAAACAAGAAAAATGAAAAGAGAAAGAATGAAAAAAGCCTAGAGGACTTACGGGAAACCATTAAAGGACCAACAAATGAATTTATGGGAGTGGCAAAAACTAAGACAAAGGGTCAGAAGGCTTATTTGACGAAATAATGGCTGAACACTTCCCAAATCTGGGGAAGGAAATAGACTTGCAGATTCATAAAGCATAAAACATCCAAAAAAGAATAAATCCTAAAAAGTCCATACCAAAAAACATTAAAATCAAATTGTCAAATTAAAGGACAAAAAGAAATTTGAAAGCAATAAGTGAAAAGCTCACCACATAAAAGGAGCTGACCCCAGTGTCAACAGATTTCTCAAATGAAACTTTGCAGGCCAGAGGGAATAGAAAAATATACTAAAAGTGCTGAAAGAAAAAAGCTGCCAAATAAGAATACTGTATTTCCAGTAAAACCGTTCTTCATATATTAAGGAGAAATAAAGACTTTTCCCAGATAAACAAAAGCTGAGAAAGTTCAACACTGGACTTGCCTTTTAAGAAATGCTAAAGAGAGTACTCCAATTGTAACAAAAGGATACTACTAGATAGCAACACAGGAGTATAAAGCTCACTGTTAATGGTAAATATATAGACACTACAAAACACTCTACACAAGTACAGAATACTGTAATAATGGTGATTAATAACTTATATTCTGATACAGAAGTTAAAAGAAAAAAGTATACAAAATATAAGATGATAATGGTACTTAACACGCAAAGATGTAATTTGTGACATCAATAACAAAGGGAGAGAATAAAGAATAGTTTTATACATGACTTAAATTGTCAGGTTAAAATAGACTATTAAAAATATAAGATGTCTTATATAAGCTCCATGATAACTACAAAGAAAACAGATACAGAAAATACAAAGGAAACAGTTACAGAAGATACAGAAAAGAAAATGGGGAACAGGATCAAAGCATGATACTACAAAAAAAATCAACAAACACAAAGGAAGACAACAAGAGAGAGAAAGAGGGAACAAAAGCTGTAAAACAAAGGATATAATCAACAAAATGGCAACAGTAAAGTCCTTCCTATTAGTGATTAGCTTAAATGTAAATGGATAAAACTCCCCAAACAAAACACACAGACTAGTTGGATTAAAAAAACAAAACTCAACTATATGGTATCTATAAGAGATTCACTTCAGATTCATGGACACATGGAATGAACGGGAAAGGGTGGAAAAAAATTCTATGCAGATTGTAACCAAAAGAGAGCATTGTGGCCATACTAACATCAGACTAAAAAGACTTTAATTCAAAACCTGTCACAAGAGAGATAGGACATTATATGATAAAAGAGTCAATTCACATATAGGAAGATGTAATAATTATACACATATGTACTCAACATCAAAGCACCCAATATAATATGAAACAATGACAGAACTGAGAGGAGAAATAAACAACCACACAATAATAGTAGGGGATTTCAATAATGGATAAAATTTCTACACAGAAGGTCAATAAAGAAACATAGGGCTTTAACACTGTAAACCAAATGGAGCTAACAGGCATATACAAAACATTACACTGAACAGCAGCAAAATTCCAAGTACAAGTGGAGCATTCTTCAGGGCAGATGACATGTTAGGTTATAAATAATCTTAATAAATTTAAGAAGAAAGAAGCAGAAGGAAAACTGCTACTGATTTTTAGTTTCATTATACTGTGACAGGAAAACATTCTTGGCATGATTTCAATCTTCTTATATCTGTTAAGACTTGTTTGTGACCTAACATGTCATCTATCCTGGAAAATTCACAGATACATGGAAATTAAATAACTTATGCCTGCACAACCAAAAGATCAAGGAAAAAAAAATCATAAGAAAATTTAGAAAATATTTTGAAACAAATGAAAACAAAAACAGAACATACCAAAACTTTGGGGATGCAGGAAAAGCAGTACTAGGATAGGCTGATAGTAAATGCCTACATTAAAAAAGAAGAAAGATCTAATAAACAACTTAATTTTATACCTCAAATAACTATAAAAAGTGGAACAAGCTAAGCCCAAAGTTAAAAGAAGGGAGGAAATAATAAAGGTTAGAGCAGAAATGAAAAGAAAATAGAAAAACAATTTTTAAAAAATCAGTAAAACTAAGAGTTGAGGCTTGAAAAGATCAATAAAAAAACCAGACAAACTTTTACCCTAGACTAAGAAAAAAAAAGAAAGAGTCAAGTAAAACCAAAAAGGAAAAAGTAGACATTACAACTGATATCGCAGAGGTAAATATAGAGACTACTATAAATAATTACATGCCAGCAAATGGGATAGCCTAGTAAAATCAGTAAATTCATTGAAACATATAACCTACAAAGACTGAATCATAAAGAAATAGGAGATCTAAACAAATCAATAATTAATAAAGAGTAATCAGTAATTTAACAAAATCAGTAACTAGTAAAGAGTAATAAAAAAAAAAAAAATCAAAATCAGGGCACCTGGGTGGCTCAGTCAGTGAAGCATCCGACTTTAGCTCAGGTCATGATCTCACAGCTTGCGGTTTCAAGCTCCACAATGGGCTCTGTGCTGACAGCTCAGAGCCTGGATCCTGCTTCAGATTTTGTGTTTCCATCTCTCTCTGCCCCTCCCCTGCTTGCTCTCTCCCTCTTTCTCAAAAATAAACATTAAAAGAAAAAAAAAATTTTTTTTAATCAGTAATCAAAAACCAACAAAGAAAAATTCAGTACCAGATGGTTTCACTGGAGAATTCTAACAAACATCTAAAGAAAAATTAGTGTCACTCTTTCTCAAACTTGTCCCAAAACTTAAAGCAGAAAGAACACTTCCAAATTCATTTTATGAAGACATTACCCTGATGCCAAAGCCAGACAAACACACTACAAGAGCAAGAACAAAAACTATTACCCAATATCCCTGATGAATACATATGCAAAAATCTTCAACAAAATATTAGAAAACAAAATTCAACAGCACATTAGAAAGATCATGCACCATAATCAAATGAATTATGCATTTGATACAAGGATGGTTCGATATACAGAAATCAATGTGATAAATATCATATTAATAGCATGAAGGAAAAAAATTACAAGATCTTTAAAAATGCAGAAAAAGCATTTACAAAATTCACCAACATTTCATAATGAAAATACTCAAACTAGAAACAGAAAAAAATTTACTGCAACATAATAAACGCCATATATGAAACATCCACAGCTAATATCATACTGAATGGTGAAAATTAAAAATTTTTTCCTCTAAAGATCATGAACAATGCAAGAATGCCTACTGTTGCCACTTCTATACAACATAATATCTGAAGTCCTAGCCTGAGTAATTAAGCAATAAGAAGAAATAAAAGGGTTCCAAATCAGAAAGCGAGAATTAAATTACCTATGTTTCCAGATGATCTTATGTGTGGAAAACCCTAAAGATATTATTTAAAAAACAAAAACAATAACAAAAACCTGTTAGACCTAATAAACAAATCTGACAATGTTGCAGGAATACAAAATTTACATACAAAAACTAGTTATATTTTATACACTAACAACAAATAATCTAAAAAGAAAACTAATAAAACTATCTCATTTACAATAGCATCAAAACGAATAAAATACACAGGAATAAAAACCAAGGAGACAAAAGACTTGTGCACAATGAAAACTACAAAACAATGCTAAAAGAAAGTAAAGAAGAAACAAATGGGGGCGCCTGGGTGGCTTAGTCGGTTAAGCGTCCAACTTTCACTTAGGTCCTGATCTCGCGGTTCGTGGGTTCGAGCCCTGCATCGGGCTCTGTGCTGACTGCCAGCTCAGAGCCTGGAGCCTATTTCAGAGTCTGTGTCTCCCTCTCTCTCTGACCCTCCCCTGCTCACGCGGTCTCTCTCTCTCTCTCCTAGAAATAAATAAAAATATTAAAAAAAAAAAGAAAAAAACTAACTCAAAATGGGGTGGGAGGCAGGCATGGGCTAAATGGGTGATGAATATTAAGGAGGGCACTCATTGTGCTGAGCATTTAGTATTTATGTAAATGATGAACCACTAAATTCTACCCCTGAAATAAATTATTACACTATAAGTTAACTATCTGGAATTTAAATAAAATTTTGAAAAAAAATAAAGACTTAAACATAAGATCTGAAACTATAAAACTCATAGAAGAAAATATAAAGCAAAAGCTTCATTACCATTAGTCTTGGCAATGATTTCATGGATATAACACAGAAGCACAGACCACAAAAATAAAAATAGACATCGAGATTAGATTAAACAAAAAAGTTTCTGTGCAGCCAAGGAATCAATGAATAAAATGGCAACCTACAGAACTGGAGAAAATATCTCCAAACCATATATCTGAGAAGGGGTTAATATTCAAAATATAGAAAGAAATCCTACAATTCAACAGCAAACAAATAATAACCTGATTTAATCATGGGCAAGGACTTGAATATGCATTTCTCCAAAGAAAACATACAAATTACCAACAGGTATATGAGAAGATGCTCAACATCACTAATCACCATGGAAATCCCAACCAAAACCACAAATGAGATTATCTCTTCATACCTGTTAAGATGGCCACTATAAAACAAAAACAAAACAGAAAATAGCAAGTGTTGACAAGGATATGGAGAAATTGCAACGCTTGTTCATTATGGGAGTGTAAAATGATGTAGCCATTATTTAAAAAATATGAACATTCCCCTCAAAATTAAAAATAGAACCATACATGATCCAGCAATCACACTTTTGGGTATTTATCCAAAAGAATTAAAAGCAAAAACTTGAGAGATATTTGCAGTCTCTTATAGCATTATTCCAAATATCCAAGAGGTGAAAACAACCTAAATGTTCAAAGATGGGTGAATGGATAAAGAAAATGTAGAATATACACACAATGGAATATACTTCATCATTATAAAAAGAGGAAAATCCTGTAATTTGCTACAACATAGATAAAACCTGAGGATATCATACTAAGTGAAATAAGCCAGACAGAATGACAAACACCATAGGATTCCACTTACAGGATATATTTAAAGTATTTAAACTCATCTAAGCAGAAAGTTGAATGATGGTTGCCAGGGGCCAGCAGAAAGAGAAAATGGGGAGTTGCCATTCAATGGATACAAAGTTTCAATTATACAAGATGAAAAAGTTCTAGAGATCTGGTATACAACAATGTACATATAGTTAACAAAACTATATTGTACATTCAAAAATTTAAGAGAATAGATATCATATCATATGCTTTCTTTTACCACAATTTGGGGAGAGTGGGAGACTGGGAAGGAATGTATAGGAGAATATTGGGGGCATGGGAATGAGCAGGGGAAGAAATAGATGGACTAGAAAAGACATCTGGGGAGAAGGTATATGTATAAAGGAACTAATAACCTATTCAAGGAACTGAAACAAGCTCATAAAAACTTAGGCATGGTGAACAAGGACAAAAGCGGTAACAGATGAAAACTTGAAATGGAACAGGGGCCTGATCAAGCAGGGACTTTACAGGCCATGGTAAAAAGATTTTAATTTTATCCTAAACCAATGGGAAGTCTCTAAATGGCTTTAAGTACAGGAATAACAATGTAATTAGTATTTGAGAATGATCAATCTTTCAACAGTTGAGCTTTTTCTCTGTAGTGTACCTCAATTAATAAAATTAAATAAAATTAGGAAAGATCTCCCTAAAAAAGAGCAAAGGCAAAATTTCAGAAAGATCTAGAATTTAGATTTTAAGCAAAACTACATTAATGGGTCAAATAATCTGAGCCAAACATGAATTCAACACAGTTTCTCTGTAGAAATTTGGTAAAATCTGTCTAACAATGGGAGGCATACACTTTAAGTTTCCTTTGAAAAGCTGACAGGGAGAAGGGTATCATGTCTTATTTCTGATTTCTCATTAACCATAACATTAAAAATGAATGAATTTCAGCTATAGAGTCCGATACACAATATACTTACAGTTTGATTAACAATATACTTACAGTTTGATTTGCATCTGCCCTAGAAGAGCATCTTATACCATTTCATATAAGTGGAACAAAAAAATTATTCTCAAATTTGCCTCAATATCAACACATTATTTAAAATATGCAGCATAATTATATGTATGGAAAATATCAGTCTCAATTTGCTTTCTCTCCTTTCTTATCGGCAGTCAACTCAAAAGAAAAGAATATAAATGAAATATTTACCTAAGAAATTATTTATGAAGGCTTTATGTTAGGAAAAACCTTACCAACAGTACAGCTGTCTTCAAGTACCACATCAACATTTCTGTCTCTGTACTCAACCCTGAAGTCCAGCATCCGAGGTTGCCTTTCTACAATTTGCCTAGATGGCATTACAGGTCGAAATGCTGAGGAAGAAGCGGGAGCGGGAGCGGGAGCTGAAGTTGGGTGACTTGTTGGATCAAATGCAGGTCCTGGTATAGCCTCACCTCCATAGTCACTGAAATATTGACATAAAAAGGATTATCATCAACCAAATCATTACAGATTACCACTAAGGATCCATTTCCATACTTGGCTTGTGTTGGTCATCCTATCTTACACTTTACTTCCTCCATAGAATCTTTTCTAGTGACTGAAGGCCACATTACTCTCCCTCCCATCCTTGCCTTTCTATGTCTATTAACAGTATCATACATATCATTTAGGACTTAATCAGCACTTAATCATTTATTACATTGTTAACAATGTTAGTAAACTAACTCTACTTTCCACAGAACTATTTCAGAACTTTACCATCCTTAAATTTCCATTCTCCTTAATGCATTCCTCAGTCTTTTTCAAAAAATTTTTAAGTTTATTTATTTTGAGAGAGACAGAGACAGCACGAGCTGGGGAGACACAGAGAGGGAGAGAGAGAAACCCAGGCAGGTTCTGTGCTGCCAGCGCAGATCCGGACATGGGGCTCAAACCGTGAGATCAGAACCTAAGCCAAAACCAAGAGTCAGACACAACTGAGCCACCCAGGTGTCCCACACTCCTCAATCTTAGAAGATGACTTTTTTCCCTACTTTGCAGAGAAAACAGGTGCACGCCATCAAGAGGAAATTCCCTTGCCCTTTTGACATCAAATCCACAAACCTGCATATGTACTCTCTTTTTTCTTTTAAACAGAGGAGACATCATTCTATCTATACAAAATCTAAAACCATCTTCTACTAGCTTTACATTATGGATTATGTTTTTCCTTTCTAGTATCTTCAAAATCTCCTCTGGATTCTTCTCAGTAACATTTAAACATGTTCAAGTCTTAAAAATAAAATCTTTGCTCTGCTAACTTAATAGCTTATTTGTAAAATGAGAAAATTAATTACATTTGTAGGGATTAAATCAGGTAAACAAATTAAAAGCTTAGCACAATGCCTGGTGTCTATTAAGATCTCAAACCTCAAAGTCCATTTATCCAAAGTTTAACTCCTTAATGTTTCCCCAAGCCTGATCCTCCTTCCATTGTTCCTCAAAATAGCTACCCAAGCCAGAAACACCTGGTATTATCCTTGACACCTTCTTTTCTCTCAACCACCATACCTAACCAGTCCTTTCAATTTTACCTCCTAAATATCTTTTAGTTAAATCATCCACCTTTCCCCTCTGAAGCTGACACCCTAGTGCAGGCCACAAGCACGTCATGTATGGTCTGATGCAAAAGCCTCCTAATGTCTCTCTATGTACCCCTCGCTACCCTGCATATCACCATTAGAATGAAATTAAAGACAGAAATGTCTTCAGATCACTTTTATTCAGTACTCCCCTCTGTTCTTTACACAGAGTTAAAGAGGCATATAAGTCCCTGTCCGATTCAAATCCTATCTACCTTCCCATCCTTAGCTTGTACTAAGCTATCTCCCTCTCTGTAATCTAACAGCCACAACAGCCTTTCAGTTCTTCTTTCTTACCTTGATCCTTCCCATTTCATGGGGGAACAGAGACTAGTCCTTCTAAGAATATTCTTCTCATCTCATCCCTATATTCCATCCTTCTTCTAGCTAATTATATTCCATACATCATATCTCAGATTAAATGTTTTTCAACTCAGAGCATGTTTCACTACCTCAGACTGGTTCTAATTCCTCACTGCCACCAATTATAATTTGTATCAATCATCTGACATTTAAGACCCCAGAGAATATAAGTTCCACAAGGGCAAGGTTCCTATTTGTTTTTCTAATGGCCATATTATCTGCCCAGAGCTCAAGAATCTATAGAGAAGGTACTTAAATATTTAACAAACTAATGAGCAAAGGAATAATTATTAAATGATTTGTTTTTTTACCAAATCACTTAATTTATCAAATATAGTCACTTTTTTCCCCCATTTCTGGGAGGAATAGGGAAGAAGGGAATATAAGGAATGTTTCCATTGAAACAACATTATGTATATATGTTCCTCCACTGCCAAAACCACAAGCTCACACACTCTATTCTAAAACATCTTTTTTCTCACCCTAAATTTAGAGAAAAACAATGGATTGGGACCCTGAACAGGAACAACAACAAGTATGACCAAAAACACACAATTAAGCACTAGTCATAGAAGTCAGAAAAAAATATGTACACTTACTTCACACTATTGCTTTGATTAGTGTTTACCAAATTTATATTACAAAATGATTTAGTGAGTTGTGATCAGTCTTTTAAAGAACAGGATAGGACACAAATTATCAGCACGTGGCACTTTTAACAGTTAGGACCAAGTATTGGTTCCTAAAATTTTTGATTCTGATATTTGCATATGTGTGTTTTGGATTCCAAGCATTCTTCATCATAGGTCATGGCCAAAAAAGTGTGAAAATGACTAGCTTAGACCTCAGGGTTTAGATACTCTAGAAATCACTGATTCAAATAAAAAAACCCAACATTCTCTCCCAGCTGTTAAACTCAAGCAAAGTAATCTTAGAAGGAAGACATGGAAAAGAAATGACCAAAGCAGGAAATACTACACCACTGGAATTCAAATTGAGTTCCTAAGTATCTATGAACAGAATGTGTGAAATGATACTTAATATCTCTAAATTTTGTCACAACTTCTCAGAACCTCAGAAAAATAGCTAAAGTTAATAGGCTGGTCACTGATTGTTTTCTTAACTCCAAATTCATTCTTCTTTTAAATACTTTTTTTAATGTTTATTTTTGAGAGAGAATGTGAGCAGGGGAGGGACAGAGCCAGAGGGAGACAAAGAATCCAAAATAGGCTCCATGCTGTCAGCGTAAAGCCCAACATGGGGCTCAAATCCCCAAACCATGAGATCATAACTAAGCTGAAACCAAGAGTCGCGAAGTTCAACCAACTGAGCTACCCTGGCATTCCCAAATTTTTTCTTCTACAGTGATGCCTGGGCTAGCATTCTCCAAAATTCTATTTATTTTGGCATATGTTTCCCTAATAGATTCTGCATATAGGGGATACCAAAGAGAGATTATTTGTGACGACAGGAGGAAAGACTTCCTTCCTCCTGTTTACATATATTTCTATCAGTACCACACTGTAGCTTTCAGTCTCCTGCTTTTTTCAGCATTCATATAACCAGCTTCCTGACATCTCTTCAGACACCAGGAACAGCTAAACAGTATGCATGCATTCTACAGCGGCCTGATCCTCACTTGCGTCCAAGGGGCTCCTCGGAGCTTCAAAGTTCTGTTAATCCCTTTGACTTAGACCTAAGAGTGATAACTTCCTGAAGCAGTTACTATACCTCAGTTTCTTCAATTTATTTTTTCACTCTTCCACACCTGTGTAACCAATCCTACATTAAACTCCCAATACATTGCTGAAATACCCATTTGTTTTTTGATAATGGAGGCATCACAGGAAACTGGATTCAGGAATTGGTTTGATTATGTCCTTGACCTTCAATACACTGCTGAGCTCCTTGCCAATGGAAAATGAGATACTAGTGATCCAAGTCATGCATTGGTATAATAATTAAATTATCACTTATAGTTCATTATGATCACATACCTATTAAAACAAGTATCTAAGGGGACCAAATGACTATTTCACTTGGTCATTATGATAGTAATAATGACAATAAAGACTATGAGTTGGCTGCTTCTGATGCTAATGGAAAGTTTAAGAGAAGAAAATGACACACTTAGGGTTGTTAACTTTCAGTTCAAGCCATGATAACAAAGTTACAGAACTTCTGAAGTAGCACTTTCTTATTTCCTATAACCACAGGTATGTTCCTGCTGAGAATCACACACAAAACTTAATTTTGCAGCTTGCATAATTAGTGAAAGCTGAATATATACACTTTCTAAATCTCTTTTGTGAAAATTACAGCCTAGTTTTGAAAGGAGTGGGATCCTAAAATATGGAATGGGGATACCTAGATGAGTTCAGATGAAGGTTACAATCTTGAATCCATGGTATCCTTCTGAACCTCTTTTGTAAGCAGAGACATGACTAAAGTTATCTTCCTCTTGTTGAAAACTAGTAATGCTTACTTGAAACCATTGCCTTGAAAAGGGATGCTTATTCTCAAAACCTACCCCCACCATTCCTTATTGTCACTAAATCAAATCTAGGCATGCTTCAAGAAAGTAAGTACAGTGTCTTAACTGAGAAAGGGCTTATATCCAAAGATAATTATAAAATTTTGATCAATTATATCAGCAAAAACCTAGGGAACAGGCAAGGAAATGAATTTGAAGTGAATTTAATCAAAAGAGTTTTGACAGGGCCAACTATAACATGTTTTTTAACAGCTCTAAGTACCTCTAATAGTTCACTTGTTGACTGAAACTTAAGTCCCAAAGGAGTCTACATTTAATGAAGATGAAATACCCAAACTTTCCTGGCAAAATGTAGAAGAAATTCAGATGCTTAGAAAAATAACAATGCTTAAGTGGATTTACCATGTACAGTCTGAACATACACATATCTTCCTACTACGTTATCCATGAGGTCCCAGAGGACACTGCACTAAAGTATTCAGAAATACATTTGTAAGGTTGTCTGCCTTCTTAAAAAATTATAGTGGCTGTCTTCTGTGCATTAGGAATGACATGAGGAGATGAAACTACTGAGTAAGTCTCTCTATTGGGTATGATGAGATGCCAGACTGTTGAGGTCAAATGGGAGAACTCAGTAAGAAAAAGGTGGGAACAATTATGTTAACAGACAACATAGACAACATGTGGCAATCAGAAGATTTCAAACTCCGGAGATCTTCAGATATATTTAACTGAACATGATTATTTCTAAGGAACAAAATTAAAAGTCAGCCAACTAAAATATTGCTTGATCTAAAAACATGAGAAACCTTAGACCTGGTAGCCAAAAACCTAATTCCATAACCACAGAGGAGAGTCACAGTCACTCTCAGTTTCCAAACACAAGTTGTTTCACAGATATAAAGTCCCTGATCCCCACAAAGACAATGCAACAGGGCCACACATATCTATTGTAAAATTTTCTCTAAGACTTTACCTAAGAGACCTCAGCCTTTAACTAGACTGTCTGTGTGCCAATAAAAGTAAAACACCTAAATCTTTAGGGGATTACTAGATGCTAACTCTAAACTGATACTAATTCCTAGGGATATAAATGTGGAAGATAATGATGGTAAGTGAAATTTTGGCCCAAGTCCACTCATACTATGTTCAAACAATCTGTCAACCCACCCTGCAATTTCTCTCTAGATTCTGAATGTATAATTGAAAGAGACACCTTCAGTAACTGGTAGACATCCCTCACTGGTTTCCCAATTCACGGAGTTAGGGTTACTACGTAGGAAGGGATAACAGAAGGCAACTGATCTTCTTCTCTATATTAATTTGCTATTACCAAGACAAGCATTTTACTTTTACTCAGCAGGGTAAATAACATACCTTCCTTCACTGCCTTTTCCAAAAGATTATGCCCACTCTCTCTAGCGTAACAATCTAGTCTGGAGAGATCTTGATCACCTAGGCATTCCACAAAACAACACTATGTTGATAACAATGTGAGCTGATCCTAAAGAGCAAGAGTAGCAAGTACTTAGATGCTTTGATAAGACACATGCATGATACAAATCAGAAGATACATGCCACAAAAATGTAGGGTCCCACCACCTTGGTGAAGTTTCTGGGGTCCAGTGGTCAGAAACAAGCCAGGGTAAAAGGCAATGGCTGTATCTTGCACTTCCCATCAATAATAAGAGATAACAAAGTTAACAGAGGTGGAGAAGATTTGGACTGGGAAAAGAAAAGAAGGTTGTGTATACAAGCTCACACCAACCAAAAACAAACGGCTGAAGCAGAACAGCCCCCAAACAAAGGGTAGTGAAAGAAAAGCCTCCCAGTGGTGAGAACTTCATATTGTACCACAGGTTGACCTTTCATTTAGAAAGAGAGATTGCCTGAGGTACAAATCTATTTTGAATCACAGGCAATAGATTATAGGTTGGCCGGCTAATCAGGACTTGGAAAGAATAAAAGAAATATTAGGTGACAAGAAAGTTTGGGGGAAATTTATGAAAATGGATCTTTTAGAATGGACAAAATGTGAATATATGTTTTTGAAGGGAATGTTGCCTATAGGCTATCCACTGGGGAAAAAGGCTCTTAGTGTGGCATAAGATAACAATGTTCTATTGATGTCAGTCAGCTTTTTTCCCTTACTACCCTAGCACTGTTCAATACATTAATATATAATGTAGTCATGCCAAAAGGAGTGGAGGTTAGACAGAGGCACAATATCCACTTCCCCTTACCAAGGCTGAATCTGGCTATGGAAACTACTGAGTGTCTAAACTGCGACCAACAGAGACTAATACTGAGCCCCTAACATGGCATCATTCCTTGGAAATCTTGTAATGGATCATGGAGGAGGAAACAATCAGTTCTCACTTAAAAGACACTTTTCTGGATACAAAACTGACTTCCTGATGGTAATGTTTTTGCCAGTACCAATATTCATGTATTGAAGAAATGCCTTATTGATCTATGGCTTCCCATATAACACTGGTTCTAACCAAAGAACTCATTTCACAGCAAAAGAAGTGTAGTGCTGGTATCATTCATATATACTGTTACCCTGAAGCACCTAGCTTGTCAGAACAGTGGAACAGCCTGCTGAAGACAGTTATGGCACAGGATGGGAGGCAACAAACTCAAAGCTTGGGATGAGTGTGTATGCTTCATATCAGTGACCAAAACTGTGATGTTTCTCATACTACCAGAAAGCATGGGTATGAGAATTAAGGAGTGGTAGTGGTTCTTTTTATTATGCCTAACAACTTAACAGAATTTTTGTTTCCTGCTAGTTTGGGTTCTGGTGGTTCACAGATCACAGTTCCTAAAAATGTAATGTTTCCACAATGCTTTCATAGAATTAGAACCTGAGAATGCCACCTGGCAGTTTTGAACTCCTCAAACTATTCAATCAACTAGCAAATGAAGGGATACTAAGGTAGGTGAGAGGTCCTGATTACCAAGAAAAAACTGGGTTGCTGCTCTACAATGGACTATTTTCTGGTCTTCTCTAGTTATCTTCAATGAGTTAAACAATAGACAAAGAAACATACAGTATATCTGCCTGGGTCAGAAACTAAATAGGAGTTAACAAATACCATCCACTTAGTCAATGAGGAAAATTACACTACTGGTTCATAACATTTTTAGAAAACAGGGGCACATGGGTAGCTCAGCTGGTTAAACGTCCAACTTCATTGGGGCGCCTGGGTGGCTTAGTCGGTTGAGCGTCCGACTTTCGCTTAGGTCATGATCTCGCGGTTCGTGGGTTCGAGCCCCGCGTCGGGCTCTGTGCTGACTGCCAGCTCAGAGCCTGGAGCCTGTTTCAGTCTGTGACTCCCTCTCTCTCTGACCCTCCCCTGCTCGCGCTGTGTCTCTCTCTCTCTCTCTCCTAGAAATAAATAAAACACGTTAAAAAAAAAATTAAAAAAAAAAACAAAAACGTCCAATTTCAGCTCAGGAAATCTTGCAGTCTGTGAGTTTGAGCCCTGTGTCGGCCTCTGTGCTTACAGCTCAGAGCCTGGGACCTGCTTCAGATTCTATGTCTTCGTCTCTCTCTTCCCTGCTCACACTCTGTCTCCCTATCTCTCAAAAATAAATAAACATTAAAATTTTTTTTAATTTTTAGAAAACATAGCATGTGCTGTCTACTAACATGAGTAATTCATTAGCACTTCCTTCTAACAACTGCCTGCAAAAATAATGTTTAAAAAGGTTCTGGACAATATGCTAAATACATAATATATTATACCAAGATGTAGTAAATAAACATGCACACATTTGATGTTTTATGACTGAACTGTTTACATGTATGATGGCGTAAGTTACATAGTTGTAAACATACTGTATTAATAGTATATTGTCTACTGAAATAAGCCTTGGAGGATAAGGCAGAACACCTGCTTATATTCCTGACTCTATCAACATCATGCTATATCATCTGGGCCAAGTCATTTCATGCCTTATCCTACCTATAAAATGAGGGATAGTAACATCAGCCTTTACTTGCTTACAACTAAAAAAGTAACTGCAAAAACAAAACTGTGGGAGAAAGACCTTACACACATGTATTAAATTCCAACTTTTTTACCAAAAGGAAAAAATCTTAAAACAAAAGGTGTGATATGTCTAGTTTACTGACCTTGAACAGGGCTGAGTGGTACCAAAGAAAAAGCATGGCTTTTAAAATGAGACAATCCAGACTTCACCTACTACACTTGGGACCTTGAGTAAATTTATGTCAACTCTCTAACCTTCAGTTTCCTGATCTATGAAATATGAACATTTACCTCTTTAGGGGTATAGTAAGTATTAAATGATTTAATGTATGTCAATTACCTGACACAGTTTCTTTGCCTTAAACTTTATGGGTACATTAAAAACTATATTCCCACTTTTGAAATCATACAAAACTCTAATTTCAAGAAAAGCTATAAAGCATAGGAATTGGGCTGTTCTCCTTCCAAAAGCAATTCATATTAAAAAATATTTTTGGTAGCTCTTTCCTATGTTGAGGTATGAACTGGCAAGAGTCAGCTGTATTCACAGACTATATTAACTTTACTACAAAAGTCAAATATACAAGTATAAAACAAAAATCCTTTTAACTACCTACATATACCATTCCTACTACTGTGTCTTCCACTTTCAGTGTTAAGCGATGAGAAACTAACATTTTCTTTTTCTTTGGTCAGTAGATAAACAAGAGGAATTTTCAGTTATGTCAAGTCCACACTGATTTCAAAGCTAGAGAATAAGATTAGGAAGGAAAAGAGTTGAACACTATTACTAGATACAACTGATATTAATGTGTGCACATGAGTCATTCCTTTAACAAGCAAACAAAACTAAACAAAAACGCACTCTGATGAAAGTTAAACCCCAAATATTACAGCAACTTTATCAGAAATCAATTTAGTGCTGTATCTCTCTACTGATAAAGTGTATTAAGTAAAAACTATCATCTTTGACAGGATAAGCAAAACAATGCTTCCAGGGATGAGGGAATTTCTACAGTTCACCCACAGTGAAATACTGTCAAATTTTAAGATATATCCACTATGTACTCAGAACCCAGCAGCTGAATCCACAAGGGTCTAGCAAGCAAAAATTTTGGCACTAAAAGTGGAATAACATTTACTCAAGAATAAAACTGGAGCCATAGTTAGCAGTCTAAATTTTTTAAATCAAGAAAAAAAAATCATGAAGGAAGTTCCTGTCATTAGAGCTGGTTTGCTTTCTAGACAAGGGTTTCAATAAAATTGAACACCTTTTGAACCAAAAAAGAAAAAGAAAAAAAGGAAAGAAAAGAAGAAAAGAGCAAACAAAAAAATTTTGGTACAGATTCTGGAAATCAGCCACATTTACTCTGGATAAAACTCTAACAATTTTTTGTTTGTGTTTGTTTGTTTGTTTTGGTTTTGGTTTCCATAAGGGGAATAGGTCTGTTAATCACTAAGGGTAGTACCAGTACCAAACAAAATTTGCTTCCTTTCAGAATATACACAGTCTCCTATAAAGTACAGCACATTTTGCAATTCATGGTGAATTTCTTGATGGTTTTGCAACAGCACTTTTCTTTCTCTTCAAAACAATCTCATTCCTAGTCTGCTGTTTCTGTTTGCCTCATCTGCACTTAGCAGATCATGCTTCAGTGACTTAGAAATCCCAGCCACCAAAATTCAAGCCAAAGTCTGAATTGGGGGGGGGCGGGGTGAGGGTCAGGAATCAAGTAATTAAACTACACTTGGAAAGGAGAATGGTTTTACCTCCTATGACTTTCTAAGTGTCCTCTTCTAATCCAAACCAGAGTCTCCAATTTTAAGGAAAGAAAACTTAAGAAAAGTTATTTCTAATTTAAGGAATTATTTTGTAACTTAGAGTTCTCTTGGCATCATCCTCCAATTTTACCTTCCGGCAATGACACAAAACCATGAAGACCATTCCACATGTTAACAATGGATTCTTCAGAAGAAATAGTTCACTGCTCTGGGAAGTTTCATCAATTAAGAATTTACTCAAATTGTTACAAGTTATCATACACTTAATTTAGAAACCAAAAGTGAGGGGGGAAAAGAATGCAATAGTAAGGTTGGAGACAAAGGCTGAATTGGTAAATAACCATGCTTTACAGCTACTGAGATTCAGTTCTTTCCATTTTATGAATTAGAAGATGGCCTTGAAAAGCTTTCTTTCTTTCTTTTTTTAAATTTATTTTAGAGACAGAAAAAGACAGAGGGAGAGAGAAGGAGAGACAGAAAGAGGGAGGGAGAGTATGCACACAAGAAGGGGAGAGGGGCAGAGGAAAAGAGTGAGAGGCCAAGCAGGCTCCACGCTCAGTGTAGAACCTGACACATAGCTCAATCCCACAACCCTGGGATCATGACATGAGCTGAAATCAGCATTCAGACACTCAACTGACTGAGCCACCCAGGCACCCAAAAAGCTGTCTTAAAAATAAAATAAAACCACCTTTAAAAATAGTACCACCCATTCTGAAATAACATAATACCGTTAAAAGCTGAAGACTTTAGGAAACTCATATAATAAAAATGTCTGAAAGAACAGTAACACTATTAATGAATTTCTACACCAAAGAATGCTGTATCAAATGTTCTATCAAAAAGTGAAACAAAAAGATTAACAATCATCTCTTTTTGCTTTGCTAAATTCTCATCCTACCATTAAGCACCTTATAACATACCTTTGTAGAATGCCATTTTCCTGGGGTATTACACCATTGATAGCTGCCTGCAAACAAAAAACAGAGAAGCCCATTTAACAAAAAAAAAAAAAAAACAAAAACAAAAACAGAAAAAAACACAAACAAAAACAGAAAAATGCTCAGAGATGGGGTGGGGCGAAGAAGACTGTACAGGAAAATAAGTATACTTTGGAAAATGAAATGCAAACAAAATACTAAATGTTTCCCTAATAATACAAAATATTTTCTAAAATTTTCTCTACTTGCTATAATAAAACCGTATTTTAAGAAAAAAAGGCATTTGACATATAGTATACCTAAATCTTGAATCATAAAAAGCTTAGTTCCACAGTCTTCATTCAAGCAAAACACCCACAAAAACTAATGTTTAAGAATGTCAGAACAAGTAAAATCAGTACCTTACAGTAATATTTTTAACATTATTTCCTTCTTCAGATTAAGAAGTGATATAAAATCACAAATGAAAAATTCCAGTAAGAATTTTAAATTTAGCTCAGAAATTAAATTCATTCTTTCATGTTATAATTATTAATCTTCATAAAAAGACCATCTAGAAGGAAAAAAATGTAGAGGCATAAATTCTTTGATAAACAATACCACAACTGAACCAGATTACAAAAGGAAACAGGAGCATCACTGGGAAGTTCCATAAAACATTCCTGAAGTTGGTCTCTGCTAACAAGTCACCAATTACTCAGAACATAGCACGGATGTGACATGATACGGTTTTTTTTGCAGACTACTAAGCAAGCAGGCTGCTACATCCTGGATTGTCACTACAGGGTAATAGAGAAGATTCCCTGGAGAAAAGAACTTTGCCTTTCCAACTCTGCCTCTGCATCATAACAACTTCTTCCCTCTCCATGCCCATCCAAATCCACATCAAAATGAAAAAACAAAAAGCTAACGCTTCAATACTTTATTAGCTGCCTGAAAATCAACTCCCAAAAGGAGTTTGTGTATTTGGTGAAACATTAACTTAAATATTTGCCAGAAGTGGGACAAGTTTATAACGTTATTCTGTTGAGTGGAAACAGTAGAGTGTAAGGTGCTTACTATAAATTTTGAGAGTTATAATGCTCCACTGGCGAAAAGGAAGGAAGGAAATGAGGGAGGGAGGGAGGCAAGGAGGCAGGGAGGGAGGGAGGAACGAACGAACGAACAAACGAGAAAGAAAGAAATCCACAGATTAATACAGACAGTGGATTCCACAGAACCCTGACAACTCTGGAGGCTCATAAATCCCTTGAATCAAACATGCTAAAATGGGTTTTCAAAGCCACAAATGCAATGGAAGTATCTCTGTCTACAGCCAGGTCAATTATCCCTTTTCTTTTGACAGCAATGATTCCATGTACAAATATCTCCTTTGCTAAAAATTAGAAAATAGTAAGAGAATTTTCTGTGCTTTTGGAAAAGAAACAAAATACCAGAGTTCGGAAAGACTGTTCAAATTTTCTCTCAGGAATGCCAAGGTGTAATGGAAAGAATATTAAGGATTTATAAAGTCAAAAATTTGAATCTAGACTTTCCCACTTATTAATTTTATGACTTTAATATGTTCTATAATTGCTGAACCTCTTTGAGCCTCATCTTTATAATCTTTATGATCCTATATCCTGAGGCAAACTGGGCCTTTTTGTTCCTCAACAGCATCAAGTTCCTCTAATTCTTAGGTCTTTAGAAGATACTATGTCTGTATGAAATGCCCTTTCCTCATTTCTTGTCTGGCTAAATCTTAATGACAAAATTTGTTAGATATACTTTTTCAAAGAACGTTTCTTTGGTCAACCCCCTATCTATATAGGTTTATGCTCACATAGAACCCTGTGCTTTTCCTTCATAGTAATTGATAATTACTTATTTGGTGGTTGTTTTATGTCTGCCTTTCTCAATAAGGTGTAAGCTGTGTGACAGACAAGACAATAACAATTTTATTCACTACTTCATCCCAGTTGCCTAGCACAGTGCAGGCACTAAATGGTACTCAATACTTATTTGTTAAATTAAGGGTGCTAGAGAATACAAAGAAAAAAAAAAAAAAAAAGCCACAAAGCCAAGTGACCAAAGCTCAGAAAGCTTCCTAGATGAAACAACGTCTCAACTAAGACTGAAGGATAAGTGAAAGCAGCAAGAAGGGGTAGGGGCAACACTGTCCAGAAGGAACAGTGACACACCTCCACTTTCTTTCTTCTAAGATCTTAGAACGTTTTAGTATATGTGCTGCCGAAGCGAGCACGATCTTAGAACGTTTTAAATAATGTATTTGCTCTTGGATAGGAAGTTGGTCCCTGATTCCAACCTTATGTACATAATAAATTCTGTACATAAGTATGTAAAATGTAATCCAGAATGAAGGTACAATAAAAGTATAATTTGCTAAAGGCATAAGAATAGGTAAAGAGATTTTTGTGAGGGTTAAGAAAAGTTTCAGAAAAGAGATGGCACTTAATCTGGACACTGAACAATGAGTAGATACAGAAGCAAAGGAAAATCTCAGAGGAGTTCAATTTTGAACAGTTAACTTTGAAGTGACAGTAGGATATCATTTGTTCAGTTAAAAAGTATGTAATTAATTGCCAACTACATTACAAGCTCTGTGCTAGGCAATGGAGATATACTAATGAACATAACATAGCTGGCGTTCTAACAGCAACAAAAATATATTCAATAATTAATTTTACTATAAGCAGTTCAGGTTAATATCCAAATGGAGACCAAAAGTAATTCAAAAATTCAGAGCTAGGTTAATTAAAGCAATATATGTTTAAAGGCAAATAAAAGAAGCTCTAAAAATATTTTAATTCCCTCTCCCTATAAGCTTTCTTCTTTGGTAAAGAGAAGTGACAGAAAGTATTGGGGAATTCATACATGTAAGAAAAAGACAAGAAAAAGCTGATGACAAAAATTAAAGTAGAACAGTTAGATATAAGGGGGGGAAAACCATGAATATGTCACAGAGGGAACAAAGAAGGTACTGTACAGAAGGATTAGACAAAACTAAAAAATGTGAAAATAGTCTAATATTAAAAGGTCTAAGAAGAGATTATTAGGCTTATTTTTTAAGTTTTAGTAAAAATTAGACTATAAAAGGCTAAAAAATACATGGGAAATAAAGTATAACTCTTGAAACTGATTAAAGTATAAAAATAGGAATATTAGTATAATACTCATTATTCTCAGTATAATACACTTTAGTTACTAACAAACCACCATTTTTCCAGGCTGCAATGATTACATCAGCATAGCAATATCATCAACTCCATTCTTATCTGCAGCCTTCTCTGCTGGCTAATCTCCAAATTACTGATTGCAGATAATTAAAACTAAATATTTAATACATTTAAGTTACAAGAATTATAAACAAATAGAAAAAAGCTATTTAAAATTTTATGAAAATAGAATAAACACATTTTATTATATATATAATCCTGTATATTAGTTGACAGAATTGAGTATAGGCAACTCTACATATTTCATA
Source organism: Crocuta crocuta (assembly GCF_008692635.1). Classification (NCBI taxonomy): domain Eukaryota; kingdom Metazoa; phylum Chordata; class Mammalia; order Carnivora; family Hyaenidae; genus Crocuta; species Crocuta crocuta. The sequence goes on from NW_027532591.1 coordinate 3,250,224, forward strand.
TGTTTGGAAAGCCTGTGAACCAGGATAATTATTATTGTTAACACTGGCTTTGTTGTGTCCATTATCCATTTCTCCATCTCCTGAACATACTTAATATACAGAAAAATACTTTCTATAATTAGTACACTTGGGTTCAATTTGAAATTATTACTCTATGGTATGTCAGATTCAAATATTTTCAAAATAACTAAAAAAATAAACATTGGGTCCACAAAGTACAGTACTAGTATTTTAGCATTCACAACTCTGATCTTTCCATCAAGTGAATTCTTCGAACAAACAGGGACTTTCCCTCCTCCAATCATACTGATCCTTTATACAGAATATCCTCTTTTCCACCAGTTCAAATTTGTTCATTTTTTTATTCACTGAGCACAGTGTTTTAGGGCTGGAGAAAATATAAAAATGACAAGACATGTTCCTACCAGGACAGGCAGTTATAGAAACAACTAATTGTAAAGCAATGTGAAAGGCAATATGGGATCATGAAGGAAGGAATGCCTATTGTTGCCTAATGGAGTTGAAGACCTAGATGTGAATCATTTTCTTCAAGAAAATTTAACTGACTCACACTACCTTTTTCTCAATGAGTTTCTTTTTTTTTAAGTTTTTACTTAAATTCTAGAGAACATACAGGGTCAAATTAGCTTCAGGTGTACAATTCAGTGATTCAACACTTACAACACCGGTGCTCATCACAACTGCACTCCTTAATCCCCATCACCTATTTAACCCATCCTCTGACCCACCTCCCCTCTGGTAACCATCAGTTTGTTCTCCATAGTTAAAAGTCTGCTTCTTGGTTTGCTTTAAAAGTCTCCACGATCTTTCCACTGTGTTGTACTTACACAGCACTCATGCATCTTATTCATTCATTTGATATTTCATTCATTTATTCCAAATTAACCATCCAACAAATATTTAACTAATCATCTGGAACTATTCTGAGTACTGAGAAAACAACAAAAATAGATATAAGTGCCCACACTAAAATGATAAAATCATCCTCCTCTCATGATTTCACCGAGTAGAGCCAATGAGAAGTTCTATAAGAGACCACCATTCTACAGCTATGAATTGTAGAATTTTCACCTTTTATCTTGTATTGGGGGGAAGGGGGTAACACTTTGTGTCTCCTCTACTCTCAATAATACTCCACTACAAACAACACTACTTCACCTGACACCAGATGTGTGGGTTTTCTACGCATCAAGCAATTCTGTAACACCAGCTAAGTGTTCTATAATTTAACTCAATTCTGACACTACCTACCTGGAGATAGCATCAGATCCCACCAGTTAAAGGCTCAGGCCCATCAGACGACCCCCTCTTCAGATGCTAATCACAAAGTCCAGACTGTTACTTGTGCTTCTGACCTACCTGCTATATAGCAGAGGTTCCGACAAACCTCTCTTCAATTGAATTAATTTGATAGAGCGACTCAAAGAATTCAGGAAAACATTTTACTTATTAATTTACTAGCTTATTATAAAAGGATATAATTCAAGAAAAGCCAGATGGAAGAGATGTCTAAGGAAAGGGATGTGGGAAGGCATGTAGGGCTTCCATGCTCTCTCTAGGCACACTCTCCCTCCACATATCTTCATGTACTCCTCAACCTGGAAGCTTCCCAACCTGTATTATTGGGAGAATTTTTATGGAAGCTTCAATTATGTAGGCATGATCAATCACTAATTCAATCTCCAGTCCTTCTCCCCTTCCTGGCAGATGGGAGTAGGACTGATAGTTCCAAGCTTCTAATCATGGTTTGGTCTTTCTGGTGACCAGGCCCCATCTTAAAACCATCCAGGAGCCCAAAAGTCTCCTCATTAGAACAAAGGACACTTCTATCACCTAGGAAATTCCAAAGGATTTAGGAGCTCTATGGTTAGGAACTAAGGTAAAAAATGAAATAGTAGAACAAAAGATGCCACTAGTATTATTCCTATCTCTTAAGAAATTACAAGGGTTTTAGAAGCTCTGTGTTAGGAACTGAAGGACAGAGACCAATATATTTTTTTCTATTACTTCACAGACCTCATTAGTATTCTGTTAATCAAGGAGCTAGAATAAAAAAAAATCCATTTGGGGATGAAAACTTTCCCAGCTACAGAAGTAAGAGGCCAAAGAAACAAAAGTAGATTTAAATGTCCACACTAAATTGTAAAGGTCTAAAGAAAGAATATAAGATAATGGTGGGTAGCCAATGAGGCCTCAAAAAAGATGCTCAACACCATTTTCTTCCTCTTTCTTTCTGGGCAAAAGTCCTTTTTTCCTCACAAATAATTATCTAATTTTCTGCAAATTTCTGTTACAGACTGTTTCCAACAATCGACTATATATAAATTCTAAATATTCTTTCAAATTCCTACTTTCCAAATAGTTCATCACCATGATAACTCTTCTTCAAGTACTCTATTGTATGACTCAAACGCTGATGACTCTTCCTTCCATTCATTATAAACTTCAATAGAGGAATATGTAAAATACTATATGAAGGCAAAGGCAAAACAGTGGAAGTAATTTGAATGTCAGGAAAAAGCTGGGAAGAAGGGGTGATATTTGAACCAAATGTTAAAGCAGAGCTCTTCTAGGGGGAGTAAGAGCACTCAGGGAGCAAAAAAAAATTTTTCTGTAAGTCCATTCAGGAAGTGGAAACTAGTTTTCTGTGGCTTCAGCAAAGGTTTGGGTCAGGAAGCAGTGAGGAGCCAGTTGGAAAGGTAAGTAAGAGGTAGATTATGAGAAGCAGTATAAATACAGGCATTAAAAAGTTTTACTTAACCTGAAGATAATGGGCAGGCAACTGCTGCAACTGAAATTTGCCCTTCAGGAACATCATTTGGTCAGCACTGTGAAACACGAATTGAAAAGAGAAAATTGTTGAGAATGATGCCCAGGCTTCTGGCGTGGGTAACTGAGTAGACTGTTCCTGCTCCAGTCCTTCCATCATCAAAAGTGGCAAGCAATTCTAAAGATTCTGTTACTCAAGTCAAAAATCATATAGTCCTCAATTATTCCTTACTCTCACATTCCACATCGGACCTATGAGAAATTCTTTATTCTACCTCCAAAATGTAGAATCTTCTCTATGACAACCCTATTTAAACCATAATCTCGTCTCTAGACTGGTATTTCAGTGGTTTCCAAACTGGTCTCCCTGCTTCTGTCTTTGCCCCACTTCCTTGCTGCCTGTTCACACAGAAATCAACATGATGCTTACAAACGTCAAGTCAAATAAAACCCTTCCCATACTCTAATGCCTTCCCATACCAACAGAATGAAACTCAGTGACTGTATTCTGACCTTGTAAGACTACATTAGCTGGCTCCAGCTCCTTCTCTAACATCATCTTCTTCCACTATCCCTGAGGTTCACTTACTCTAGTTGCTCTGATTTCCTTACAATTCTTGAACAAGTATGCTCCCACATCAAACAACCCCTTATACTTATTCTTCCTTCTGCCTACAATGCTCTTTAAATATCCACAAAGCTCACTCCTGCATTCAGTAAGATTTCTACTCAAAGGTCATCTCAGAGAGACTTTCCCTAACCATTCTATCTAAAAGAGAACCCCTTAGCCATAACACTCTACCTAATAAATTGTTTGTCTTTTTGTTTGTTATCTGTCTTCCCCCACCATGATGTGAGATCTAAATGACTTTATTTGTTCACTGATGTGTCCTCAACACCAACAACAATGCCTGGACCCTAGGTGGTATGAGTTAACATATACTGAATACATGAATGAACATGTATTCATGAACTCAATAACATGAGCAAAGTGACAGGCTGGTGAGGATAGGGAGATTTGAGGTCTTCGGTTTTAGGTATGTTGATTTTGAAGTATACTTGAAACATTCATATAGAAATGTCTTGAGGGCACCGGAGTACCTAAGTCAGTTGAGTGCCCAAACTCGGCTCAGTTCATGATCTCACAGTTTGTGAGTTCGAGCCCTGAATCAGGCTCTGTGCTGACAGCTCAGAGCTTCTGTGCTGACAGCTCAGAGCCTGGAGCCTGCTCCAGATTCTGGGTCTCCCTCTCTCTCTCTGCTCCTCCCCTGCTCATGCCCTATCTCTCTCTCTCTCTCAAAAAAATTTTTTTTAATTAAAAAAAATAATAATAAAAATAAATGTCCAATAGATTAAGAATCTAAAATATGTGAGTTCAATAACTGAGTTAAGAGTCAAGCATCATTTGCTTGAAAACTATTTGGAAAAAATAGAACTACCAAATGATCCAGCAATCTCACTTCTGGTCATATATCTGAATTAATTGGAAGCAGGGTCTCAAAGAGATGTTTGTATACCAATGTTCACAGCAGCACTATTCACAATAGCCAAGAAGTAGAAGCAGCCCAAATACCCATCAATAGCAATAGATAAAAAAAAATTGGGGCACCTGGGTGGCTCAGTCAGTTAAGCATTTGACTCTTGATCTCAGTTCAGGTCTTAACCTCAGGGTCAANATGTATTATATATATAAGAAAATGTGGTATACTCATACATTGGAATACTATTCAGCTTTAAAAAAAAAGGAAATACTGTCACAGACAATAACATGGATAAACCTTGAGGGCATTATATTAAGTGAACTAAGCCCAAAAATGTCCAATGTCAAAAAATGACAAATACTGTATGATTCTATTCATATGAAGTATCTAGAATAGTGAAATTCATAGAAACAGAAAATAGAATGGGAGGAGGGAAAAAGGGAAGTTGTAGATTAATAGGTACAGAATTTCAGTTTAGCAAGATAAAAACATTCTGGAGATCGGTTTCACAACAATGTGAATATACTTAACGCTACTGATTTACTCAAAAATGAGTAAGATGGTACACTTTATGTTATATGTTATAAAACCAACTTTTTAAAAAGTCTTTGCAAAAGTCTTATAAATGAATTAAGTATATCCAAAATGAGGGATAATGTGAACAAAGAAATGGTTCATGATGGAACCTATGAATGTCAACATTTAAGGAGAGTGTAGGAAAACAAAATCAGAGAATATATTAAACAGAAGTTATCAGAGAAGTAGGAAGAGAGAGATATATATGAACATCTGAGCCTCAACATAAATCTCAGTTACAGTTGTATATATATGCATTAACCAAAATTTTAATAATGAAATTGGTCCCAGGGAATTCACCAAATATGATGATCTACTATCATTAATAGAAAATGGACAGGGGCAACTGGGTGGCTCAGTCGGTTAAATGTCCAACTTGAGCTCAGGTCATGATCTCGCAGTTCATGAGTTCGAGCCCCATGTCAGGCTCTGTGCTGACTGCTCAGAGCCCGGAGTCTGCTTCGGATTCTGTGTCTCCCTCTCTCTACCCCTCCCCCACTTATGCTCATTCGCTCGCTCTTTCTGTCTCTCAAAAATAAACATTAAAAAAAATTTTTTTAAGGAAAATGGATAAAAAAAGAGATGGCATACAAACACTAATTTTTATATATTCTTTTTATATCTTTTTTAAGCAAAAAAAATTGTACAGTAACAATTCATATTCAGTATTTCTCTGGTCTATAATCCACTATTATAGGATAGGGTCAGTGGCAGGAATGTTCTATGTTCTGTAGTCTGACAGATCTGTTTTCAAATCCTTGTTCTATCATATGTTTATTACCTGTATGACTGTGGCCATGTTAAATTGGCCAAAAGATTTAGTTTCCTCACCTACAAAGTGGAGGTAATAATACCAACTTAATTCACAAGTTTGTTATAAGGGTTAAAAGAGATAATACAAGAAAGTACTCTACAAATGTTAGCCATCGTAATTATTCATCCTTATAATATATGTTTTTTGTTTTAGTCTATTCTGTTATATGCTACATACCACTAGTGCATAAATGTCTACCTCATGCTGGGCTAGAAATACAGATATACTGAAGTCCTCCTCCTCAAATTCAGGTAGTATGGAATGGGGCCCAGAAATTTCTTTTTTACCCGTCATAAACTCCTCTAGTGATTCTTATGCACACCCAAGTTTGAGAACAACTATAGACTGTTTACGGCATAAATTTTAGAGACCTATATAAAATCCTTTATTGTGACATTACATATACAATCTATTAATTCCCCCTAAACCATTTATTATTTTCAAAATTACTTAATGTCTAAAGGCATAGATCCTTCAGAAACTCATATGCAGAATGAGCATATTATTAAATTATTAAATATGCTCAAAGTGAGGACTGAAGGTTTTTAAGCCGAAAGCCAGTGTTTCCTAGCTCCATCATTTACTACTTATGTAATTTTGAGAAAGTTACTTACATTCTGTCTCAGTTCTCTCATCAGTAAAATGGGAGTGATAACAGTACCTGTTCACTGGGATTTGATGAAACTTAACACATACTGAATGTCTAAATGGTATTTGATACATAGTAAAATACTCAGTGAAGGTGAGCTGCTTTTATTCTAACATTTGACATACCAAGATTTTTTTCCTTTGTTTTCAATTCCAGTATAATTAATGCACGGTGTTATATTCATTTCAGGGGTACAATATGGTGATTCAGTAATTCTATATATTATTAAGTGCTCATCACAATAAGTGTACTCTTATCCCCCCACCCACCTCCCCTCTGGTAAACTACCAGTTCATTTCTCTATATTTAAGAGTCTGCTTTTTTGTCTCTGTTTTTTTTTTTTTTTCCTTAAATTCCATAGTAAGTGAAATTATATGTTGTTTCTCTTTCTCTGACGGACTTATTTCACTTAGCATTATATCCTCTAGATCCATCCATGTGTGTCACACCAAGACTTATTCCTATTTAAAATCACAAATAGTTTTTAATCATAAAATTTTGAAAGCAAGGAATGAAGGATATTAAAAAAAAAAAGACTTTCAACACTTACCTATTAAAGACAACTTATTTCTGGAGATGCTTCCTCTCTTCACTACTTAAATAATGGTTACATCATCTAAATATTCTATCACTTACAGATAAGATGATGAAACCAAAGTAGAAGTAAATAGTTTAACAGCCCCACAAGTCTAAACTTAAATTTCTTTAACATGTTGGTTTTAAAACTTTTTTACCAGTCTACTGCTATTTACTTTTGTAGTAAAAAAGAATTAAAACTGGCAACCCTAAAACAGCTCCTAATAGCCAAATATTTAATTTTAATAAATCTAATTTGATTTTTTTTCCCTTCACGGAAAGAAGCCAGAAAGCAGAACAATTTAAGAAATGTAACCATTCCACAATCTGCTTTTAGCCAAATGCAAAAAATGTTCACTAAGTCCTTCCAAGCAGGTATCACTAGCAAAACAGCTCAACATGCCACATAAGGACTGGTATAGACCAAATAAAAGTAAAAAAACAAAAACAAAAAACAAGGCAGATCCTAAGATTAATAATGGTACCTGAGAGACTCACCCTTGTCAAGTAAATATCTAAGGATGAAAAACCAAATAGCAAACTAGGAAAACCATATAGCTGGGATCAAAAGGAACTGGCAACCAAGATCTCATTTACTAAAAGCAAACATTAGGAAAGGTGGTTTCAGTGACAGTCACTTCCCTTCCCCAGGTTCTTTGCCCCTCCTGAAGAAACTTGGTGGTACTTAGACTTTGGTCGGCATCACATAAACACCTAGTCACCCCTCTCCCTTCCACTTAGTAGAAAATAACTGCCTTCTGGTATGTACGTATGTACGTACGTATGTATGTATGTATTTTTGAGAAAGAGAGAGGCAGCATGTGAGCGGGGGAGAGGCAGAGAGAGAGAGAACAGACTCCAAAGCAGGCTCCAGGCTTTGAGCTATCAGCACAGAGACCGATGTGGGGCTCGAACTCACAAACTGGGAGATCATGACCTGAGCTTAAGTCAGACACTTAACCAACTGAGCCACCCAGGCACCCCAACTGCCTTCTGCTTTATTCACTGAATGTAAAAAAGGAGAAGGGAAGAAAGTCAACTAATTTGCCTTTTCTAATAGTCAGATTTTAAGCTAAAAACATGAGAAAAAGAAATGTCTGAAGGCTAGCAGTTTAAAGAATTTATGGAGGCAGACATCCTACAGGATTAAAGGGAAGAGTTTAGGATGGCTAAGCAAAGCCAACAAGCTAGATCTACTTTATGTTATAAGCAGCAACATAATGAAAACACTCTTCCTTGTTATTTGGCAGTCCTAATTGGTTCCATTTTGAGGTTGATGAATACCTGAAATTAATTTAGGAAAGTAGGTTACAGATACTCTGTACTAGGTTAAAAACAAACAAAAATAAATAAAAAAAGAATTGTGCTAGGTATTGTGGATAACAGCCCTAAACCTTAGGAAGCCAGAAGGAAAAATAAGAATACTTTAAGCAGAATATAAAAAGAATCTCTATCTCAAAAAAACGACAATACCATTCTTCCAGTTGGTCCAGTCAAAAACCTTGGTATTATTACCCTTGACTCCCTCTTTCCCATTCACTGGCAAATTCTGATAGCTGAAATGCTAAAACACATTCAGAATTTCGTATCATTGTACTGCTACCACTCTGATCTAAGCCTCCATATTCTCTCTCCTCTATTATTGCAACACCATCCTGACTTCTTTGTTCCCCTTGCTCATCTTTAGTATATTCTCATCAAAGTGGTCATAGTGAAGCTATTAAAATGTATGTCAGACCATGTCAATCCTCTACTCATAAACTTCCACTGACTTTTACTCTGAGATAAAAAGACAACATCCTTAATATAGCTTATTTCTCTCTCACTCCTGTAATCTGTAACTTCATCTCCTCCTCCTTTCCTGAGTCATACTTGTCTTCTTGATGTTCCTAGAAAATGGAGGCCTGATTTTCCACTTAAGAGTATTTGTGGTTACTACTTCCCTTTCCTGAAATGTTCTTGACCCCAGATACATGGCTCATTCACTAACTCCATTCCTCTAGGTCTTTATTCAATTGTCACCTGCCCACTTTTTCTAGAAAACTGCAGACCTCCCATCCAACCTACTTTGTATCTTTCTTCCTTGTTTTATTTTTTCCTTAGAAATGATCACTTTCTGACATATTATATAGTATTATTTATTTGTGTCACTTATTGTCTGTCTCCTCCTATGAAAATGTAAGTGCCATGATGTCAGAAATTCTTACCTGTTTCGGTTCACTCCTGTATTTCCAGCACTAAGAAGAAAGCTTCGCATATAGTAAATGCTCAATAAATGCCTTCTGACAAATTTATGAATGAAAGTGTTAAGTGAATTAATCTTCATCAGATGTCTTTTGGGACTTAGAGGAATAAAGGTGGAAGGAACATCTGTCATGTGCAAGGCACTATGTGAAGTAATTACACATCATTACATGTCTCATTTAATCCTCACTCTAAGAAGCAAATATGTTATAGATGAGAAAAATGACATTCCGAGGATTAAGTGGTTTACCTAAGATCATACAGAATATACCACTCAAATTCAGACCCCTCTGACTCCCAGAAATCCTAATCTTTTCACCACAAAGCAATTTAGGAGGTTTGTTCATTGACAGTAACAGAGAGGAAAGTGTGCACTTTGTGTTTCAGATAACACAGTATAAATCTCTGAATTATACCAACAATAATAATATTTACTAAGTTCCTTATACCTTGGATCACTAACTCTATTTTAGAAACTGAGAAATCAATGCATCTTTGATCTGTGAGTATATGAGTGAAGGGAAGGTGTTGGCTCAGGTGAGGGGTTGTGGCTGAGGGAAGAGGTTTGACTACTACCATAAATATGATCATTCCTAGAAATAAACTACATTAAATTCCTGAGGCTATATAGAACACCTTCCAGCCTTCCAGACCACAACTACCCAACAGAACTTTCCGCAATGATGGACATGTTTTATATCTGCACTGTATAATGCCCTAGCCACTAGCCCCACTGATCATTTGAAATATGGTCAGTGTGACCAAGAAACTGAATTATAATTTAATTAACATATTTATTAAATTAATCACTTAATTTAAATTCAAATACCTACATAAGAGTAGTTGCATTATATTGGATAGCACTGTTCTAGACTCTCCATTCCACTTCAGCTATCTTCTCATCACTCACTAGTTCACTTATATATAATACCTTGATCCATTTTAGTTTGATGACACTGCATACAGGGCAAAGTTCTTCTCTCAAAACCATCCCAAAGTTAAAAGGAAATTACCTTATGACTGCGTCCTTACAAATATTTTATTTTATTTTTTTTTACATTTTTTTTTAATAGTTTATTGTCAAATTAGTTTCCACATAACACTCAGTGCTCATCCCCACAAGTGTCCTCCTCCATGCCCATCCCCCCCTCCCCCCACATCCATCAGTCCTCAGTTTTTGTCAGCATTCAAGAGTCTCTCATGGTTTGCTTCTCTCCCTTTCCCCCACCATTTCTGCCCTTCTTCTTCCCCTTGTTCCTCCGTCAAGTTCCTCCTAATCCTCCTATACGTGCAAACAACAGATGAATGGATCAAGAAGATGTGGTTTATCTATACCATGGAATACTACATGGCAATGAGAAACAATGAAATCTGGCCATGTGTAGCAACATGGATGGACCTTGAGGGTGTTATGCTGAGCGAAACAAATATTTTATTTTTGAAGGAAACTATTTAGAAAAGACATCGAGTCTAAAATAACTTCAGGCAATACTAGTTTGGGGCACTGAAAACAGGTTCCCTGATGAAATCAGTTTAAAGAGATGGCAAAGAAGGGGCAACTGGGTGGCTCAGTCAGTTGAGCATCTGACTCCTGATGTTGGCTCAGGCCATGATCCCAGGGTCATGGAATTGAGATCTGCATAGAGCTCCACACTGAGCATGAAGTCTGCTTAAGTTCTCTCTCTCTCCCTCTGCCCCTCTCCCCCACTCACACACATACACCCCAAATAAAAAATTTTTAAAAAGAAAAAAGAAGACAAGTTCAACATAGATTTTCTAACTGGAAGGTGGAGAATAATAATTTTACAATTAAAACTTTAGATGCCATTATAAATAAGCCTGTTAGGGGTACCTGGGTAGTTCATTCAGTTAAACACCTGACTCTTGATCTCTTGCCTCAGGTTATGATCTCATGGTTCCTTAGATAGAGTCCTGGATAGAGTTCTGCCATAGCCCATAGCCTGCTTGGGATTCTTTCTTTCTTTCTCTTTCTCTTCTCTTTCTTTCTCTCTCTCTCCCCTCTCTCTCAAAATAAATAAATATACAAAGTTTAAAAAAAGAATAAAATAAAATAAATAAACCTGTTAAAGAAAGGGTTTCATTGTAAAGCTCACAAATAGCAAATGAGTTCTTGTGACTTGAGATTAAAATTCCCAGGAAAGCACCATATCCGATTTTTTAAAGAATAACTGTATCTCAAACCACTAAAACAAAAATTAAGATTATGTGCTCTGAAAAATGTTTCTCAATTTTCATTACATTACATTCATTTCATTACATTACTCTGGTAATGAGGAAGACACTAATGTTTAAAATGCATATGAAGGGTTTGAAAAATGTTCTTCATGATACAAATATTTTAAAAAGGTAATATAGCAGTATTTTATATTATGTAATTTTAAATCTGTATATATAACTTAATAAGCTAAACTTAATGGCTATTTCTTCTACAAGCTGAAAAAAGTTTATATATTCAGGCTGACCAACATATTTTCCTTATCTCGTCATTGAGAAAATAAGAATCACCTTATATTCAGGCATGTACGATAAATTTTTATTTATTTTTATTTTGTAGACTCGTGGACTACAGCCAGTAGTCACAAGGCCCAGTAAAGTCTCTCCTCCATCCCCTAAGCATTCTCAATCATTCTCAGACTGTCTCAATTTTTACTGGCTAACCCTATTTGAAGACATTTAAATTTACACATATTATATTTTGTCTTATAATGTTTATGTTTCTTTTTCCTCCTGTGTGTTTTTTGTCCTCAAATAGAGTCTAAGCTCATGTAGGCAAGAACCATGTATTACTTCTTTGCATTCACCATAGCAGAGCTGAGTGATTTCTAGAATACAGAAGGAAAGCTATGGATTTGGTGCTCCAAATATACTAAGGAATGACAAAAATGCCTTCAATCTACTACAGAATAGATTTGCAGGACAATTACCTCAGGCTCAGTAAATCTGAGCAATTTGTACAAGGTTACCACTACTATAATCCAGGTTCTTTCCAATTCTGAATTGTTGATCTTTTACTGACTGATTATCATCTGATTTGCACACTGTTTAAAAACTCTTAACACCTCCCCATACCACTACCATCACCCACCCTCAGTCCTCCCACAGCAACCACAGGAAGGTATGAAAGGCAGCCAGAGAGGAAGATGGAGAAGGAGAAACAGTAATAGTAATTGGCAGCAGGGGATATACATCTGTCCAAGGCAAACAATTTCCTGGTAAATTAATCAGTGCCCACTGTGGAAATGTGTTGGGTACTAATAATCTGATAATAGAGCAGACCTTTCCATTCAGAAAAGAATCACAATTAACATAAAATAAGGGGTCACAGATAATTAAGACCTAAAAGCATGCAGTATGAATCATTTATCATCCTGCCAAACCAATAAAGGGAAAAGGCTCCGAATCTTGGTTTTGGCTCAGGTCATAATCTCACAGGTTGTGGGTTCAAGCCCCGAGTGGTTCTCTGCACTGATAGAACAGAGCCTGCTTGGGATTCTCTCTCTGCCCCTCCCCCTCTCATGATGTCTCTGTCACTCTCAAAATAATAAACTTAAAAAAATCTACACCCCACCAGATTATCAAGATTTTTAAAAATTTAACAGTCAATGAAACAGGGTAGTACCAAAGCAAGGAAAGACAAAACAGAGCAATGGAACTGTAATAACTGAGAATGGAGCCACACATACAGAAATACTTGATTTATGATAAATATGGCACTGTAGAGAAGAAGAGAAAGAATGGTCTTTTCAGTAAATGATAGTAAGTCAAAAGGATATCCATGAGAAAAACAAAAAAAACAAGAACCTTGACCTATTGTCATACATATAACAACAAAAACCACCTCTAGATAAGTTATAAATGTAAAAGGCAAAAACAGTAAAGCTTCTAAAGAAAACATCTAGAAGAATGACATCTTCATGATCTTGGAGCAGGCAGAGATTTCTTTAAAACACAGGAACTATAAAAAGCAAATTCAATAAAGGAAAAGATTAATAAATGGAGCTACATTAAAATTAGTCTTTCTTCCTCATTAAGGACCCCATTAAAAGAACAAAAGGCAAGCCATACAATGGAAGATCTTTACAACACATGTAACAAAGAGCTCCCATCCAGAAAACATCTAGAACTCCTACAAATCAACAGGAAAAAGATACATACTACAATAGAAAAATAAGCAAGAGATTTAAATGGAGACTCAGAAGGGAGCATACCCAAATGACCATTAGTGATCAGGGAAGTACAAATTAATACCACAATGAAATGCCTCTACTTGTTTAACAGAAAGGATAAAAATAAAAAGGTTGACAATACCTAGTACTGGCAAGGATGTAGAGCAAATGGAATTCTCATACTCTGCCCACGGTAATACAAGTCATGTAATCACTTCTGTGAAAGAGGTGGTGTGATAGAGACAGTCATAATGTGGAAGGGTGTGGAGTAGGGAAGTGCATTACTGCAAGGAGCTATACTCTAACATGAAAGTGAAAGGTGGAATCAGACCAGTCAGAAAGGTCTGTTGTCTAGTGGGGCAGAATACACAAAAATGGTGCTATCCTTTAAGTACTTACTGAGGAAAGTCTCACAGTTTGGCTTCCACAGTGTTACCCATTGTGAAATACTAACATTGTTTGCTGTAAACTATAAATTGATTCACCTTCAAATAAGCGATCTCTCTTACAGGCTAACCTCAACAGTGCTGACACCCATTTGCCATCTTCCCCAACATATTCCACAAGAGGAAAACAGGCATATGTGCCAGGGTAAGTAGGAAAGTGAGACTGCTGCTCAGGATTAAGGGCACTTAAAGGTAACATCCCTTCCCAAAAATCCATTCCTCTTTCAGAGTATTTTGTACTACTGAGTGGAAACATCCAGGAAACCAAGAAACTACCCACACACCCTTCTTTTTCTTATTCCACTTGTTTCTTCTAAATCTGGGCAGCTACACTGCAACCTGTAACTGAGTTGCCAATTATTGACAAACCAAGGACCAGCATTTCAGTTGCTTAAACCTCATTACCCAAACTGCTCTTCCAAGTGAGTAAAATTTAAAAATACTTCATTTTAAATAAAAAAGCATTATTAGTAGTTTGAAAAGAATTGCGAGGTTACAAAAGTAACTAGTCATTAGAATTTGTCATGCTTGCACTAACAAAACCTTAGCCTCCCAAGTATGTCCCTTTTGAGGTCAAGTAGGGTGATAGAAGGTATCTGCATCCATAGCACAGAAATTTAGACTAAACACAGACTGTTTAACCCTCTCCTCATGATTCTGAGGGTGTCATTTAAGACACAGAGACATCTGGTTGTTCTCACACATTTTCTGTGGCGATCATTACACCAATTCAGACTGACCACTAGATCAATTCAGATTTAACACTTCAGCAACCAGTACATTTTGTATAAAACATTTCCAAATTTTACTAACCTACATGTTATAATCTGAACAAAATTTGTTACTAGTTATCACACAGATAAGCTATTCTGTACTGTAGCTTCCTCTCGGGCTCAAAGTCTTATTTATCAACTTCAATGGCTTCTCATCTCACTTAAAAAATGCATCTAAAACTTTACTGAAGAAAATTAAAAGAAAATATGAAGAAATGGGAAGCCATTCCTAAATGGAAAGACTACTGGAATGATGCCAATTCCCCCTAAATTACCTTAAACGAATAAGGAAATTACAATAATAATATCAATACTTTGCTTTTGTAACTTAAACAAAATAATTTTAAGATCCACCTGGAAGGAAAAAAAAAAACAGCTGAAAAAAAGGCAAAACATTTTTGTAAAAGTGTAATGAAAAAATATTTGTCTGTCATATGCAACAGGTATGTTTTATAAAGTTACCTTAGGAAAATCATTTGAGAAGCTAGTTCAAGAACAGACTTCAAAAATCAAATGGACCAAAAGAAACCCTAGTATACAGAAAAATTCAACATATACTAAAAGAGACATTTCAAGTCAGAGTAAACACAGAAGTCGTGTGTGTGTGTGTGTGTGTGTGTAATAATGATTAAATGAAATTAACAAATGATTAGCTGAGAAAAAGTAAGTTAGATTGCTGTTTACACAATAATAGATCCTATGTGAATTAAAGAGTTAAATGTAAAAAAATGAAAATGCAACAGTGCTAGGAGAAATATATGTGTATGTTTAATCCGATCTTGTAGTAAAAAAGTCCTACATAAACATACAAAGGAAGAAATAAAAAGAATTTGACGAATTTGGCCAAATGAAAATAAAAAGTGTGACATCAAAGAATGCACATATAAATTTAAATGGCAAATGACAAAATAGGAAAAAATACCACCACAGGTGCATGTACATGATCATTTATCAAAAAACAAAAACTCTCCTTGTTTTTAATAAATAGGATTATAGAACTAACTAAAAAAAATTTTAGTAACTGAAAAAATGGACAAAGGATACAAACACAGGAAATAATATAAATGACTAACGCAACATATGAGGGACAAAATATCAACCAAAGAAATAAAAATTAAAACAAGATAACATGTTTGCTTACCAGACTGCCGAATGCTCACGTTCATGTACACAAAAATATCTAGTGTTGCTAAGAATCAATGAAAAGGTTTTCTTACATTACAAACAGATAACAACCTTTCTGGAGGTTAATTTGATGTCAAAGCATCAAAGAGAGTCAAGAAAAGAGATTCCATTAAACCAACACTCTATCCTTAGGTATGTGGTCTACAGAAATAATAATAAAAGGGTGTTTTTACATGAGTTTTCTATAAGGATATTCTCTGTGATGTTTATATCATAAAAAATTAGAACCAAATGAATAATTGGAGGCTGGTTAAGTACTATAGTCCATAATACAATATGATGGGGCTGTTCAAACTCATGCTTTGTAAAAATATTTTATGACATTTAAAAAGCAATATTAAAAATAATTTATAAAAGAATAATTTGGGGGAGAGATTTTTAAGCCAAATTGTTAACAGTATTTATTTATAACCAGATGGAGAGATAGCTGCTCTATACTTTTATAGATTTTTATAAAATGAATTCATAGGACTAGTATAGTTGTAAAAAATGGGGATGTTAAGTTTGAAATATATAATTACATCTGAAATATATTTTCAATTTAAAATATAAATTTTTATTTTTAATTTAGGGGGATATCTAAAGGGAGTTTTAAAAAATTGTATGTCTGGATTGGATAAGATATGCTGCAGTAACAAATAATACCCCATTCTTGTGGTTTAAAAAATCATAAAGTTTATTTCTCACTCATGCAAAACCTGCTGAACATATTGGCAGCTCTCCAGGATAGCTGTCTTCCATGTGGCCACTTCAATATTGTAACTCTACCATAAGAACTCAGCTTCCATCACTGGTCACAGCTTCGGAGGAAGGAAGAGAGGAGGGAAGAATGTAGGGAAGAAGGAAAAAAGGGAAGGAAGAGGGAAGGGATGTCCCTATCTAACTTCAGAAGGGCTAGAAAAATCAACTTTTCTGTTTGCCCAGGAGTAATATGAAAGAGATTTGGAAATTTATTATAGTACTGTCTTTGCCACAGTATTCATATGATTACTGAAATCCAGGATCAGGATGTCAATGTTGTAAGAAAACAGAAGCTTATTATTCATTCTCATTCCTCCATATACATTCTATGATGCAGTAGCACTTTAGAACCTGCAGTTTCCTAAGCCACTCTCTTTCAATCCATCATAGTACCTTTACATCTGATATTCCCTTTGTCTTAGATTCTTCCTTCAGGATTCAAATGTCAACTCTTTTGTTAAGTCTTTCCTTACTCTTTTCTTGTCCCTCCTGGGTCCCTCCACAACAAATACAAGATGAGCACATAGATGTATTCAGTACTGAACATAAGCCTCTATTACCCTGCTTATCATACTATATTGTAGACACCAAGGTTTGTATCTCCCTTTGTATCCAACTACACTGGGAACTCCACTTAAGAGTAAATAATCTTATCCATCTTTCTTTAAACTGATATAGTTTTGGGGTTTACTAAATGTTTGTTGAGCAAATGAATGACAATGATCAGAAGAAAACAAGGTCTCTACCGGTAAGAGTTATCTCAAATTGTCAGCACTTTCCTGCAGTGGGTTGAAGAGCATGCCAATAAAATTCATGTCGACCCAAAATTTTAAAATGTGACTTATTTGAAAATAGAGTCTTCGCAGATATAAAGTAAGGACTGAGATAATACTGGAATAAGGTGAGCCATAAATTCAATGAGTGTATCCTTATCAGAGACGAAAAGTATATATGGAAAAGAAGGCCATGTGAAACTCAAGGCAGAGACTGAAGTTATGCTGCCAAAACAAAGACCACAAGAAGCCATAAGAAGCTACAATAATAGCCCAGAAAGAAAGGAGTCTCCCCTAGATCCTTCAGAGAGAATGTGGCCCTGCTAACAACTTGATTTTGGATTTCTGGCCTCGAGAATTAGTAAGAGAATAAATTTCTCTTGTTTAAGACACCAAGTTTGTGGTAAATTTTTAGAACAGCCCTAAGGAAACAAATACACTTGCTTTTAGAAAGATGAATGTGCAATGTGGCAGGGAAAATACAAAGGGCAAAATGGGGAAAACCAACATTTCCTCGCAACATATTTGCAAACCTAGTGGAAGCATTATTTAAAGCTTTTAGAGTGGGAGTGGCATTACCAACAGCTGCCTCAACGGTTGTTCTATTGTCCTAGACTGGCAGAGAATACAGTTATAGTGACAGGAACAAAAGTGGTCATCCATGGCACTTCTCAGACTTAGTATCAATTTTGATACCAGAGTTGTCTGTATTTCTTTTTTTTTTTTTACAAATAGTTTATTGTCAAATTAGTTTCCAGAGTTGTCTGTATTTCTTGACTGTCTGCAGTAATAAGTACCAATAGCATCCTTACAGTAGAGATATTTTCCAAAGTTTCTGCTGAACAAGTTTGAGAGCTCAACAAATTTAACAATACTAAATTTAAGTGTGCAACTGCAATAATACTAACAAGGAGACCTTCCCCACAGTGCATGTCCCAGGGAGGAAAATCTTAAAACCAAAACTTCACAGCCTATGAACTTGATGAGCATGTTTAGATATCTGAGGGTTTTTTGGTTTTTTTCAAACTATGGTTTTCCAACCTCTTTTTCCTGTCTTCATGCTTCTTCCGACTGATAACCTTTTTTCTATGTTTTTTGTGAGTGGTTTCCTCAAATGAAAAAATAACATATCTTCTATGTAAATCTGGAAATAGCTATGTCTCTGGTTATGTAGTCCCACCTTTTATACTCTACTGAAGCTAAGGTAGGAATTAATGAGAAATTTAAGCTATTTATTCCTCTAGTTTCATTCCTCTCAAAATAGAAAATCTAGTTCCCCACAGAAGTCAATACAGTCTTTGAATCTTGGAATCCATTTGAGGGGAAGGATTGAGCAGGAAACTACCCACTCTGTCCTCACCATTTCAAATTATAAAGCTTTCCTCATAATTATTTCTCCTTTCCCAAATACTGAACCTATCTGAAATGCTCATCAAACCCCAACATTCTTTTTTTTTTTTTAATGTTTTATTTATTTCTAGGAGAGAGAGAGAGAGAGACAGAGACAGAGACAGAGACAGTGTGAGCAGGGGAGGGTCAGAGAGAGAGGGAATCACAGACTCTGAAACAGGCTCCAGGCTCTGAGCTGGCAGTCAGCACAGAGCCCAACGCGGGGCTCAAACCCACGAACCGCGAGATCATGACCCAAGCGAAAGTCGGACGCTTAACCGACTAAGCCACCCAGGCGCCCCCAAACCACACCATTCTTTTAACTGGTTTCTCTGTATCTATCCAGTCTATACCCTTCCAATCCAACCTAAACATTCTGTCAAAGTGGCACTCTTATAATACTGCTGTCAATGTGTCACATCTTTGCTCAAAAACTTCTCAAATGAAATTATAAAGTCAGAGTCATTAGGAAAGATGGGTGAGTGTCAGAAAACACTTAATTCAATTTGTCATTAACTGGATAAAAAAACTGACATGCCTGAGAGCATACAAGTAAGGGGTAGAGCCAAAACTAGAAATCACGTTCCCCAACTACCATTCCAACACTGGGGATGAATTAAATAAATATAAAAGTCATAATAACTCTATGAAAAACTGGTATATACCAGCTTTCCTAAGGAAAAGTATTTTCATAATATTAGGATTAGATGAAGGTCCATTAACATTTACTGAACACCTAATATGTATGAGCTATGACCCTCAAGGAGTTCACAGTTTTATAGTAAAAGGCATGAAAACAATTAAATGTAGACTTATAACAGAAACATGTATAAGGCAAAGAAAAAACATCTAATTGAGCCAGTGAAGGTGTTAAGACTTCCAGCAGGAACTTACACTTTCAAATACTGAATAACAAGTATAACAGATATCGTGGCAAAAAGTAAAAGAGCTAGAGTAATAACAAATATGAAGGCATGCAGCCATGACAGACTATAGCAGCTGCAATTCAGTTTTTCAGTGTCACTGGAGACTAGGATAGATGTGAAGAAGCGTGTAAAGATGAGGAAAGAGAAATAGGTAGGGTCTAGATCATACAAAATGCTTTGTTGCTTTTATCCTACCAATGAAAAGAAGAGATATGACTAGATTTGCTTTTTAGAAAATTCACTCTGTCAACAGCATGGAGGTTCTAAAGGAAATGAAGTGGATAGCAGAAAGACGGATTAAGTAAGCTCTTGCAGTAATCCTGAGACTTAAACAATGGAAGTATCATAAACTGCAACCAAAAAAAAATTTTTTTTTTTTTTTTTTTAAGAAATCTGCTTAAGATCACTGGAAAGAATGCAAACTTTAGGAACCAGAAAACCTAAACTCACTCCTTACAAGCTCTATAACTCAGGTCAAATCACTCAACTTCTTTGAGCCTATTTCCCAGTCTCTACTATTAAACTGCAACTCTAAAAATGGAGACACCATCTAACCACAGTGGTTGCTCAAATAATTTTATCAAACATATATAAGGTATTGAATAAGTACATGAAAAATATTAGTTCTCTTTCCCCATTTCTTCGACCCCTTGAGTTAATTAGATAAGAGGATATGGATTATAGGATAAAGAAAAAAATAAATTAATAAATAAAGGAGGTATAGGATGATACCTAGGTACCTGACTGGCCTATCTAGGTAGATTGAGGAAGGATCATTAACCACAGAATATAAAAAGAAAGGAAGAGGGGCACCTGGGTGGCTTCATCAGTTAACTGTCCAGCTTCAGCTCAGGTCATGATCTCACTGCTCCTGAGTTCGAGCCCAGCATCGGACTCTGTGCTGACAGCGCAGAGCCTGGAGCCTGCTTCAGATTCTGTGTCTCCCTTTCTCTCTGCCCCTCCCCTGCTCGCACTCTCTCTCTCAAAAAAAAATAAACATTAAGAAAAATTTTTTTAAAAAAAGAAAGGAAGGAAAGAAGAAAGAATAAGTTTGTGACACATTGCAGTTAAGATACCTATGGGACATCTGGATGGAAATGTGTTAATATATAATTAGATCGAGGACTGCAATGCTTAGGAGAAAAGTCTGGGCATGATGGTAGCTGGCTATGACCTTGGGTGTGTCTCTCAAAACCCCACATTGTTCATTTCTAAAATGAAAAAAACGCCACCTATCTCATCTATTTTACAAAATGAGAATACAATGTATATGATCCTCTGTATGTGTTCTTTAAACCATAAAACACTCCAAAATTATGGAATGGCATTATTAAAATGAAAGAACCTAATTAATAAATATTTATTGAGCATGTAAATTATTCAAAAACCTCTTGCAAAAGATAGGATTAGAGATAAAAATCAAACCAAAATAAAGTACCATCCTAAAGTTTACTGTGTGGAGATTTTATTCCCTGCATTTTTGTTTTAAAGTTTTCAAGGTAGAGAAAAACTAAAAGAATAACACAATGAACACCAATATAGCTTTCACATAGATTCAATAATTTTTAACCCTTGCCAAATTAATTTCATTCTCTCTGGCATTACACTCATACCTTTTCTTTTAGAAACATCTGAAAGTAAACTGTAGACATTATGAAACTCTACCCCAGCATTTAATCTGAAGAACACGGACATTCTCTTACACAACCACAATACTATTATGACATTAACATTTTTTAATACTGACATTAGGGGCACCTGGGTGGCTCAGTCAGTTAAGCGTCCAACTTCAGCTCAGGTCATACATATCTCATGGTTCGTAAGTTCAAGCCCCGCATTGGGCTCTGTGCTGACAGCTCAGAGCCTGAGGCCTGCTTCTAATTCTGTTTCCCTCTCCCTCTGCCCCTCCCCTGCTTGTGCTCCCTCTCTCTAAAATAAATAAGCATTAAAAAAAATTCTTTAAATAAAAAATATTTTTTAATGCTGACATTATATTGCATCTCGGATATAGTGCATATTTTAATTTCTCCAACTATCCCAACTGTTCCTTTATAAGCGTGTGCTGTTCTTGTTGTTTTGTTGTTTTTGTTTTGGTTCAAGATCCAGATAAGGGTCATACACTGCATTTAACTATCTTGTTGCTTGGTCTCCTTTAATCTACAACAGGTTCCCTAACTTTTTTCCTTTTCTTCTTGTGTGTGTGTGCGCGCGCACGTGCCCACGCTTTCTTTTATAGGTCATTAAAAATGCTAAACTAGATATTTTATACAATAATCCACTGTTTGTATTTGTCTGATTATTTCATCATGATTAGATTAATTTAAATATTTTGGCAAGAATACTACATAGGCGATGTTTTTCTTTATGAAATTTATAACATAGTACATGTATTGATTTTAATGTGGAACCTATGTGTTCTTAAAAACTACTCAAATAACTTACATTATGTAAGTTCAAAGACAACATCTGAAGCATAATTCTATGATCCAACACTTATCCGTAACAATTTGTGTCTGATACATACCCAATCTATAAACTCAATTCAACCATCAGCTTTATTAAAATAGTAGAAAACAGTTTTCTTTATACTAAGTGCCCTTTAAAACCATAAAAGCTTAGTTGCTTAAGCGACCAACTCTTGGTTTTGGCTCGGGTCATGATCTCACAAGTTCATGGGTTTGAGCCCCACATTGGGCTCTGCACTGGAAGCATGGAGCCTGCTTGGAATTCTCTCTCTCTCCCTCTCTCAATCAACTCGCACGGTCTCTCTCTCAAAATAAATAAATAAACTTAAAAAAAACAATTTTTTAGAAGCCCCTAGGAGGCTCAGTCGGTAAAGTGTCTGACTCTCAGTTTTGGCTCAGGCCATGATCTCAAAGTTCTGTGGGTTGAAGCCCCACATGAGGCTCTGTGCTGACAGTGCAGAGCCTCTTTAGGATTCTCTCTCTTCTCCCTCTGTCTCTGCAGCTCCCCTGCTCATGTTGTCTCTGTCTCTAAGTAAATAAATACACTTAAAAAAATTTTTTATAATAAATAAAACCATAAGTACCTCCTACCACCACCTCCAAAAAATCAAATTATAAAGGCATGCTCAACTCTGCAAACATTCTTTGGTATATTATAATGGGATAATTTTACAGACTGAATCACAGGGCTAAACCATGCAAATACCATCAAATGGGGAGAGGTTTCCTCCCCCCCCCAAAAAAAGAGAAAAATCTGTAACTAATATTCAACAACTGATATCTTTCAAAGCTTTCAATTAGTAAGAAAATTTTATCCTGAAAAGCCACGTAACCACAGAAAGCTATAGTATAAATGTATAATGTATAAATTGGCATGTGTAGGGTGGTAACTAGAAATAAAAATTATTTTGGAGGGGCGCCTGCGTGGCTTAGTCGGTTAAGCGTCCGACTTTCGCTTAGGTCATGATCTCCCGGTTCGTGGGTTCGAGTCCCATGTCGGGCTCTGTGCTCACTGCCAGCTCGGAGCCTGGAGCCTATTTCAGAGTCTGTATCTCCTTCTCTCTCTGACCCTCCCCTGCTCACGCTGTCTCTCTCTCTCTCTCTCTCCTAGAATAAATTAAAAAAAATTTTTTTTTAATTATTTTGGAATCTCTCCAAGAAATATCTGTGACAATTAATTGCTACCATATATGCTACAGGTTTTGCAAATATAAACATTTCGAAAATGAAAATTTCCTGTCAGAGTGATATATATAAAGGATATCATTTTATTTTGAAAATTCCTTAAGTGTGTTAACTATAAATAATACATCACTATTACCATTAATTAATAATAATTCTTTTCAAAGTCATAACAATAAAAGTACCCAAATCAAATGCAAGACACAAACCAATCTTTCAGACAGTAAATCTGGAAGCTGAAATCCTCAGTATTCACCATTAAGATATAAACCACTGAAATAAATGTTCATTATTAAAATACTAGGGGGAATATATTTAACTAACTTAGCTCTACTATTAGGTACTCCTAAGACCTCAGTTGTTTTATGGATGTGTTCGGAGCACAAAGAACTCTCTATAGCAAAGAGTTGAAAGGTTTGTTTGTTTGTTCATAGAATGGAATATACATTTATTAGTCTGTCCCTAGCTCACTTACTGCACAATTTTTGTTGGCACTATGTAAGAAAAACAGGAAGAAGGGAGTTCATTTCTGTAGTAACTAAATTTCTACTACTATTTTATAAACAAAAACAATAAAAATCAAGTGGCTGTGTATTCATGAAACACATTTGCTTACATTAGTTTATACTGATAAAAACCAACACCAAGCAAATGGTCACTACAGGCCAGCCAGCCACATACTCCAAGTTCACATACTTGCAAACATTCAAAATACACAAAACTTTCTGGTATGCAGGAAGTCTGGTATTTATAGACTTGAGTCTTGTTTCATACTTATATAAATTACGGTATCTTCAGGTGTTTTATTCAACCAGAATTTTATAAGACCTTGATCACTATTGGCCTGACAACACAAAAGGAGGTCAGCAAATACGTATGAGCAATGGAGAAATGGCCTAAATACTGTTGATCTGATTTTGATAATCCCAGCATCTTATGCTTTCACAGAAAAGAAGAGTGAGGTGTCCTAAGGATGCTCATTACCTGTCAGGTCCTTTTAACAACTACTTCCAGATGGCTATTAACCTATTTATTCCTCAATACCAGTAGATAATTTGGCAAAACTAGCCGTTTTAAAAAGCCCGGGGGGAAGGGGGGAATCTGAACATGTTCTGCTAAAAACAAGTACATTACAAATCAGATTCTATGACAGCTATCTCAAGATATTGAAAAAAGAAAGGCAAAATGAGTAAATTTTTAAATGAAAGCTTGTCATATCAAAGCTAATCCACTTAAAGACATAAAATGCCTAGATCTTGATTCCCTATACTTCAGCACTATGAACAAACCCATTCCTCAGAGGCATATTAGAACATTTCTGTAAGTTTAACTGATATCACCTTATCAAAGGTGATAAGGTAATTTAATGAGGAAACAGTAATCTTCTCAAAAATGATAATGTAAGAACTGGATATCCACTTGGCAAAAAAAATAAAATAAAAAGAATTTCAAATCTAAACTCACACCATAAACCAAAATTTCTGCAAAATGTTAACATAAAAGCTAAAACACAGAAGAAAAATCTATGTGATCTGTGTAAGGCAAGGATTTCCTAGACAGGACATAAGGGCATGAACAATAATTCATAAATTGAACTTCATTAAAATTAAAATCCTCTGTTTTTCAAAAGACACCATTAAAAATAAGAAATGGTGAGCAATATACTGGAAGTATATCTATATATCTATAGTAAATGTATGTGACAAAGGACTAGTATATTCATATATGTAAAGAATATATAAAGAACTCATAATTCGGTAAAATAAAATAATCAATCCAAATATAATACAAAAAAGACCTGAATAGATATACCACTAAAGAATATAAATAAATGGCTTATAAACACATAAAGAAGATTAACAAGGAATCTTTTTGTGATAATGGGAATATTCTACATACTGATGGAGGTATTAGTTATATAGGTGTATAGAATTGACAAAATTCTTCTAACTATATATTTAAGATCTATGCATTTCACGTTATAAAAATTATAACTAAAAAACTAGTCCATAATGCCTTGTGTTAGCAAAGATAAACTCTCTTATCTACAAATTGATACATTTCTCAAGTACAACCAGGCAATTCATATCAAATTTGACTAAGCAATTTTACTTCTAGGAATATTTTGCAAGGAAACTGTCAGACAGTAAAAATAAGGGGTATTTACTATATCACTATTTTGTTTTTAACAAAGAAACATTAAGAAAGGGCTAAGTGTATGTAAACAGAGGATTAATCAAATTCCTATAACGGAATTATCAGTTAATTGACTTATCAGTCAATAAGAAATTATAACACGGGATATTGATGTAAATTGGTACTGATACTATATATTACTGAAACTAAAAGTCCCTCCAGACCTAGCCCCTTGGTGCATGGGTGTCATAGTTTGACAAAAAATAGTTAATTGTGAACATGAAATATGAGAGTGATAACTATAACCTTACATCTAAACTACAACATTAGCATAGCCCAAAGGTCTGAGGCAGCAATAGCTCCACTGCAGATCTAAGAGAATAAGGCTCAAAAAAACAAAAACAAACAAACAAAAAAAAGATAATAAATGACAAAGACCCGTGATAACAGACTGAATCCAGAATCCCCCTGAAAATATATGTAAAATATTCTTTAACGTTTATGTATGTTTCTATCATCTATAGATTTCAAAAAGTTTGAAGGCATTTGTGACACAAAACAGCTTTAAAAAATTACATATATGCACACATGATTGTACATAAGCATTGGAGAAAGGAAAAAAAAAGACTACATGGAAATATGCCAAAATATCAAACAAAAGTTGTATTGTAAGATTATAAATGACTTTCTCCCTTGTTGCTTTTATGTAGTTTCAATTTCTTCAATAACACCAGTGTATTGTTCATGAATTAAAACACAATTATATTTTTAAAATAAAATTAATCAGATGAAACTGTCTAAACCTAAATATGTTTTTCAATGTTTGTTTGTCTTTAAGGTTTTAGTAAAAAGTAAGATAAGGTAAATCCTCTAAGTCTTTGACTAACAAAGAAAGAGAAGAAATGTGAAGTTAACTGAAAAGTAGCATTTTGAATTAGCCAATCAATTAATATGATTAGAGACAGAAATACTTGGAAAGACTGTCAGATAGTAAGAGATTTTTTAAAAAGAAGTTATTAAGGTCAAAAGAAAAACCCGGCTATACAGCATAACATTTTAAGGAGATCAATCAAAAATGTGGGTTGAATAAATTAATGATTTCAAAACTCATTTTGATCATTAATTTGTTTCCTGTCTTCCATCAAACTTTCATGCCAGTTGCTAAGCAGTATCTGCCTAAGTACCAGACTATTATATTTCCTGACTAACTAGGAATGCTGGATCATTACATTTCCAGACTAAGAGATTTGGACTCCGTTACATTTCCTGACTGACTGGGAATCCAAGGGCCTCATTATATTTTCTAACTTACTTGGAATTCTGGACTTCATTTTATTTACTGACCAAAAGATCCTGTTATACTTTGTGTAAGTGTATAAAGTCTTGTCCCTTAAGTAGGAGTACTGGGTCCAGATACACTAACTGCAGTGAACCTCATTATACTCATTCAGAGTATTTAACTCCTTCTCACTGACCAGAACCAATACTTTCATTCTGATGTAAAACTCTAGATTTTGAGGTCCTAGATCAAGACAGTCCAAATGGGAAAGGCAGACACAAAAAGAACTGAAGGTCGGGTAATAATTTCTTCAGAACTGTAATGAGCTTTTACATAACTTGTCATTTGAGGTCTACTGTAAGAGCACATTACTTTGTAACCCAAACCAATATAATTTTATGTCATTCTTCAGCATGTATTTCAATGTTTCATGCATTAATGAGAAAATCATTTTTGGATTTTGAGTTGTCAAATTCAAATGTTCTTGACCCAATATAATCATTTACAGGGTCTCATAAAATCAGGTCCCTACCTTTGTTTTGACGTGTAGCATTCTCTTTCTTTTCCACACTGTACTCTGGCCACCTCAGACTTTCTCTTCTTCAAAAACATGTTGACCCTCACCTCAGAGCGTCTGCATTTGCTCTTTCCTCTGTCTCTATGCTTTTTCCTCAGATCTTTGCATGACTGACTTCTCATTCAAATTAATAAGTGAAGGAGATATATTCATTTTGGAATTCTATATTAGCTTTATTGAATACCATGGCAAGCAATGAAAACAGAGATATTACCATTGCCAGTTATCTAAAACCAAAAATCTGTATTTGCTACTTACACATACTAGTGACTACAACTCACTTTTAAGACATGTTGAAGTAAATGTGGTTACAATGAGACACATATGTTTATTGTAGATATTCAGAAGCAATTATATCACTTTTTCCTGCTAAATCTAAACATGATCCTATCAACATTAATACACTTGAGGTAGACATTATCAATTGCCTTTGCACACAGTGAAAAAAAATATTGAGCAGAGTTGGCTTACATCTTAAAACAGTTTGCCATCTTTAATATAGTGGAATATGAATCTAGAGTCAGGGAGACTTAGACTTCAAGTGTTGGCCCTGCAGTAGTGTCAATATAATGATGGAACAATAACAACAATAAAAAAGAAATTAGGAAAAGTGGATACACAGAATCTGAAAGTCAGTGTAAAGGTGGCAGGATCCATGAATTAATAAATCCTAGTATGCTTGAAGGATTTTTCAAGTCAGGTTGTTAAAGGGTAGGAAAGAGGAATACTTGAAATTAAGATTATGAGAGAGGTGGCAGTGACTGGTAATGAAAAGGCTAAGGTCAGGCACCTGGGTGGCTCAGTTGGTTGAGTGCCTGACTGTTGATTTTGGATCAGCTCATGATCCCAGGGTCTTGGGATTGAGCACAACGTTGGGCTCCATGCTGAGCCTGCTTAAGATTGATTCTCTCTCGACTCTTGAATGCTGAGAACAAACTGAGGACTGATGGGTGTGGGGGGAGGGGGGGTGATGGGCATGGAGGAGGGCACTTGTGGGGATGAGCACTGGGTGTTATATGAAAACCAACTTGACAATAAACTATTTGTAANGAAGGAAGGAGAGAGAAAGAGACAAAGACAGAGAGAAAGAAAAGAAAAGGCTAAGATCAAGATTTTAACACAGGGTGCCTGAGGCAGGATAAACATTTGATAGGCTGGGAGGAAAAAAGATTTGAAGTGCCAAGGGATGGCATTCCAAGTGAAGAATTTAATAAGAAAAAAAAAGTTACAGATATATAAAATTTGATGGGACTTCCAGGTAACTGAAGTCAACAGTGGGTACCTAACTATCTGCCATCCAATATTTCTATCTGTGTCATTTATCAATTTATTGACTCTCAGGTCTGAATGCACCCTTTAATTATGTTCTGGGAGGGGAAAAAAAAAAGAATTCCTTAACATCTCTCTTCAAATGTTTGGGTTTTTTAAATTTTTTTTATTTTTGAGACAGAGAGACAGCATGAGTGGGGAAGGGTCAGAGAAAGAGGGAGACACAGAATCTGAAGACAGGCTCCAGGCTCTGGGCTGTCAGCACAGAGCCCGATGTGGGGCTCGAACCCACGAACCGTGAGATCATGACCTGAGCTGAAGTCGGACGCTCAACCAACTGAGCCACCCAGGCGCCCCTTAACATCTCTCTTTAAAGTGAGCACACTGTCTTCCCAGTAGAGAAGACAGTGAAAGAACATTGCAGAGGAAAAAG
Source organism: Crocuta crocuta (assembly GCF_008692635.1). Lineage (NCBI taxonomy): Eukaryota > Metazoa > Chordata > Mammalia > Carnivora > Hyaenidae > Crocuta > Crocuta crocuta. Next base: position 3,279,115 of record NW_027532591.1, read on the forward strand.
TCTCTCTCTTGCAGTTTCCAGCTGCAGCACAGGGGCTGGCAGTGTGGATGGGAAGTGAAGACACTCAATGGAGTTCTACCCTAGTCATGGGCCCAGAACATGGTCCATCTACAAATACGCAGTCTTGGCTTAATGATAATCTTTCCATGGTCTTCTCAACTGGAAAACTGTCTGAAGGTTTTCTGCCCTCTAACTAGCACCTTGACTCCTTCTTACAAGCCCTGTGCACAGCCACCTGTGGCCAAAGGGTTCACACCATGCTACTGCTCCTTCTCCAAGTCCCCCATCCTCTACATTCAGCTTGCCTGTGCCCAGAGGATTCCCAAATCCGTGCAAGCACACTGCATATCCACACTACTGATTGCTGATTTGCTCCCCATCTGCCACCAGAGGGTGCCAATTACTTACCCAATGACTACAAACCAGTTCAGGTCTGGCCAGACAATGAACTCCAGTTCAATAAGCTGAACTGCTTCTCCAAAAAGGTATGAATCCCTTCTAAGTTTGTCCTTCTCTTAGCCCTCGGATACAGTATAGATTTTTCTCATGTTTTATATTTATTACTTTATCATAGTTAATAATTCATTGCATTAAATGGCCTTGTTTATTAACCTACTGTGTGGTTTTTTGTATCCTGATTGGAGCTCAACTGTTACACCCCAAAACAATACTTAAACAACAATGGGGATCTAAAGCTAAACAAAAATCATGACTTCATTATGACTTCCAGAAACAGAATATTAAAACTTCAAAATAACTGAATAAAAAGAGGAAAATTACCAATTCCCAGGGCACAGTGTCTCATGTTTCTGGTCCCACTCTACCCCACAAGACATTCCCCCAAAATTGAGGAGAATACAGAAGAGGGAAGTTAGAGAAGTAGATTACAACTGCTCTAAAACTCTTGCCTGAGAGCATAAGTTCTATCCCTGGAAACATTAAAAAGGTATGAACAGATCAGCACAAAGATTACAGGAAAAGAACTGATAAAGGTACAATTTAAAAGGGCAGGCATGATTACAAGGCAGCCTAAGAAACACAGAGCTACTATAGAGAAAAAGCAAAAAGAAAGTGAAAGGCTCCCTTTGACAGTCAAGTGGTAAAGGGGAAAAGACACAAAAATGGGAAATTTAGTGTTTTACAAGATAAAAGAGAGCCATAAAATCAAAACACTCATTAATATTTACCACCCTTCAACTCCCCCCCACACACTGAAACAGACCAACCGAAAAATAAGTGGCTATGGTATCTGAATTTTGCTAAATTGACAGAAGAGGGCACCATTAAATAAAAATATTGTGACTCACACATTACCATAAAAATGAACATAAATACACACACAAATCAATAAATATTTAAGAACTACTGCAAAAAACATCAGGAAATGAAATTTCATACATATCTACTGAGGAAAACTCCCTTCCAGAAAACAACCATTAAGGAGGAAAAAGCTGTAAATCAATACTCCAAACAATATATTTAAATGTACTTAAATAAGCATTTGGGGAAAAACCACCTTGAATCAGAAAAAATTTAAAACTATGAGCAACAACCACAAGAGCAGGGAGAAAGGAAAGCTGATGGTACTTGGGAAGAGGAAAAGAACCCAAGATATTCTCAGAAATGAAGACTAAGTCACAAGGTATCCAAAGGAAAATAGATGCCAACAAAATTTAATAAGGGCATTGAAGATAGGCAGGAAAACAACCAAGAGAATGAAAATAACATAGTGAAAAACGAAAAGGGATCAGAGAGAAAATAGTGAAAGCAGATGAGAGACAAAGTAATAATATTCATATTATCTAGTCCCTATAACAGAAAACAATGGAATAGAACTAAAATTTAAAACTATAATCTAAGAAAGTTTTCTAGAAATACGAAAAGACATGACTGTATACACTGGATAAGTTCACTGGAGGCCTGGGGAACATTAATTCAACAACTCAGAGACATACTTTACTAAAACTACTAAATTTCAAATATGAAGAAAATTCCTCACAGCCTCCAGGCAAAGATCAATAATGTACAAAGTCAAATGAATAAGACTGGCATTAGTTTTCAAACCAATGTATAAAGCAAGACAATGAAGCAGCAGGTTGTTATAAATACAAATAACATATGAACCAAAGATTTTATATGCAGCCAAAGATCAAATATCAGGATAACAGAAAAAAAATTCAACATATAAGAACTTACAGAATTCTGCAGTATTTAGCCCTTCTTGAGAAATATACTAGAGAAAGAGCTTTATCCAACCAACTGATGACTAAGAAAACTTTAGTGAAAGGATCAATGATAAATACTTTGAGAATATATAAATATAATAGGGCGCCTGGGTGGCTCAGTCAGTTAAGTATCCAACTTTGGCTCCCCTCATGATCTCATGGTTTCTGAGTTCAAGCCCCACATCAGGCTCTCTGCTGTCAGCACGGAGCCTGCTTCAGATCATCTGTCTGTCTGTCTCTCTCTCTGCCCCTCCCCGCTTATGCTCTCTCTCAAAAATAAACATTTTTTTGAAAAGAATATATAGATATATACCACTAAAACAAAGATGGGACACAAGGTGAAAGACAAATGGACAAATGTAAATGTTCTGAAAAAGTACAAATAATGTAATTTTTTAAATACAAGGTAAAGAGGAAAATAGAATAAGCCCACAGCAAAAGGTAAACTTAGATAATACTTAATAAATGATAAATCACATAGTAAAAGACTAAAGAGAAAACATGAGACTAAAAGCATTAAAAAAGTTCAAGTATTGAGTTGCCTGGGTGGCTAAGTCAGTTAAACATCCTACTTCAGCTCAGGTCATGATCAGTTCATGTGTTCAAGTACCGCATTGGGCTTTCTGCTGTCAGCACAGAGCCTGCTTTGGATACTCTGCCCCCCTCTCTTTCTGCCTTGCTCTCTCTCTCTCTCTCTCTCTCAAAATAAAAAAGGAAGGAAGGAAGGAAGGAAGGAAGGAAGGAAGGAAGGGAGGGAGGGAGGGAGGGAGGAAGGGAGGAGGAGAGGGAGGAAGGGGGAAGGGAGGGAGTTTAGGCAGAAGGAATAGGATACTGGACAAAAGCTTAAATCTACACAAGGAAAGAACACAAATGTCAAGTAGAGTAAAATTATATTCTCATGACATTTTATTGTTCTAAAAGAAAACTGACTACCTGAAGCAAAAATTGTTACAACATATTGTGTTGATAGCACATGCAAAACTAAAATAACATGACAACAATAATACAAAAGATGGGAGAGAAGAATTGGAAACAAAATGTTGTACGGCCATCACACTACATATGAAGCAGTATGTCACTATTTAAATGTAGATTCTAATTGTTTAAAAATTATTTTTAAGACCTAGGACAACTACTAAGAATAATTTTACAAGAACAATGTTTGTAAGAATAATGACAAATCAATAGAAGACAGAAAATCAATGGGCAAAACTTTAATAGGGTATTTGTATAGTCTCAGAATATCTGCACACAAGATACTTACTAATTACCAAGAGGAAAAAATATATTTATAGTGAAAAAACCTGGGAGGCATCACCGTAACCAAGTGTCAAAGTTAACATCACCGGTAATAAGACATATCAACATTAGACACCTCCTGGTACAATGAGAAAGGCACAAAATCACATCTGTGATATTCTTACCAAGAATGCTTATGTTTAGTCTATTATGACAAAACACCAGACAACTCCGAACTCAGGAATATGCGATGAAATACCTGATCAATACTCTCCAAGTGTCACGGTCATGAAACAAAGAATTGAGGAATTACCACACACTGGAGAAGGCTACAGCAACACAAAAACTTAATGCACTATGGCTTGAATCTTGAACCAGAATAAGTACACTAGTAAACCCTAGTGATATTCAAATAAGGTCTATAGTTCAGTTAATAATATTGTACCAATAGTAAAATAGTACTAATGTGATAGTATGGTATGAAAATTACCAATAGTACTGTATCAGTTGTGCTAATTGTTACCATACCAACTGTGTTACCAACTATACTGTAAGACGTCAATGTTAACAGAAGTTTGATAAAGGATATCAAGAACCCTCAACTGTTTTGAAACTCTTCTATAATTTAACATTTTAAAATATCCTTATGTTCTAAACATACTGTTATCAGTGCTTATATGTTTTAAAAATACTCATCCTCTATGCATTAAATCAATTACTAAGAAAAAAAAAATCCCAAAATTCAAGCCAGGTATTTATGAGAGTGATATTAGACTTGTCATATCCCTAAAATACACATCTTTGACTACAGAGACTACTACTGGCCTTTAGAACTATACCTCAATTTTGACATTCAGAAAAAGATAATAAACTTCCTGGTTTAAAAAAAAATACCAACTTGTTAGCAGTAATGTGGTAATACATTAGGAATACTCAATTATCTTCAAAGATTTCTTCTACATAGCTGCAAGCCAAAGATTTATTAACGATATAGCAATAATCCATTTTCCAAGCTATATCCATGAATCAACATGTACACTTATCCATAAAGTCTATCCTAACACACTCTAGCTGAAAGTCATTTTAATTCTTTCAACAATATTACATACTCTTTAAATGTGTACGTGTGTGTACCCTTCGGGTGAAGGGAAGAGGAACAATGTAGCTAAGGCACAATAATGGATACAAAGCTTTAGAGACAAGCGTCCTGAGTGAGAGAAGAGGCTTCTAGGAAATAGAAAGGACCAAACCTCAAGTGAGACTTAAAGGAAGGATAAGGGGCACGCCTGGGTGGCTCAGTCGGTTAAGCATTCAACTCTTGGTTTCAGCTCAGGTCACAATCTCACGGTTCATGAGTTTGAGACCCACATTGTGCTCTGTGCTGACAGTGCAGAGCCTTCTTGGAATTCTCTCTCCCTCTCTCTCTGCCCCTCCCCTGCTCACTCGCTCGCTCTCTCTCTCTCTCAAAATAAAAAATAAATAAATAAATTTTTAAGAATAAAGGGAGGATAAAATCTGAATGATCAGTAAGGAAAAAGAAAAGCATAAGCTTACCAATAGGAATGCATAATTATAGCATGTTTCAGATATAGGCTAATTTGGCTGTATGAAGTCATACATGCTCTAGAGTAATGGAAGCTCATCATAATGAATAGACAGGGTTAAATGGGAGAGGCTTCTCAACATTAAGTTACAAAAGATGACCTAAATTCTGACAGAGGTATTCAAAGAACAACCTCACTGTTCAGTTTCCTGTAACTAAACTAGACACAGACAAAACATAGTTTATCCCAGAATACCTTGGTATCTGAAGAACCATGGAATTATGTTTTTAAGACATACAGCAAGTATGTTTTGTAGAGAAATTCATGCACAAGAGAGAAAGAAATATTAGATGATTACACCAAAAATATTTTAAAAAATTACTAAAACATCAGTCTAAACAAAATACAAACCAAACAACAAAATCCAAAAATAGGTTATTAAGAGAAAATGAAGTTGCTGAAAGTAGATCTTAAGCATTCTTACTGCAAAAAAAAATTAACTAAAATAAATTAATGAGAATGAAGAAAATAAGAACCTGCGGGGATATAACAGGAAATATAAATTTTTATATGAACCTTTTATTTTAACTGCCTCTTAATTAAAATACAGACGTGTAACTAAAATTTTTAAGAAATTATATTATTGCTAAGTAGCAAAATTTTTAAAAAACTGTCAGTATAATAATTATGAAAATAGGAATTCTAACTGCCATATTTTTCTTTTCTAAGCATACACTGGTTTATGTCAGCTGATCCTTGAAACCAGCAAGAGGAACTGCAAGTCATCACATTTACAGGTATGCTAACCAATGCCTTTGCTGCCATGACATTTTGTTTAAACCAATTCCAATAACAGAAATAAATTAGTTAAGTATCATATAACAAGGCAACTTGTGGAAAATAAAACCATTTTTAAAATCAAGCTAGTCTGTAGGTTAACAAGCTTTATAAAACACCAAGATCAGGGGTAGCTTGGTGGCTCAGTCAGTTAAGCATCCAACTTCGCCACAGGTCATGATCTCACAGTTCATGGGTTCCAGCCCCATGCCGGGTTCTGTGCTGACATCTTGGAGCCTGGTGCCTGCTTCAGATTCTATGTCTCCCTCTCTCTCTGCCCCTACTCTGCTCGCATTCTTTCTCTCTCAAAAATAAATTTAAAAAAAATTTTAAACCATCAAGATCAAAATTCACCTGACAGAAGTGAGCAATTTTAAAAACAAAACCACTTAAATTTTTATTTTCTTTTAAATGTTCAAGCCTTAAGCAGCATATACTATTTCTTTCATAATTTGCATAAAGCCTTTAGCTTAGTTTTATAGCAGTGAGCTAACTCCTCATGATTTCAATTAAATAGTTAAACTGTGTGTTCTGAAACATAGGTTAAACAAGTACACTAGAAAACAAAAAATATTAGACACAGTTCTAAATTTCACTTAACAATGGACACATTATAAGTTAACCATCAATTAGCACACCACTTTTTTACTAGGTCTTAAAGTCTCTAAACTCTTACCTACAAAAGAGATGTTAGGGTCATGCAAGGAAGTCACTCTAGAATGGACTATATTTATAGGAAAAACAGCACAACACAGAGCAAAATCTAATGAAAAAAAGCAGAAAAGTCAAATTGTAATCAGGGGTAAAAATGTGGACCTCAGTTATGTTTTGATAATCTGAACCACTGCTGAGGTTAGTAAACTGAGAATTTCATGTTTGTAAAAACTTAAGTATTCTTCTAAAAGGTAGAATTCTTTCACATCCACTTAATCATGCTTTAAATAGCAGTAGTCCTTCACTGTACTTAAGCTGTCTCCTGAGATGGAGAACTGATGAAAAACTTCAAATAGGTTGGGTCATGTGAAGAGTTTTCTTTATGGTAGCTCAACCAGGTTAGCACAACCAGAAATAAACAGAAGGGGAAAAAAATAGAAAGAATTTGTTTTCAAACATATTGGTTAAAAAGCTCCAACAGAAAACCATCCAAATATTATTAGTGAGATAATGAAATCAGCCTAATCATATTCCTTTGGTATCTGAGTTATCCTCCCTCTTTTCTCAAACTTTGTATTTGCAAGGTAAGGAAGAATACTAGTAGTAAGAGTCAGAAGTCTTAACAGCAAGTACTTTCCAAATATGCAAAAGATAGGGATGGAAAATAGACTTAAAAATTTAAGTGCCGGTAAGAAAAGCAATCAGTCAAATAAGCATTTATTAAACAAATATCATGTGCCAAGATAAAGTTAGTAAGAAGCATAAATCCCAGTGCACCTGGGTGCCTCTTGGTTAAGCATCCAACTTCAGCTCAGGTCATGATCTCACGGTTCTTGAGTTTGAGCTCCATATCAGGCTCTCTGCTGTCAGCGTAGAGCCTGCTTCAGATCCTCTGTCCCCTCTCTCTCTGCCTCTCCCCCAACTTCTGCCCATTCCCTGCACACATGCATGAACTTTCCCTCTCTTTCTCTCAAAAAGAAACATAAAAATAGAAATACAATCCTTTTCTTCTAGAATCTTAGACTCTATCTGAAAACAATGCAAAAGCATATTTAAAGTACCACTACGTAACCACAGCAAAAGTTCTTTCACTTGACAATATGAAATTAGTTGTGAATGGCAGAAAGAAAAATATAGTAGTAAAGAGAAGATACACACACTGGTATGGAAAATCTAATACCGTGACTTTAAAGGTATGAACATTTTTATAGATTGACAGACAATGGTTCAAAATCACAGCTTTCTTTTTTTTTATTATTTTTATTTATTTCTAGGAGAGAGAGAGAGAGACAGCGTGAGCAGGGGAGGGTCAGAGAGAGAGGGATATACAGACTCTGAAACAGGCTCAAGGCTCTGAGCTGGCAGTCAGCACAGAGCCCGACGCGGGGCTCGAACCCAAGAACCGCGAGATCATGACCCAAGCAAAAGTCGGACACTTAACCGACTAAGCCACCCAGGCGCCCCTCACAGCTTTATTTCTTATCAGATGTACAAGAATGTACAGTTTACTTAACTTTACTGGGCCTCAGTTTCTCATCTATAAAATGAAGCTAATACCTACCTATCTACCTTTTGGAACTGCAGTGAAGATTAAATGAAATAATGTAGGTAAACTACTTGATGTAATACCTAGTACAAAGTACACCCTCAATAAAAGGACAGATGGTAGAGATGAAATGAGAGTCGAATTTTCAGTAACTGAAATAGTGAAAACTTCTGTAGAACAATGGGCTTATGGTCCCTTAAAAAAAAAAAAGGAAAACAAAGAAGGCTATAGCAAAGGAGAAACTGATATGAGATATTCCTTCACAATAACTTCTCTTTTGTCATAGCAAGGATCTGTGCAAGTATAAGCCAGTGTCTAATGGCCATTGATGAAGGGCAGCACTCAATGCTTGGCTGCTTTCTGATGACAACAGAGACTCATTATATCACTGGCTAAACTAGTTCATTCATAAAACTGCAGGTGTTCAAAACACTGTATAAAGTAGAAAAGCAGTGCACACTCAAGGAAGTCAACAGCCACATCCTGGGTAGAGTAGTAGAAGAAATTCCCCTAAGGAATTTTAGGATAATCATTAAGATGTATTTTTTCAAAAGTGAAAATTGTTATAATAGAAAGATCTCAAAGCACCTCAATGAATCTGAAAATGAGACAAATTATGTGCATGATAATTTTCCTTACGTTAGACTCTTCAGTGTTTAACACTTTATTACAAGCTTCTATTAATACAAATCTATCACTGAAGACTAATAATTGAATACTGATCCAAAAATAGACAGGACGATTTGTTTCATTTTTGCCTTAATTTGAAACATGTAGTTACAGATAAATACAAGCACTCTGAATAGAGTCTTTCTTCACCAAAACAGCTATGTCAGCACAGGCAGAAAACTAGAGCAGAACTAGGGTGCAAAGTTCAAAAATCATTTCCTAAGAGCATAGAGTACTTAAAATGTAGTAAGACCAGGTTTACTTTTCCTTTCTTTTTTTAACTTTTATTTTTCACATAGCACTGGGTTATCAAGTATATGTCAACTATCTTTCCCCTAGATCTCCTTGAGCTTATTAGAAATTTTATTTTATTGAAGAAGTTTCATATATACAGACCTGTGAAACAACTGGCATAGCATCTTGTCCTGCCATTATCTACATCATAAAGTTGTTAAAAAGATTAAACAAAATAGCATATGTACAAGTATTCCAAACACTGATGAAATTCTACTAAAATTTTTGCTTATATTACTATTCAAAGTTGACTGGTTTTTATAGAATTTTAATAGGAATTAGGATATAAATCAATTTTTCATACACATTTCATGTATCAAGAGACCTTGAATATAATTTAGTCTAAACCCCTTATTATATATATTTTTAAAAAGGTCAGAAATAAGTAACTCAGCCTAGATAAAATAAAATAATGACAAGAGATCTAAAAAGCCAGCCTCCTGACTCAAGATGAACACAATGGGTTTTCATTACAGTTAACTGCCTCACATTTTGGTTTCTCAAAATTAACACGAATTGTATACATTTCTATTCTCTACTGGCACAAATTCTTCTGTACTGAAAACAAAACAAAAAAAATGAACAGTGGATCAAACATGGAACCTAGATTAAAATTCAGAGTGATCACATAGCATGTTTCCATGCAATCTTCAGTAAAAGATTCTAATTCATTGGCAGTAATTCTTCCTATGTGCTCATCTTTCTGGATATAAACTCATCTACAAGGAAGAAATCAACTATAACAACGTTAATCTTCTCTTAAATGTAAGTGAAAACTCAGTCTGAGGTGGATGGAGGCAGACAGAATAAAACTACAGTCTTCATTTCAAATAAAACAGTAGCTCGAGATACTTCACAACAGAATTAAAGTTCATGTTACTTTGTTTTCAGAATTTTAGCATATATAACCCAACCTACAGTTACCCCAAAATAAACATAGTCAATTGGGAGTACTTAGGAAAGGGTTTGGAAGCAGTGGTTTGTGAATAGCAGTATAATGTAAATAATGTGCAAGATCAGAATAATCGACTAATAACTAAAATTTCTGGGACTCAGCAATATTTTCTTTCATTTAAATTTTTTTTGTTTGCTTTATTTTAGAGACAGAGCACGAGTGGGGGAGGAGCAGAGAGAGAGGGAGGCACAGGATCTGAAACAGGCTCCAGGGAACCTGATGCGGAGCTCAAACCCACGAACCGTGAGATCATAACCTGAGCTGAAGTCTGATGCTTAACCGACTGAGCCACCCAGGCGCCCTCAGCAATATTTTTGTATAGAATATATTTGTGTCTATATCTATAAAATAGGAAAAATACTTGCAATCATTATTTTTCAAGAAGTTATTCCCATGTCTGAGTATAATATACATGTATAAGAGACCAGATGTCTAATCAAATTTTCAGTACACTTATTGAAGTCATATACCATATACTGTTACTTTAAGATCCTACTGCATCTAGCATAAGTCTGGATAAACTGTAAACACTCAGTACTGACATAATGAGTTTTTTTGTTCTCAGATTTTCTTAAAATCATCACAATCCCAAACTGTGGTACTTAACTCACATTCCTCTACTCTACTCTAGCAAAATGAGCACAAAAGCACGGGAGGAGAAGTCAAACTGATATGTATAGGAAATCTTAAATATAGACATGTCCAAGGTTTAAAACTCAAATTATGCAAACTGTTCCATAAGGCCCAGAAAATATAGAGCAGTGGTAATCATAATTTAGAAAGACAAAATACCACTGCACAGGCAAAATACATAAAGCACCATAGAAAAATTGCCATGATGCTAATGAAAAGTTTAGCAAGAAGTTTCTTAAGAACTTCTAAGAACTCAAAATGTTCAAGTTTCATTTTTTAAAAACAAAGAAGTAAAATAAGTCCTGTATAAAAATAGGACAATGATAAGATGTATAGAACAATATAGTTACACAGCACAGCAAATTTTTACTGTGGATACAAGTGGATTATTTGCAGAGAAAAGCCGGCGAGGACATATATGTCAAAAGAAACCCAAAGATTAAGGTTGTGAGAGATACCCTGATGCTTTTGTGTGGGCCCAATACAGTATGAAATTACATTTCTGCAGAAATTTAACACCAGTGTTTAACACCAGTAAACCCAAGTGTTATTACAATATTTTCCAAAATCAAATAACTGAAAAATAGTTGAAGAGTACTTGTGCCATGCAATTATTTAACACTACTTGGGAAAATTGTCCTTTACAATCTTCTAGATAGAATTGGACTGAGAAAAATGCAGAATCAATTAATGTTTTACCCTTCAAAGCTAAAGAACATGGACCAACAGAAAGGACATTAGGAAAGAGTTTACATTCATTTCTTGCCCCATCCCTTGCCACCACAACTGGGAATTTTCAGATGAAAGACTTGTACTCCATTACTCTAAGCCCACAACCTCACTTAACTCCGTCGCATGCTCCTTTCTTTCATCAATTTTAAATCTCAAGCAACAATTTACATCAACCTCTCCAAAAGACACCCTAAAAATACACAAACTAAATAATGCACTTGTGATTCCAAAAGAAAACCTCAAGACAAGAAACCTGCAGACATTATTCTGAGTAAGTTCCTGACACTTCCCACCTCCACATAGAAATCATGGACATGTCATCTATACACGGTGCTTTGATAAAAATATAGCACAACAGATCAGGAAGATGGTGGCAGACTAGGAGGGCCCTAGGCTCACCTCATCCCACAAATACAACTAGATAACTACCAAATCAACCAAAATACACCAGAAAGTGATCTGAAGACTGGCAGAACAAACTCCACAACTAAAGGAAGAAAAGAGGCCACATCAAAGAAGGTACAAAATGCAGAGATGCAATTTGGGAGACAAACAGACCATGGCTGCTGTGGAGGGGAAAGAGCCCCAGTTGCAGAGAAGGGCAAGAGACACACTAGGACACAGGAGAGCACATGGGAAAACAAATCCCCATAGCAACTGGCGTGGAAAGCAACAGGGCTCAAATTTCAGGAGTTCTTGTAACCAGCAGGGTTTAAAACCTAGAGTGTTAAAGGTCACCATTCTTTGCTCTGGGAGTCCTCGAAGGACGTTATTGCTGCTCTTGAAGAGAAAGCAGGACAAACAGCCTATGGACACACAGCATGGAAACAGTATTCTGAAGAGAACTTAAGGCACACAGTGGGGAGGTTATCTGCTCATCTTGGAACATGTCCCAGAGAGGCAGCATTCACAGTGAGAAACAATGGAACTTGCAGTACCATTTCCCTCCTCTGCCCTTCAGCATAAACACAGGGCTACCTGACACTTGTTACCTAACTTGCTTAAACCGAGCCCCACCCCACCCCCGTATTCCAGAAAAAGCACCTTACCAATCAAAATTGCTTCAGTCCCAGTGGGGTGGGCCTCTCCCCAAGAAAACCTACCTAAACCCCTGCCAACACCATGACACCCACCCAAGAGTTTTGCAAGGCCTTTCTTCCAGTGGTGGCAACTACAGGTCTCATTTCATAAGCAGACCAGAGCATACCTAGTTAAAATATACCACATTCAGGGGCACCTCAGTGGCTCTGTCAGTTAAGTGTCCGACTTCAGCTCAGGTCACGATCTCATGGTTCATGGCTTTGACCCCCACATCAGACTCTGTGCTGACAGCTCAGAGCCTGGAGCCTGCTTCAGATTCTNAAAAATTAAAAACAAAAACAAAAAAACAAAGAACCATGCCACATTCAGGCCAGGGACCAAACACTGCCCAAGCCAGGCAAAGAGAGCCTTTGCAGATGACTGGCTTGAAGGATAAAGTAGTCAGGACAAAACAGCAGAGCACATGAAGCACCCATGGGGACATTTCCAGAAGCACCAGGCCCTAGACCAACAAAATATACTCACTGCAGGGCACTAGAGGACTTCTTCATAAAACCATTACACTCAAGAAAAGGATATATTGATGACCTTCCTAACAGAGAAAATGGAACAGAAACTTAGGAAAAATAAGAAGACAGAGGAATTTGTCCCAAATGAAAGAACGGGACCAGACCACAGCTGCAGATCTAAGCGAAACAGATGTAAGTAACATGATTGATGGAGAATTTAAAGCAATGATCACAAAGATACTTACTGAAATTGAGAAAAAAATGGTAGACATCAGTGAGACAATTAACATAGAGATAAGGTATAACATAGCAGAGATAAAGAGTTTAATAATCCAAATGAAAAACACACTTGATGTAATGAACAAGAAGCTGAAAGAAGCAGAGAAATGAATTACTGACCTAGAAGACAGATAATTAATAGTAATCTAGCTGAACAAAAGAGGAAACAGAATTATGCAATACTAGAATAGACTTAAGAAATTTGGTTACTCTTTCAAACATAAATGATATTCATATTATAGGAGCCCAGAAGCAGAGAGAAAAGGGGGGCAGGAGAGACAATTTATTTGATGAAATAGCTAAAAACTTTTCTAATCTGGGGAAGGAAACGGATATCCAGATCTAGGGGGCATGGAGAATCCCCATCAAAATCAAAAAAAGAATGGGGCGCCTGGGTGGCTTAGTCGGTTAAGCGTCCAACTTTCGCTTAGGTCATGATCTTGCGGTTCGTCGGTTCGAGCCCCGCATCGGGCTCTGTGCTGACTGCCAGCTCAGAGCCTGAAGCCTGTTTCAGAGTCTGTGTCTCCCTCTCTCTCGCTCCTAGAAATAAATAAAAATTTTTTAAAAAATCAAAAAAAGAAGACCCACAATACTGTAATTAAATTGGTAAAATATACTAATAAAGAAAATATTAAAAACAGTCAGATAAAAGACAGCTACATACAAAGGAAACCCCATAAAGCTATCAGTGGATTTTTCAGCACAACCTTCCAAACCAGAAGTGGCATGATATATATTCAGAGTGCTAAATAGGAAAAATCTGCAGCAAAGAATACTCTATACAGCAAGGCTATCATTCACAATAGAAAGAGAGATAGTTTCCCAGACAAACAATAACTAAAGGAGTTCATGACCACTAAAACCAGCCCTGCAAGAAATATCAAAGGGGACTCTGAGTGGAAAGGAAAGACCAAAAAAAAAAAAAAAAGTATGAAGGTAGGAAACACAAAAGCAAAGTGAGTATTTCTGGAAGAAAAAAAAAATTCAGTCAAGGAACTCACAATATAAAAGCATCTATACCTAAAAGGGGGAGGAAAGGAGTAAAGAATGGGTTCAAACTTAAACAACTATGAACTTATATGGACTGCTATAGGTAGAAGATGTTATATACAAATCTAATGGTAACAACAAATGCAAAACTACTAATACATATGCAAAGAATAAAGACAAAGAAATCCAAATGTATAAATAAAGAAAACCAGGAACCAATGAAAGAAAGACAAGGATCAGGGAAAACTTTCAGAAACCACCACAACATAAGCAATAAAGAGGCAATAAATACATTTCTATCAACAGCTACTTTGAACATAAATGGACTAAATGCTCCAATCAAAAGACACAGGGTGACAGAATGAATTAAACAAACAAACGAACAATGACCCATGTATAGGTTGCCTACAAGACTCATTTTAGATCTAGAGAGCCTGCAGATTGAAAATGAGAGGATGAAGAAATATCTATCATGTAAATGGATGGATGTCAAATGAAAGCCAGAGTACCAATACTTTTTATCTGACAAAACTGACTTTAAAACAAAGTCTGGAGGCACCTGGCTGGCTCATTAGGTTAGGCATCCAACTTTTGATTTCAGCTCAGGTCATGATCTCATAGTTTATGAGACCAGGCCCCATGTCAGACTCTGTACTTACAGTGCAGAGCCTACTTGGGATTCTCTCCCTCTCTCTCTGGCCCTCCCCCATTCATGCTATCTCTATCTCTCTCAAACTAAATAAATAAACTTAAAAAATTTGGTTAAGAATAAAAATAATAGGAACGCCTGGGTGGCTCAGTCGAAAGAGCATCCAGCTTCGGCTCAGGCCATGATTTCATTGTTCGTGGGTTCAAGCCCCACATCGGGCTCTGTGCTGACAGCTCAGAGCCTGGAGCCAATCTTTGGATTCTATGTCTCCCTCTCTCTCTGACCCTCCCCTGCTCACACTGTCTCTCTCTCTCTCTCTCTCAAAAATAAATACATTAAAAAAAATTTAATGAGTTTTAAAAAAAAAGAATGAAAATAATAAACATAAGTGAAGTTTAAAAACAAAGTCTATAAAAAGACAAAGAAGAACAATATATAATAAGAAAGGGGACAATCCAACAAGATATTATAATTATAAATATTTATGCATCTACCATGGAAGCACTCAAATACATAAAACAATTAATAACAAACATAAAGAAAATAACTGATTAAATAATAATAGCAGGGGACATTAACATCCATGTACAGATCATTTAAACAGAAAATCAACAAACAAACAACGGCTTTGGATGAAACACTGGGCCAGACTGATTTAACAAATATATTCGGAACATTCAATCCTAAAAACAAATACATATTCTTCTCAATTACACGTGAAGCATTCTCCAAAATACATCACATATTAGGCCACAAAACAGGCCTCATCAAACCTAAAAAGATCAAAGTCATACAATGCATCTTTTATGACTACAAAGCTATGACTAGAAACCAACTCAAGAAAAAAACTTAGAAAGAGCAGAAATACATAGACATTACATAACATGCTACTTAATAATGAATGGGTCAACAACAAAAAAAAAGTACATGGAATCAAATGAAAACATTAATTCAAAACCTTGGGATGCAGCAAATGTGATTCTAAGAGGGAAGTTTATAGCAATACAGTCTTACCTCAAGAAGCAAGAAAAATCTCAAATATATAACCTAACAATGCACCTAAAAAAACTAGTAAAAGAACAAAACCTAAAACAAGCAAAAAGGAAGTAATAAAAATTAGAGCAGAAATAAATGATGTAGAAACTTAAAAAATAATAAATCAATGAAACTAGGAGTTGGTTCTTTGAAAAAAAAATCAATAAAATTGATAGACCTCTAGCCAGATTTAACAAGAAAAAAAAGGAAAGGACCCAAATAAATAAAATCACAAATGAGAGAAGAAATAATTATAGATATAGGGCGCCTGGGTGGCTTAGTCGGTTAAGCGTCCAACTTTCACTTAGGTCATGATCTCCCGGTTTGTGGGTTCAAGCCCCGCGTCGGGCTCTGTGCTTACTGCCAGCTCAGAGCCTGGAGCCTATTTCAGAGTCTGTATCTCCTTCTCTCTCTGACCCTCCCCTGCTCACGCTGTCTCTCTCTCTCTCTCTCCTAGAAATAAAAAATATTAAAAAAAAAAATAATTATAGATGATATCACAGAAATACATGAGAACATTATGAAAAACAATGCACCAACAAATTGGACAACCTAGAAGAAATGGATAAATTCCTAGAAACAAGACTACCAAACAGAAACAGAAATACACAGAAAATTTGAACAGACTAATTACCAGCAAAAACACTGGATTAGAAATAAAAAAAACTCCCAACACGGCTGCCTGGGTGGCTCAATTAATGGACCGTCCAACTCTTAATTTCAGCTCATGTCATGATCCATCATTGTGGGATCAAGCCACACATCAGGCTCTCCACTCAAGGTGAACCTGCTTAAGATTCTCTCTCCCGACTCTTGAATGCTAACAAAAACTGAGGACTGATGGATGTGGGGGGGAGGGGGGATGGGCATGGAGGAGGACACTTGTGGGGATGAGCACTGAGTGTTATGTGGAAACTAATTTGACAATAAACTATTTGTAAAAAAAAAAAAAAAAAGATTCTCACTCCCTCTCTCTCATTAAAAAATAAAAACTTTAACAAATTTTTAAAAACTCCCAACAAACCAAAGTTTAAGACCAAATGGCTTCACAGGCAAATTCTACCAAACTTTAAAGAAGAGTTAATACCTATTCTTCTCAAACTATTCCAAAAGATACAAAAGGAATGAAAACTTCCAAATTTATTCTGTAAGGCCAGTTTTACTGATACCAAAACCAGATAAAGACCCCACAAGAAAAGAATCTACAGGCCAGTATCTCTGAAAAACACAGATGCAAAAATCCTCAACAAAATACTAGCAAACAGAATCCCACAATACATTAAAAACATCATTCATCATAATCAAGTGGGATTTACTCCTGGGATGTAAGGGTGATTCAATGGCAAAACAATCAACGTGATACATCCTGTTAGTAAGAGAAAGAATACAAACAGTATGATCATCTCAATAGATGGAGAAAAAGCCTTTGACAAAGTACAACATCCGTTCATGACAAAAACCTTTAACAAAGTAGGTTTAGAGGGAATATACATCAACATAATAAAGGCAATATATGACAAACCGACAGTTAACATCATCCTCTATGGGGAAAAACTGAGAGCCTTTCCCTTTTAAGTCAGCAACAACACTCTCATCACTTCCATTCAATATAGTACTAGAAGCCCTAGCCACAGCAATCTGACAACAAAAAGAAATAAAAGGCATCCAAATCAGTAAGGAAGAAATAAAACTTTCATTATTTGCAGATGACATGATACTGCAGAAAACCCTATACAGAAAACCCTAAGGACTCCACCAGAAAACTGCTACAACTGATATACTCATTCAGTAAAGTCACCGGATACAAAATCAATCTATAGAAATCTGTTGCATTTCTATAAAACAATAATGAAGTGGCAGAAAAAGAAATTAAGAAAACAATCCCATTTACAATTGCACCAAAAATAATAAGATAACAAGGAATAAACCTAACCAAAGAGGTAAAAGACCTGTATTCTCAAAATGATAAAACATTGATAAAAAAAAACTGAAGATGACACAAAAGGAAAGGCATTCCATTCCCATAGACTGGAAGAACTAATACTGTGAAAATGTCTATACCCAAAGCAATCTACACATTTACTACAATCCCTATCAAAATACCATAGCAATTTTCACAGAATTGGAACAATCTTAAAATTAATATGGAACCACAAAATACCCCAAATACAGCAATACAGAAAACAAAAAGCAAGCTGAAGGCATCCCAATTCCAGACATCAAGTTATATTATAAAGCTGTAATAATCAAAGCAGTATGGTACTAGCAAAAAAATAAGAAATGTAGATCAATGAAACAGAATAGAAAGTCCAGAAATAAACCAATAATTATATGGTCAATTAATTTTTTTTTCTTAAATAGTTTATTGTCATTTTTTTATCTTTTATTTTGCTTTATTTTTTTAATAGTTTATTGTCATGGTCAATTAATTTTTGACAAAGCAGGAAAGAACATCCAATGGGAAAAAGTTTCTTCAACAAATTACGTTGAGAAAACTGGACAGCTACATGCAAAAAGTAAAACTGGACCACTTTCTTTCACTATACACAAAAATAAATTAAAAATGGATTAAAGCCCTAAATGTAAGACTTGAAACTATAGAAGAGAGTACAAGTAGTAATCTCTCTGACATCAGCCATAGCGATTTTTCTAGACAGATTCTTTGAGGCAAGGGGGAACAAAAGAAAAATTAAACTACTAGGCCTTCATCAAAATAAAAAGCCTCTGCACAGCAGAGGAAACAATTGATAAAACTAAAGGCAGCCTATGGAATGAGAGAATATATTTGCAAATGACATATTTGATAAAGGGTTAGTATCCAAAATACATAAGAAAATGATACAACTCAATACCAAAGAAACAAATAATCCAATTTAAAAATGGGCAGAAATCACGAACAAATATTTCTCCAGAGAAGACATCCAGATGGCCAACAGACACATGAAAAGATGCTCAATATCACTCAATTCAGGGAAATGCAAATCAAAACTACAATGAGATATCACCTCACACTTGTAATAATAGCTAAAATTAACAATACAGGAAACAACAGATGTCGGCAAGTATGCTGAGGAAGGGGAACCCTCTTGCATTGATTGTAGGAATGCAAACTGGTACAGCCACTGTAGAAAACAGCATGGAGGTTCCTCAACAAGTTAAAAATAGAGGGGGTACCTGGGTGGCTCAGTCGTTGAAGGTGTCAGACTTCAGGTCAGGTCATGATTTCATGGCTTGCGAGTTTGAACCCCGCATGGGGTTCTTTGCTTACAGCTCCGAGTCTGGAGCCTGCTTTGGATTCCGAGTCTCCCTCTCTTTCTCTCTGTCCCTCCCCCAGAAATTAAGAAACAAAACAAATGAGCAAAAGGGGAAAAAAAAGAGAGAAACACAAACCAAGAAACAGACTCTTAATTATAGGGAACACACTAATAATGGTCATCAGAAGGGAAGTGAGCAGGGGGGAAATGTGAAATAGGTGATGGAGATTAAGGAGCACATGTGTCATGATGAGCAGAGAATGATTAACATAGAAACTTAAGAAAGAAGGAAAAGAATAAAAATATCTTTAAAAGAAGACTGTATCATCGTAAAAGCATGGATTTCAAGTCAGACCATACAAGCATTTGTAAACTTTTACAAGAAACAAAGATGTTTTTTGAACATTTTTCTTACATGAAAAATAAGGAAGCTCTGGTTTAATGAAATAGACAATCTCAAAAATGTATATATTAAGGCAAACATTCTAGAAGGCAATTGACTATAAAGATCCAAAAACTTATATATATATAATTTGACCCAGAAATTCACTTGTGATTTGCACTTATTCAATATCTTCTAGGAAATTAATAGGTTAAGCATGCCAACACGAATGTTCAAGAATATTCTCTACAGTAATGTGTATATTAGCAAAACACTACAAAAATCCTAAATGTCTAACAGCATAGGACTGATTGGTAAAATTATTATGCTACAACCATCCCTGGAAATACCATACAAACATTAAAAGAACATTAAAAAGAATGAGCACATTTATTTAGATAAAGACATTGATGATAGGCTATTGCGAAAAATACAGGTTACAAAGTAGGAGGACTAGAACTATCTCATCTGTATTTTAAAAAACATTAATCACACAAGAGAAAACACCCTTGAGTAATACACTAGAAAATGTTAAACAACTACTTGTACAAGCTGAAAATAAAGTTTTTCATATTTTGAGAAAAAAACTAAAAGTAGTAAATCTACACAAAACAAATAGATAATTAAGAGTTGATTATATAAGTCCATGCATGCATGGACTTGCAAATATCTGCATATCTCATCTCAGTGCTCTAAACCCACATCTCAAGATTTGACCTCTGAAGGTTAACACTCCTTCAAAATTGTAATTTAGACTTTTAGGATTTCAAAGGCATTGAGGGACACCTGTGTCATCCCAACACAACCAGTACTATTCCAATACTGCTAAACAATTCATGTTTACTAGGCACCTGGGTGGTTCAATCACTTAACTGACTTTGGCTCAGGTCATGATCTCACAATTGATGGTTTGAGCCCCACATCAGGATCTGTGCTGACAGCTCAGAGCCTGGAGCCTGCTTTGGATTCTGGGTCTCCCTTTCTCTCTCTGCTCCTCCCCCCGCCCCCCACGCTCTGTCTCTATCTGTCTCTCAAAAATAAAGAAACATTAAAAAATGTTTTTTAAACAATTCATCTTTGGTTTGCTTCACAATTGTAAATAAATTACAATTCTGTAGTGCTGTGCCGGGACTTGATTTTTGAGTTACTGCCTCCCACAAATAAAAACATTAAACCACTTCTATAATAAACTGTCTGAAGTTCATTTTAAAAAAAAATTTTTTTTTAACCACAAAATGATGTCACTTCTTTAATAGCTTTAGAAAGGAGTGATCAATAGTGAGAGCCCCAGGAAGTGAGAGGGAAACATCAAATAGAATTATGCTGACATTTAGACATGTCTGACCCTTCTTTCCTACCAAGCATCTAAATTAAAATATTACAGGGGAAGAGGAACCTTAATACACAGTAAGAAAAGAGAACAACTTTAAGAATCATTTAAATTATCTAAGAATTCATAATAATTTAGTAATACTGAACTAAATATGAACTCCATATTAACTAAAAGACATTTAGATTTTGTGCACTGAGATTAAAATTACAAATGGGCTATGGTGTGCTGAATCATCTATAAGGAATGTTAAATACACTGAAGAATTAATAAAATTTGATTACTGGTAAGAAAAAAATTCTTGAAATAATTCAGAGGAAAACAAATACTGTATGATCTCACTTTTATGTGGAATCTAAAAGAAAATAGAATTCATAGAACTGAATGGTTTATTAAGGGTAGGGTAGAATGAAGGTGGTCAAAAAATACAAATTTCCAGGTATAAAATGAATAAATGGGGATCTAATGTACAGCAAGGCACCTATAATTAACAAAACTACATTGTATACTTCAAAATTGCTATAAAAGTAAATCTTAAAAGTTTTTATCACACACAAAAAGGTTAACTTTGTGAGGTGATAGATATGTTAACTAACCTTATTGTGTTGATGTCACAATATATATTAAATCTTCAGGTTATATACCTTAAGTTTACAGGCTATATGCCAATTATATCTCAACAAAGGTGGAGAAAAGAAAAAGAAGTACTTACCACTAAGTCCCAATTGTTTTGTTCAAGCAATGTAATAGCTTCATCAATGTTTTCAATGCCAGTACATGCCTGGAAACAAAGTAAGAATTTTAGATATGAGTTTGGGAATGGTGAGGTTAGTTAATTTTATAAAGGCAAACAGCATAATGTTTAAGTTTGAAAAGGTATATGAATAAAGCCAAGACACTAAATGCCTAACACCTCTCAGCATTTTACAAATATGGTTTGAAAATTAATTACAAAGTAAATTTGTACTGCACTGAAATAAAAGACAATAAAATAAAGCAATAACAGAAAGTATGTTTAAATGTTGAGCTTTAGAGCCCAGAATGATCTCGAGGTCTCTAACTGCCCAGAGCTTTTATTAAAAAGTTTCTGATGACAGCCATGTAAAAAGAACTTCAACCCATACCTTATACAAAATGTAACTCAAAATAAATAACAGATTTAAAGTAAAACCTAAAACTATTAAAACTTCTAGATCTATGCTCTTTGATATTGTAGCCACTAGACATACATGCATAAAGGAGCCCCTGAAATGTGACTCAACTGAGTTAAGATATTCTGTGTGAAATACACTTGAGGGTAGGAGTTAGTACAAAAATTAAAACGTAAATTCTTTATTTTTCAGGGGTGCCTGGGTGGCTCAGTGGTTAAGCATCCAACTTCGGCTCATGAGTTCATGAGTTCAAGGCCCACATCAGGTTCTGCACTGACCGTGCAGAGCCTACTTGGAATTCTCTCTCCCTCCCTCCCTCTCTCTCTCTCTCCCCAACTGCACATGCATGCACTCACTCTCTCTCTCTCTCAAAAATAAATAAAGAAGCTTTTAAAAATTATTAAAAGAATTAATAATAATTTTTTCAGAGCACCTGGCTGGCTCAGTTGGTAAAGCATGCAACTCTTCATCTCGGGGCTGTAAATTCAAGCTCTACATTGGGTTTAGAGATTACTTAAAATCTTTAAAAATAATAATTTTTCTATTAAATGTGTGTTGAGATGACCATTTTGGACATGCTGGCTTAATTTAAACATAATGTTTTTTAACGTTTATTTACTTAGGAGAGACTAAACTTGCACAAGCATAGAGCAGAGAGAAAGGGAGACAGAGAATCCCAAGCAGGCTCCACAATGTGAGCACAGAGCCCAATGGGGGGCTTGAACTCATGAACCATAAGATCATGACTTGAGCCAAAACCAAGAGTCAGACACTTAACCTAGGTGGCCCATTTTACTTTTTTAACATGGATACTAAAACCTTTTTAATTACATTTATGAATTTCATTCTAATTTTAGTGCTGAAAACATAGGAAGAAATCAAATCTTCATGAGCTTTAGATACAACAGCTAAAGTAAAACCCAAAAAACTGATAAAATGGACTTCATTAAAATAAAGAACAACTGTACTTTGAAAGACACTTTTAAGAGCATAAAAAGGCAGGCCAAACACAGGGAGAAAATATTGCAAAACACACCTAATAAAGGATTAATAACCAAAATATAAGAAGAATTCTCAAAAATTAATTATAAAAAAATAATAAAGGGGCACATGGGTGGCTCAGCTGGCTGAGAATCCTAGTCTTGATTTTGGCTCAGGTCATGATCTTGGGTTTGGGGGTTCAAGCCCCGCACTAAGCTCTGTGCTGACAGTGCGGAGCCAGCTTAGGATTCTCTCTACTTCTCTGTCTACCCCTCCCCTGCTCATGTTCTGTCTCTCTTGCAAAATAAATAAATAAACATAATAAATAAATAAACAAACGGATGGATAGATGGATGGCAAAAGATTTCAACAGAAACTTCCCCAAAGAAGATATACAAATACACCTGAAAAAATGCTCAACAGCATTAGTTAATAGGAATATGTAAAACAAACACAGAGATGCCACTTTGATACATTAGAGTGGCCAAAATCTAAAACACTAGCATAAAGTGATGGTGAGGATACAGAAGAACCAGAACTCTCACACTGTATTATATAAGAATCCCAAAATTACATGGTCACTTAGCAAAGATAGTTAGCAATTTCTTAGAAAGTTATGACACAGCAATCCCACTTCTTAGGTATTTATCTAAAAGAAATTAAAACTTATGTTCACATGAAAATTATACATGAATGTTTATAACAACTTTATTCATCACTAAAAACAGAAGACATCCCAAATGTCCTTCAATTGTACATTCATACAGTAGACAATTATTCGGCAACAAAAATGAACAAATTACTGATGACTCAAAACAATGGGGATAAATCTTCAAACGCGTTATGCTAAGCAAAGGCTAGGCTCAAAAGCTTACATACTGTATAATCCATTTACATGACATTTTAGAAAAGGCAGTTATAAGAACAGAAAACCTATGAATTATCAACAGAGCTTAGGGTAGGAAGAAGGGTTGACTACAAGTACCAAGAGGGAAATCTGCGGGGAACACATGGGTGACTCAATCGGTTAAGCATTCAACTTTGGCTCAGGTCATGGTCTCACAGTTAGTAAGTTCGAGCCCCCCATCAGGCTCTATGCTGACAGCTGAGAACTTACAGCTCAGAGCATGGAGTTTGCTTCAGATTCTGTCTCCCTCCCTCTCTCTCTGCCCCTCCCACGCTTGTGCTCTGTCTCTCTCAAAACTTAAACATTTAAAAAATCGGGGGCGGGGGGTGCCTGGGTGGCTAGGTCAGTTAAGCATCTGACTTCAGCTCAGGTCATGATCTTGTGATCTGTGAGTCTGAGCCACGCGTCAGGCCCTGTGCTGACAGCTCAGAGTCTGGATCCTGCTTCGGATTCTGTGTCTCCCACTCTCTCTGCCCCTTCCCCACTCATGCTCTATCTCTTTAACTCTCAAAAATGAATAAATGTTAAAAAAAAATAAATAAAATTGAAAAATTGAAAAATTTTTTTAAAAAGAAGGAAATTTGGGGAGTAAAGGAACAATTTGATTCCTGGACACCATAAAAATGCAACAAAGGAAACAAGTAAAAAATGCAATCTTTATTTTAAGATGAATGAAAAACCAGGGATAATCCAAAGGCTCCAAAATACTAATAAAAGCAGCTAAGAACAGTTAAGATAGCATAGAAGCTGCACAGGAAGAAGTGGAGAGAAAAACTGTAAGAGGTGCATAGTGAGCCCAACAGCAACAAATATCAGAAAGCACAAGCAAAATACACCTCCTCAATGACATCATCCTCCTTTCCCTCAGAAAAACATGTAGGTGATAGTTCCAAGAGCCAATCCCTCCATAGAAACACAAAAACTTGAACAAAAACCGTCAGAACCAACTATCTCAGAACTCTGGAAATTGGTCAAAGGTTTGTACAAACCAAACAAATGCTGAAACTTGAAAAAGGTGACTTCAAAACAGTATGAAAGCTTTGCAATGTTTTTATTTCCCTTTCTCCACTCTTGGCTCTGTGGCAGTCTTGAATATACTAACCCACATTCCTACAGTTGAACTCTGGTCCCTGGTTCTAGAGGGAGCAGAGCAGACGCTGTTCTCAAAGAATTTGTATTTGTCTGCTGTGACCTGTGCAGGGCTACCTGAAGGACTGACTCAAGGCTCTCTCTGTTTTATCAACTCAAAAATCTCCTAGTACAGAAAGAGCTGCTATACAGAGGACATTATTCAGAAAATTTTAAGGCAAATGAAAAACTCACTTCCACTTGGGACAAAATATTCCGATTGAGGCAAATAACAGGCCTGCCAAAAACCTGGAAGAAAAAGATGGCAAGACAGTTTCTTTGGGAAATTAGGGCACTAAAAAATACTGGGAGTTTAGAAAGCCATGCACATGTCCAAGGCAAGACATCTACTCAGAGAAAACCTGAAAAAACTACGAACTCCTCTCTAGGCTCAGCACAAACAGGAAGTAAAGAGAGACTAGTAAACAGCCTGCTTAAGTATCAAACTGCTCCAGCACAGAGATAGACTACAGAGGATAAGAAAGGATTTTCTTTCTTTTTCCTTTTTTTTTCTCTTTTCTTTTTATTTTCTTTTTACTCTAGATATTCAAGGAAATCTCTCTCATACCATTAGTGGACCACATCTAAAGAAAAGATTTGAGATTATTATGTACCAAATGTGTGTACCCCACTCCCACTGCCCACCAAAATTCAGATATTGAAGTCCTAAGCCCCACTGTGATGGCACTCAGTGATGGGGGCATTTGGGAGATTATCAGATTTAGATGAGATCATGAAGGTGGGGCTCTCATAATGGAATTAATGCCTCTTATAAGAAGAGACACCAGAGAGTTTGCGTGTGTGTGTGTGTGTGTGTGTGTCCCTGCCTCAGCAGAACCAAGAGAGTAAGTGGCCATATGCAAGTCAGGAAGAGATCTCACCAGAAACTAACCATGCTGGCACCACTGATCTCATTCAGCCTTCAAAACTGTGAGAAAATATATCTGTTCTATGATATTTTGTCATGCTAGCCCAAGCAGATTAAGACAGAGACAATTTATCACCAAAATAATTCCAAAAATTGTTTAGAAAAGTCAGTGAACAGATAACAACCCACAGAAAGCAACAGAAATGAACCATAAGGAGAGGTAAAAATTTGTTTTTCAAAGTTATCACATTAAATACTTACAATAGTCACTTGTCAAAAAAGAAATTCTGATGTATACAGAGAAACAAGAAACTATGACTCACTCAAAGGAGAAACTAACAGAAACGTCTGTGAGGAAGAACAGACATCAGATTTACTGGGCAAAGACTTTCAATCGTCATATTAAACATCCTCAAAGAGCTCAAAGAATCCATGAACAAAGAGCTAATAGGAACCAAAATGACAATGTGTCAACAAATAGAGACTATCAATAAAGACATACAGATTATTTCAAAAAGAACCAAAGGAAAAACATCTGGGGCTGAAAAGTACAATAACTGAAATGAAAAATTAACTACGGGGTTTCAATAGCAACTCTGAGGAGGCAGAAGAAAGAATAGAGAACTTGAAGACAGGTCAAATGCAATTATCCAATCTGCGGAATACAAAGAAAAATGAAGAAAAATAAATGGAGCTGAAGAGATAAATGAGACCCACCAAATACACCAACCAACACGTGCATAACAGGGAGCTCCAGAAGGAGAAGAAATAAAGAGGCAGAAAGAATATTTTAATAATGGCTAAAAACTTAATTAAATTTGGTAAAAGACTCGGGCGCCTGGGTGGCTCAGTCAGCTAAGCGTCCGACTTCAGCTCAGGTCATGATCTCATAGTTCGTGGGTTTGAGCCCCGCATTGGGCTCTGTGCTGACAGCTAGCTCAGAGCCTGGAGCCTGTCTTCCAGTTCTGTACCTCCCTCTCTCTCTGACCCTCCCCTGCTCATGCTGTCTCTATCTCTCTCTCAAAAATAAATAAAACATTAAAAAAATTTTTTTTAATTTGGTAAAAGACTTAATAAACTGCATATTCAAAATGTTCAAGAGATTCCTAAAAGGAAAACACAGAGACTTCTATACCAAAACACATTACAATCAAGCTATCAAAACCCAAAAAGAATCATGAAAGGGTAAAGAACCTCATGTACAAGGGATCCCCAATAAGATTAACAGCTAATTTCTCATCAGAAATTATAAACGCCAGAAAGCAGTGATGTCTTATTTAAAGTGCAAAAAAAAAAAAAAAAAGAAAAAGAAAAAACAAACAAAAACAAAAAACTGTCTTTTAAACTAAAGGGAAGGGGTACCTGGGTGGCTCAGTCAGTTAAGCAGACAACTTCAGCTCAGGTCATGATCTCACAGTTCGTGAGTTCCAGAGCCTGGAGCCTGCTTCAGAATCTGTGTCTCTCTCTTTCTCTCTCTGTCCCTCCCCCACTTATGCGGTCTCTCTCAAAAATGAACATTAAAAAATTTTTAATTACATAGGTAAATTAAAAGCCAGTATTATTATATTTTTCGTTTGTAACTTTTTTCTATATTATTTAACAAATGCATAACAAGATTATAAATTGACATTAATGAACACAAAATATACAAGTTGACATTATTGCACACAGAATGTATAAAGATGTAAAGTATAATAACATGAGGAGGAAGACAGAGCTATATAGGAGCAGAGTTTTTGTATGCTACTGAAGTTAAGCTGGTGTTAATTCAAAATAGATTATTATAATATGGAGAGGCTATTTATAATCCCTAAAATAACCACTAAGAAAATAACTAAAAACTATAGAGAAAAGAGATGAGAAAGGAAACAAAACAGTACAGTACCAAAAAGTCAACTAACCACAAAAGGAGACAATAATGAAGGAATTAAGGAAACTGAGGAAAAAAGAATGACACACAGAAAACAAACTGCAAACTAGCCAAACTGAATGCATCCTTATCAGTAATTATTTTAGGTATAAATGGATTCAACTCTCCAATTAGAAGGCAGAGAGTAGCAGAATGGATAAAAAGACATGATCCAACTATAGGCTGTCTATAAAAGACTCACTTCAAAATCCAGACATAAAAAGGTGAAAAGTGAAAGGACAGAAAAGTATGTGTGCAACTAGTAACCAAAAAAAAGTCAGGTTCTCTATACCAATATCAGATAAAGCAGACTTGAAGTCAAAAATTTTTATAAGAGAATAAATATGACTGATAAAAGAACACATCAAGAAGATATAAAAATAAGAAATATATACATATCTAAAAACAGAGTCCCCAAAATACATGACAAAAAACTGACAGAACTGAAAGGAGAAATAAACAGTTCTACAGTAACAGTTGGAAATATCAATACCATACTTTCAATAAAGGTCAGAATTAAGCAGAACATCAATAAGGAAATAGAGGACTTGAAATATAGTTATTAAGTGACTAGATATAACATTTATAGAATATTCTCCCCAAAAATAACACAAATACATATTTTCTTAAGTGCAAAAGGAACATTCTCTAGGAAAGAACATATAAAAAACTAGCCTCAATGAATTTTGGAAGACAGAAATCATACAAAGTATTTTTTTATGACCAAAAGGGAACTTACACCTGTAAATATCTTCTTAAAAAGAAGATTAAAATAAACAATTTACCTTCACACCTTAAGGAACAGGAAAAGAACAAACTAAACTCTAAGCCAGTAAAAGGAAGAAAATAATAAAAAATATGAGACTAATGAAATAGAGACAAGGGGCACCTGGGTTGCTCAGTCGGTTAAGCATCCAACTTCGGCTCTGGTCATGATCTCACAGTTAATGGGTTCGAACCCTGCGTCAGGCTCTGTGCTGAGGGCTAGCTCAGAGCCTGGAGCCTGCTTCAAATTCTGTATCTCCCTCTCTCTCTGACCCTCCCCTGCTCACGCTGTCTCTCTCTCTCTCTCTCTCTCTCACAAATAAAAAACATTAAAATTTTTTAAATAAAATTTAAAAAATAGAGAGCAGAAAAATCAATAAGGAAAATCAACAGAATCAAAGATTGATTCTTCAAAAAGATTAACAAAATTGACAAACCTTTAGTTAGACTGGTTAAGATAAAAAGAACACTCAAATTACTAAAACCAGAAGTGAAAGCAGGGATGTTACTACTGACCTTATAGAAGTAGAAGTATGAAAATAATATTATGAATAATTATATGTCACCAAATTAGATAACCTACATGAAATTAAAGAAATTCCTAGAAACATACTATCTAACAAAACTGACTCAAGAATAAACACAGAATCCAAATTGACTTAAAACAAATAAAGAGATTGAATCAGTAATCAAAAGTCTCCTAGTAAAGAAAAGCCTAGCAAAGAAAAACCTGATGGTTTCACTGCTAGATTCTACCAGTTGTATAAAAAAGAATTAACACTAATCCTATAAATCATCCCCAAAAAACCAAAGAGGGAACACGTTGTGAGTCATTCTGTGAGGTCAGAAGCATCCTAATAATAAAGTCAGACAAAGAGCACTAAAAACGAAAAACACAGACCAATATCCACTGTGGATATAAATGAAAAAATTCTCAACAAAATAATAGCAAACCAGAACCAACTACATATTAAAAGAGAATTTCTCCCAGGATTGCAAAAGTGATTCAACACAGAGGAATCACTCATTATACCACATATACAGACTGAAGGAAAAGCAAAACAAAACAAACAAATCAGTTCAAATGATGCAGGAAAAGTATCTGAAAAACCCAACAACCCTTCATAATAAAAACACATAAACTATGAATCAAGGGGAACTTTTTACAAGATTTTTTTAATGTTTATTTATTTTTTGAGAGACAGAGTGTGAGACACAGAATCTGAAGCAGGCTCCAGGCTCTGAGCTATCAGCACAGAGACTGACACAGCCATGAGATCATGACCTGAGCCGAAGTCAAACATTTAACCAACTGAGCTACCCAGGCACCCCTCGACGGGAACTTCTTTAACATAAAATATATTTATGCAGAACCCACAACAGCATACTCAATGATGAAAGACTAAAAACCTTTACCCTAAGATTAAGAACAGGATAAGAAAGCCCACTTTTGCCACTTCTATGCAACATTATGTCTGAAATTCTAGCCAGATTAGGCAAGAAAAATAATAAAACACATCAAAACTGGAATAGAAGAAATAAAACTATTCCTATTCCCAGATATTATCCTAAATATAGAAAATCCGCAGGACTTCACCACACACACACACACACACACACACACAGCAAAGTTGTAGGATAAAAGATAAACACACAAAACTTAGATGTATTTCTATACATGAGCAATGAATAATTGGAAAAGATATTAAGAAAATAATTCCATTTATGATATGATCTAAATGAATAAAATATATAGAAATAAATTTAGCCAAGGAAGTAAAAGACTTACACACTGAAAACTGCTCAAAGAAATGTTAAAATACCTAAATCACTGAAAAGACTACCAATGTTCATGGCTTAGAAGACTCACTATCATTAAGAGGACCATACTACCCAAAGAAATGTACGGATTCAAAGCAATCCCTATAAAAATTCCAAAATGGAATTTTGTAAAATGAAAACGTTGATCTT
>NW_027532591.1:3309749-3331738 GCF_008692635.1 Crocuta crocuta
GAGGAATCAAAGTCAAAAACTCACAATTCCTGATTTCAAAGCTTACTACAAAGCTACAGTATCCAGTATGATACTGATATGAGACATACATACAGAACAATATAACGGAACTCAGAGTCCAGAAATAAACCTATACATCTATAGCCAATTAATTTTTTTAATGTGTTATTTATTTTTGAAAGAGAGAGTAAGGGCACAGGCAAGAAGGGGCAAAGAGAGAGAGAAGGACACACAGAAACTGAAGCAGTTTCCAGGCTCTGAGCTGTTAGCACAGAGCCCAACGCAGGGCTCAAACTCATGAACATGAGATCATGACCGGAACCAAAGTTGGATACTTAACCAACAGAGCCACCCAGGCATCCCTACAGCCAACTGATTTTTGAAAAGAGTGCCAAAACAATTCAATAGGGAAAGAACAGTCTGCTCATCAAACAGTGCTGAGACAGGCACCTGGGTGGCTCATTTAGTTGGTTGAGCATCCGACTCGATTTTGGCTCAGATAGTGATCCCAGGGTTGTGGAATCAAACTCCACATTGGGCTCTACACTGAACATGGAGCCTGCTAAGGTTCTCTCCCTCCCTCTCTCTGTCTCTCTCCCCCCCGCCAACTTGCCCCCACTCACGCTAAAATTAGAGTTATATGTTTCTTCTAAAAAATAAAAAACAGTGCTGAGACAACTGGGTATCCACATGCAAAATAATAAAGTTGGACCACTGCCTCACACCATATATTCAACAATGAACTCAAAATGGATTAATAACTCAAACAGAACTGTTAAAATCATAAAAGTCTTAGAAAAAAAAGAAGGGTAAATCTTCATGGTCTTGCATTTGGTCGTAATGGATTCTTAGATCTGACATCAAAATATAAGAAACGAGAAAATGCATATACTGAATTTCATCAAAATTAAAAATATGTGTGCATCAAAGGACATTGCTGAGAAAAATGAAGCGGCAACCTACATAATCAAAGGGAATTATTTGCAAACCATAGGTCTAATAAGGGTCTAGTTATCTAGATTATATAATGAACACTTAACAACTGAAGAACAAGAACACAATTTGATTTTAAAATGGGCTAAGAAATTGAACAGATATTTCTCCAAAGATACACAAATAACCAACAAGCACAAAAAAAGATGCTCAATATCACCAATCATTAGGGAAATGCAAGTCAAAAGCACAATGAGTACCACGTCACACCTCCCAGAATGGTTGTAATTAAAGATAAGTATAATTTTTAAAACAGAAAATGATAAATTTTGGGAAGGATATGGAGAAAATGGACCCCTCATACACTGCTAATGAGAAGGTAAAATGGTTCAGCTGCTGTGGAGAAGAGTTTGGTTGCTCCTCAGAAAATTAAACATAGTTAGCACATGATCTAGCAATTTTACTCCTGATGTAATATCCAAGAAAATTAAAAACATCTATCCAAACAAAAGTATGTACATAAATGTTCACAGCAGTATTTATTCATAAAAGTCAAAATATAGAGACAACCCAACTGTCCATCAATGGATAAATAAACATAATATATATATATCCTATATACTATATTGTATATACTAAATATATACTATATTTATATATATATAAATGTGTGTATNGAAGAAAGAATGGGGAGTGACTGTGTAATAGACACAAGGTTTTCTCTCAGCGATAAAAATGTTTTGGAACTTGATAAAGGTGCTGGTTGTACAACACTAACCATACTAATTACTACTGAATTGTATACTTTAAATTGGTTAATTTTATGTTATGCAAATTTCATTTCAATTTTTGAAAAAAAATATTTCCTTTTGGGAAGGGATACAGTACACTTTTAGTACAAACTAATATCCCTTGTCTTCAAAAACCAGTACTCTCTCTAAAAAAGCAATGGTAGAATCTGATAGATGTGCAGAAAAAGATGTAAGCAAGAAATGGGAAATGAAAAGACCCAGTAGAAGTAGAGATTAAAAATTACAAACCAAAAAAATTAATGTACTTTCTAATGGTTAATGACTGATTCTGAATGAGGGACCATGCACACTTACAGCAGCCTAGAACTATAAATAGAATCATACAGTGTAGCTGGCTGGCTCAGTTAGCAGAGCACACAACTCTTAGTCTAAGGGTTGTGTGTTCAAGCCCCACACTGGGTGTGGAGCTTACCTAAAAAACAAACAAACAAAAAGAATAATACAAAGGAAATATATTTAAGGAATTGGTCTTTGGTGGCAGAGAAAGAAACTAGTTCGTGGTGCCTAAAAGGATATTCTGGGTCCTTCTTCAATAGGAATCTCCTGGGGGAAAAAATTGATCAAGGAAAATCCAGTATATGCAATAACAAGCAATGAAAAAGGGAAGGGCACTGCATCAACACAAAGACACTAAGAGAACAAAAAGGATAATTGTGACAGGAAAGAGCAGCAAAATATACACCAGATAAAAATGATGTTAAGGAACAGATAGAAATTATAACCAAACACTCTGTCATAAATATAACATATTTGATAAAGCAATGGACACTATAGAGGAAGACCATAAGAACAGATATCAAAACTCAAGGAAGAGATTATTTAAAAATACAAAGAGACAGGGGTGCCCAGGTGGCTCAGTCAGCTAAGCATCTGACTTCAGCTCAGGTCATAAGCCCATGGTTTGTGAGTTCAAGCCCCTCATCGGGCTTGCTGCTCTAAGTGCAGAGCCTGCTTTGGATCCTCTGCCCCCCCCCCCCCCCCCCCCCCCCCCCCCCCTNTTACTTGCACAAGAATCCCTCTCTCAAACTCTGCTTCGAAGAAATCCAATCTAAAGCAAAAATGAACTACTGAGACTACATCAAAGTAAAAAGTTTCTGCATAGCAAAGGAAAATCAACAAAACTAAAAGACAACCTACTGAGCCAGAGAAGATAAGCGCAAATAACATATCCGATAAGGGTTAGTATCCAAAATATATCAGGAATTGAAACAACACAGTACCTAAGAAACAAATAATACAGTTTAAAAATAAGCAGAAGACATGAACAAACATTTCTCCAAAGAAGACATCCAGATGGCATGCAGACACATGAAATGATGTTGAACATCACTCATCATCAAGGAAATGCAACTCAAAACTACAATCACCTCAAACCTGTCAGAATAGCTAAAATCAACAACACAAGTGTTCTCGAGGATATGGGGAAAAAAAGGAACCCTCTTGTACTGTTGGTAGGAATGCAAACTGCCACAACCACTCTGGGAAACAGTATCGATATTCCTCAAAGTTAAAAATAGAATACCCTAGGGTGCCTGGGTGGCTCAGTCGGTTAAGCATCCAACTTTGGCTCAAGTCTTGATCTCACTTTTCATGGGTTCAAGCCCTGCATCAGGTTCTGTGCTGGCAGCTCAGAGCCTGGAGACTGTTTCAGATTCTGTGTTTCCCTCTCTCTCTCTGCCCCCTACCCGGCCCCCCACTCATGTTCTATCTCTGTCTCAAAAATAAAGAAAAACTATTAAAAAAATTTTTTTTGAAAAATAGAATACCCTATGATTCAGTAATCGCACTACTGGGTATTTACCCAAAAAACAACAAACCACTAATTCAAAGGGATACATGCACCACTGTTTACAGCAGCATTAATTTACAGTAGCCAAATTATGGAAGCAATCCAAGTATCCATCAGTAGATAAATGGATAAAGATGTGGTGTGTATATATACACACACAATGTAATATTATGTAATATTATGAATATTATGAAACCTTGCCATTTGCAACAAAATGAATGGAGCCAGAGAATATAATGCTAAGCAAAAATAAGTCAGTTGGAGAAGGACAAATACCGTATGATTTTCACTCATGTGGAATTTAATAAACAAAACAAGCAAAGGAAAAAAAGAGACAGAGAGAAACCAAGAAACAGAAACTCTTAACTATAAAGAACAAACTAACGGTTACCAGGAGAGGCGGGCAGGGGATGGATGAGACAGCTGAAGGGGATTAAGGAGGGCACATGTCCTGATGAACACTGGGTAATGTATGGAATTGTTGAATCAGTATACTGTATACCTGAAACTAATATAACACTGTGTGTTAACTACACTGGGATTTTTAAAAATATATAAAATATTTAAATATATGTATTTAGATGAAACCTTAAAAAATCCAATCTAAGACAGTTCTTTACAAATAAACATGTAAGACTGAATCAATTCTCAATCAAGTGCCAGTTGATGGCACTAACTGGCTGTAAATATACCTATTTCCCAAAGCTTTGCAATACTAGGCTTTTATTACATATACCAATTTTTGTTACTTTCATTGATGGTTTTGATACATTAAAATTGTTTTAACTAGCAATTATTTAACCATGTATCCAAATCACTACTAATTATTATTTCACAAGAGCAATATTCACACCAAAATGAACTATCCCAAAATGTGGTGTGTATATAATGGAATATTATTCAGCCTTAAAAAGGAATAACACATGCTACAACATACATAAACCAGGAAAATATTATGTGAGGATAAGCTAGACACAAAGGGAAATATGCTTTATGATTCCACTTATATGAGGTACCCAGTATCGCCAAATTCGGAAAGCCATGAAATAAAACAGACATTACTAGGGACTAGGGGGAGAAAAGGAAACATAGCTCTTTAATGGGTACAGTATTTCTCTTTGCAATAACAAAAAAAAATTCTAGAATTAAGTAGTGATGGCTGATACTGTGAATGTACTAAATGCCCCCTGAACTATACATTCAAGATTGGCTAAAATCGTAAATTTTAGGTAATGTATATCCCAAAAAAAAAAAAAAGAAAAAGCTCTTTCCTCACTGAATTACTTTAATCACTTTATCACAACTCAATTACATGTATGAGTCCATTTATGGACTCTATTGTGTTATATTCATCTAAATGTCTAACGTTCTGAAAGTAAGGATACTTTAATTACATCAAATCTTGAAAACAGATAGTGTAAGTACTTCACCTTTGCTGGTTTGGTTTTTTTAGTTTTTGGAGGGGGGTACTAGTTTAGGTCTCTTCTTCTCCATATAAATTCAGTATAAATTCAGGATCAGTTTGTCAATTTCTGCCCAAAATCCATGTAGGATTTTGACTGGGATTGCAGAGACTCTATAATTAATTTGGGGAGACCTGATGTCTTAATACTGAGGCTTCTGATGCATAAAAATCTATCCATTTAAAAAATTTAAGTTTATGTATTTATTTTAAGAGAGAAACAGAGAGAGAAAACATGCACAGTAGCAGGTAGCAAGAGAGGGAGAGAGAATCCCAAGCAGGCTCGACCCTGTCAGCACACAGCCCAATGTGGGGCTCAATCCCACAAATCATGAGATCATGACCTGAGCCAAAGAGCCACCCAGGTGCTCCAAAACTACACATTTAATTTAGGTTTTATTTTTCCAGAAATATTTACCTCATACATGTCTTAATGTATTCCTAATATTTTTTAATGCTACTCTAAGTGGTGTTTTTTTTTTAATGTTTTCTATTTATTTCTGAGAGAGAGAGAGAGACAGCATGAGCAAGGGAGGGTCAGAGAGCGAGGGAGACACAGAATCTGAAACAGGCTCCACGCTCTGAGCTAGCTGTCAGCACAGAGCTGGACGCGGGGCTCGAACCCACAAACCATGAGATCATGACCTGAGTCGAAGTTGGACGCTTAACCAACTGAGCCACCCAGGTGCCCCTCTAAGTGGTGTTTTTAATTTCTGAAAAATTATTTTTAAAAGTATATATTGATTTAAGTAGTTTTTTTCCTGTAGATTTCTTATTATTTTAACTGCACAAAACCACATCATATAATAAGGATACTTCTTCCTTTTCAATTTAAAAATTAAAATCTTTCACTTCTTTTCTTTGACTTATTGCACTGGACAGAATTTCCAGTATATTGCTAAATAAACGTGATTAGAGCAAACATTCTTGCCCTTGTCTTGGGAGAAAGCATTCTAACTATAATATTAGCTGTTGGTATTTCATACACTCTTCATCAGGTTGAGCTTCCCTTTTATTCATAGTTTCCTAAGAATTTTTATCATTATTTGGTACTGTATTTTGCCAAACATCTTCCTGTATTTATTCAGGTGGTATTATGAATTTCTGCCTTAACCCTATTAATATGGTGAATTCCAATGACTGACTTTAAAATGATAAATCAATCTTACATTTTTTAGATAAGCCCCATTCAGTCAGGATATATTATCTTCTATGTCTATGGATTCAACAGCTGATATTTTATACATTTTCACATCTATGTTCATAAGGATTTTGGTCAATAATTTTCTTTTCCTATGTCTTTGAGTACGAGGGCACAAGGGTAATGTTGTTCTCATCTATTTTCTGAAACAGAATTGATATTTTTTCAGAGCGCCTGGGTGGCTCAGTTGGGAAAGTGACCAACTCTTGATTTCGGCTCAGGTCATGATCTCACCGTTCATGAGTTCAATCCACACATCAGGTTCCACGCTGACAGCACAGAACCTGCTTGGGATTCTCTCTCTCCCTCTCTCTGTCCCTCCTCTGCTTATGCTTATGCAGTTCAATCCTTAAACTGTTTAACAAAATCCACCAGTGATCTGTGCCTAAAGTTCTCTTAAGTTTTTAAAAATCAACTTACTTTTAAAAATTGTTATAGGGGCACCTGGGTGGCTCAGTTGGTTAAATGTCTGACTCTTGATTTCAACTCAGGTCATGACCTCTTGGTTCAAGGGACTGAGCCCCCAAAGGGCTCTGTGCTTACAGCTTGGGATTCTCTCTCTCCCCTCTCTTTATGCCTCCCACTCATGCTCGCTCATGCTCTCTCAAATGCTTTAAAAAAAAAACTTTAAGTTGTAAAATATTCAAGTGTATTTCTTAATATTGGTAGTATGCATCTTCCTAGTTACTGAATATAGCAAAAGTTACTCATAATTCTCTCCTAATGTGCTTTTAAGTGTGGAGGATCTGTAGTAATGACCTCTCCTTCATTCTTGATGTAGAATAAAAGAATTATTCATGAAGATGAAGAATTATCCCATTATTGATCTTTTCTGTATATCAGTCTTAATACAATCAAAACATCATACAATCAAATCTTCTTTAATAACCCAGACAATTGTGTGCATTACTAAATGTTTCATATGCACTAAAATAAAATCTGTACTCTTCCATTGTCGTGGAGTACTTCAAGAATTTATAACAAATTAAGATTACTATCAGTTCTCAATTAAACCAATTATGTCTAGTTGTTGATAATTTTCTTCAAATCTTTTCTATCTTCACTGATCCTATTTGTTCTATTAATCATTAGACTGTAGAAATGTCCAGTTATAATTTTGAATTTGTCTATTTCTACCTACAGTTCTGCTCATTTTTGCTAGATATATTGAATGAATATAAATTTGGGGTATTATCTTCTAGAAGAATTGATTCTCTTATCATTGTAACATGTTCCTTTTATATTTGGTAACATCTCCTGTCCCAACATCTAATGTGATATTCAAACAGCCACTTAAGCTTTTCAATGATAACTCCCTAATACAATTTTTTACCACACTTTTAACATAAAAGTTGCTTTATTTATACAGTGCACTTCTTTTAGCCTACTGTGGTCTTTCTTTTTTACAGTCTGATAATCTCTGGCCTTTTAAATGGTGTATTTAAGGGGCGCCTGGTTGGCTCAGTCACTAAGCGTCCGACTTTGGCTCAGGTTATGATCTCATGGTTTGTGGGTTCGAGCCCCGTATCACACTCTGTGCTGACAGCTAGCTCAGAGCCTGGAGCCTATCTTCGGATTCTGTATATCCCTCTTTCTCTGACGCTCCCTGCTCACACTGTCTCTCTCTCTCTCTCTCTCTCCTCTCTCAAAAATAAATAAAACATTAAAAATAGTAATAATAAATAAAAATAAATAAATGGTGTATTTAAAACATAATGAAATTTGACGGGCTTAAGTCTACTACCTTTCTATTTATTTTCTAATTACTCCAGTCTGGTAGCTTTTAGTAGTTATTTTTTATTTGGCTATCCACACATAGTGTTTGACTGTCACGGGTATTTTTTTAAGTCTGGGACATCCTCCACTTTTATTTATTTGAATGTTATCTCTCCCACATAATCTATCCTCCCCTTTCTTCATGTAACTGCATCTCATTCTAGCCTCTATGTCACATTTTCAATGCTATCTCTATATTGTGATGATATGCTCCAATTACAATTTTTTAACTAGGTAACTTTCTAATTTACTTATCCACTGAATTTTTCTTTAATGACTTTCTTTCAGATTCTTTTTAAAATTCATTCTATTTATCACTATAATCTGTTCCTGTCTTATGAATTCTATGTTGCTTTACATATTTTAAACACACGTATTTTAAAATTTGAGATTGTCACCAATTCTCAAATTGTTAGTTATTCGGTTTTAAGCATCTGCTGACTGTAACTGTGGCTTCTCTGTAGCATATTTTTTTTTTTTAATTTACTGACAGGTTGGTTTCCATATAACACCCAGTGCTCATCCCAACAAGTGCCCTCCTCCATGTCCATCACTCCCCTTCTCCTTCCCCCCACCCCCATCAGCCCTCAGTTTGTTCTCTGCATTCAAGAGTCTCTCATGGTTTGCCTTCCTCCCTCTCCCCAACTATTTTTCCCCTTCTCCCCCACGGTCCTCCATTAAGTTCCTCCTAATCCTCCTATACGTGCAAACATATGGTATCTGTCCTTCTCTGCCTTATTTTGCTCAGCATAACACCCTCAAGTTCCATCCATGTTGCTACACATGGCCAGATTTCATTCTTTCTCATTGTGTGGCATATAATTTCTAACATTAAGTTCATCTTCAGTAAGATTTTCACAATTTGGGTCTGGCTGTGTCCTAAAGCGTTTCTTACATTTACCTTGGCTGAAACTTCAGGCATTTCATTACTTCTAGACCAGTTCGTATTCATCTGATTCTGATTTATTATTTAAATTCAGAGCCTTAATCTTTTGATACAATTCTGTAGTTCTAGTTTTTTGAGGATGATGCCTTCTCTACCTATATTCCTATGTGAATACTCACTTTGTTTACCATGTCCCTGAATCAAAGGGTAGAACCTGACCAGATATCACTTCAGAGATAGGCACCAGTCTTTTATGGTTCCTTGCTTATACAGGCCTAACATCTAATCTTTCATCTCCAGGCATGAGATTAGTGTCCAGCAACCTTATATCTACATGCAGTTTAAAAGGGCATTTTTGCCTTCAGCAACTGGCCATTGCAATAGCAGTGATTTCCCTTTTGAGTTCTAGCATCTGAGAACTCTTCTTTCTTGTTTTCTACTTTGAAGACATTTAATTTTTTGTTGTTATTACTGTTTCATTTTGTTGGCTGATTTTATTTAGGATTAACAGAGGGTCTTTAGCTCAGTCTTCTATACTATTTGAAAGTCTATCATTCACTATTTTTCTTTCCTTTTTATAATAAAATTTCTTAAAAATACCCTGATATAACCCCCACCCTCATTTAACAATTTTACTATTTGTCTTGCATATTTCAAATCCATTTTTAAGTGAGAAAAATTTATAGATAGTTTAAATCCCTAATCATTCTCTATTTTATATCCTTTTCTTTTACCCTCCTGAAGAATCTGTTACAGCAGCATGTTTTATATTTTTACATTATATATATGAATTCAGACATAAAAGAATTTTGTTTAGTGTTTTTAAGGTCTTAGATAAATCTTACCAACTGAATCTATTCTTTAGTACATTTTATAAACCCAACGGTATGTTTTGTGGTACACATTCTGAATATATATACTTAATGAATTTGTAAGACATCTTCAATTTTCCCTGATTATCAGATTTTTCTTCCAAATCTTCATATTAATTTGTATGTCTACCAGATTTCAGTAAGAACGTATCCTCAACTGTTCAGCATGATGTCTAACATACAGATTTTAAATAAATGAATAAATTAAGAGAAAAAAATGTTTATTGTATGGCTACATGAAATACTACCTTTCTGGTTTCATACATCTTTTCAGCACATGTACTATATGGTCATTATATCTATACCAACACTTTAGGTCTGATTTGAACCATGGGGTCTATTTCATAAGATACACATATAAAATGAGTACACACTTGTATTTTCAATTTTCAAATTTTGATTTTTTTAGTTTTTAAAATTCCAAGTTCGCAAATGCACTTGCCTTGCTGCCTTTCAATTGCTTTCCTCTCTCCATTAAGTGACTGGGTAAAAGGAAAATCTTCAAATTTTATACAGCACTAAACTTTCAGAAAATTAAAGTAAATTTAAAATAAAACAAGTGGCACTGAGAGATTTTAAACATTATTAACTAAGGTATATTTCTATTTAATCTCAAGAGTTAATTTTTCTTGTGAAGAAATAACATCAAACAAAGGTCAAAAGTTTTCTTAGCAAGCAGCTAAATTCCTAACACAACATATTGAAACAGATGGCTTTAAGATACTGAAACAACTCTCTCCCTGTATTA
Organism: Crocuta crocuta; assembly: GCF_008692635.1. Classification (NCBI taxonomy): domain Eukaryota; kingdom Metazoa; phylum Chordata; class Mammalia; order Carnivora; family Hyaenidae; genus Crocuta; species Crocuta crocuta. Next base: position 3,320,229 of record NW_027532591.1, read on the forward strand.
TTTTTCTCTCATCTTAATGTATTTTATATTAAAATTATAGTTTTATTTTCTTGTTCATATGAGTGCTTTGAGGAGATCACCAAGGAGGTGATGGCTTACATCAAGAAGGCTGATTATAATTCTGAGGCTATGGCCTTTGTGACCACCTCAGGCTGGCACAGGGACAACATGCTGACCAGCCACAGCAAGACACACGAGTTCAAAGACTGGAAGACCACTAGGACAAAAGGGAATGTGGCAAGCACGACACTGCTAGATGTGCTAGATTCCATTATATCTCTTCCTTCTACCCCTCAAGCCTGCCCTACCAACAAGCCCTTCGAGGTCATGTACAAGATTGGGGGCATCAGCACCAACCGCATGGGCTGAGTGGAATCAGCCTTTCTCAGGCACAAACTGGCAGTGACTTTTGCCCCCTACGACATCACCACAGAGGTCAGGTCTCTAGAGATGCATGCAACACAAGGCCCAGCCCAACTACAACATGGGCATCAATATGAAAAACATGTCAGTGAAGGACATCAAGTGATACAACAGGCAGAAAGAACAGCCTGCCTTCAGAGGTAGGTAGCTTTGTCTCTCAAATAACCACTCTCAACCACTCCTGTCAAATCACAACCAGATAGTCACCAGTGGCCCATATCACCCATAGGGCGTATATGGCCCATATGGCCCATTATCACCTGCAAGTTTGCTAAGTTGCAGAAGATGAACAACTGCAGCTCAGACAAAAAGACTGAAGACAATGCAAAGCTCTGAAGTCCAGGGACTCAGATGGAAAGCTTCTCAAAGTATCTGTCCCTTACTCACTTTGCTGTGCATGACACAAGGCAAACAATGACTATAGGGGTCATCAAGGCCATGGAAAAATGACAGCTAATAGCTAACAAGGTCACCAACTTGGCCATGAAAGCAGCCGAAAAGTGAATGTAACAACTATTCCAAGCCCTTCAAGACTTGGAGCCTATAGGCAGGTACTGTTTACAAAGCAGTGAGTGCCCACTCTCAAGGACAAGCACCATCACTACATCCAAGCTTTCAGAAGCACACTTTAGCACTGTGGTAATGAATGCTGACTAAAGTATAGGTATGGCAGGCTGAAAAGAAATGGCCTCAAACCTATGGATATTGCTTTATATGGCAAAATATGTGATTAAGGGTCTTGAGAGAAGTTTAGCCTGGATTATCTGAGTGGACCCTAAATGTGATTCTTCTAAGACAGAGGCAGAGGAGTTTTCAGATAAACACACTCAAAAGAAGATGTGAATATCAAAGCAGAGATTAGAAAGCTATGTGCCTAAAAACCAAAAAATGCTGACAGAAGTATGGTCTTAATGACATCCTAATTTGGACTTCAGGTATCAGAAACTATGAGAGAAAGTTGTTCTCTTTTTAAGTTTTTGTTTTAAGTCACTAAATTTATGGCAATTTGTTATAGCAGCAATAGGATCTAATACAGTAGGCAAATATTGAGCAAGACACTGACATGTACATATATTTCTATTTTTTAATTCATTATCTCCCACTCAACCAAATTCTTTAACAATAGCACCTATCCCCGGTTAGCATTAACCATAGCTTTAAACAAAAATGATAGGAGAACCCAGGTAGCTCAGACAGTTAAGCATCTGACTTCGGATCAGGTCATGATCTCACAGCTTATGAGTTTGAAGTCCCACATCAAGCTCTCTGCTGTCAGCACAGAGCCCACTTCAGATCCTCTCTCCTCTTCTCTCTCTGCCCCGTTTGTGCTCTCTCTCAAAAATAAATAAGCATGAAAAAAATTTTTTTAAGATTAATATAAGTCCTCTTTAGAGAAAGGCAGTCATATGTGTTGTCATGAAAAATCCTCTAGATTCACAGTTAATCCTAGGTAAGGACCAAAAACATAAAATAAAAAATAAAATCAATCCTTCCTTGTAGCAAAAGATAAAACTTTGAGCAGACTGAAGACATGAAGTTTGCCATGCCCTCCCAATGAGCTCTTACAAATTATTGGCTTCAGAACTGCAAATAGTTAAGATCACAGGCAGAGGCTGTAAGCTATACCTATAATCACTTCCTGAAAGCAAAGGCCTTCCTTCTCTAACCCAGCCAAAGACTTCATTAGCATCTAATTCTCTGTATGAAACCCGTTTCAGGTTAAAATGTCTAGAGGTCTATTATATTTGTTTTTTTTTTTTTAACATTGTTCTGATTTTTTTATTTAGAGATTTTATTTTTATTTATTTTATGTTTATTTTTATTTTGGTAAAACTGATTAGACAGTTCTTCCAAACCATATTTGTATTTTTATTATTTCTTTAAATCCAAGTTAGTTAACATATAGTGTCTAATAATGATTTCACAAATAGAATTTAGTGATTCATCACTTACATAAAACACCCAGTGCCCATCCCAACAGGTGTCTTCCTTAATGCCCATAGTCCATTTAGCCCATACCCCCACCCAACACCCTGCCAGCAACCCTTAGTTTGTTCTCTGTATTTAAAAGTCTCTTATGGTTTGCCTCCCTCTCTGTTTTATCTTATTTTTCCTTCCCTTCCCCTATGTTCATCTGCTGTAGTTCTTAAATTCCACATATGAGTGAAATCAAATGATAAAAGTCTTTCTCTGACTGGCTTATTTCACTTTGCATAATATAGTCTAGTTCCATCCACACTGTTGCAAATGGCAAGAGTTCATTCTTTTTGATTACCAAGTAATATTCCTCTGTGTGTGTGTGTGTGTGTGTGTGTGTGTGTGCGCGCGCACGTGCGCACACCACATCTTCTTTATCCATTTATCAGTCAATGGACATCTGGGCTCTTTGGCTATTGTCAACAGTGCTGCTTCTGATTGACACAAAATGGTCTTCCTTTTCAAATGACTTCCACTGAGTGACAGTTGTATGAAAAACAAGATCTTAAGTACAGTAGTAGTTGCAGTCTTTCAGACTCTAGTTTTGGTAAAACCATTCACCCAAATCTCCTTTTAATTATCATTACCACTACTTCTTTTCCTCTCAAAAACAAATGTTTTTCTTTTGTTTTGTATGTTTTTTTAAACAAATGCGAATGCCTCAACCACTGCTGTGAAGAAGCTCAATGTCTAGCATGGCAAATACACATGTAAACAAACAAAACTATAACATGATGTATAATCCAGCAACCACACTACTAGGAATTTACCCGAAGAATACAAAAATACGAATTCAAAGGGATACATCCACTCCAATGTTTACAGCAGCAATATCTACAACAGCCAAACTATGGAAATAGCTCCAAGTGTCCATCAACTGAAGAATGGATAAAGAGGATGTGGCATATATATACAATGGAATATTACTTAGCCATTAAAAAATGAAATCTAGCCATTTGCAATGACATAGATGGAGCTGGAGAATACGATACTAAGCAAAATAAGGCTGTCAAAAAAAGACAAATATCATTTGATTTTACTCATATGTGGAATTTAGGAAACAAATGAGCAAAGGAAAAAAAAAATAGACAAACCAAGAACCAGAGGGAGGCAGTTGAGAGGATGGGTTAAATAGGTGATGGGGATTAAGAAGTGCACGTATTGTGATGAGCACAGGTGTTGTACAGAAGTACAATATTAGTTTTCACTAATATTACACTGAAACTAATATTACACTGTATGTTAACTAACTGGAATTTAAAGAAAAACTTAAAAAAAAACTATATATGTTATAATAGTATGCAAGATGTGTAAAAGAATGTTCAAAAGAGAATGATTCAGAGAGAATTAAAGAACTACTTTCCACAGAAAGTAGTCCTTGAACAGGCTTTTGAAAGATGAAATGAAGTTTCCAGGCAGGGAAAATGGTGGAGAATACTCTGTACCAAGAAAGCATCAAGGCCAACAACATGGATGCATGAAATTACGGTATGTTTTGAGGGAGGTAAAAGTAGGTCAAAATCAAGAACATTTAGCACCCACACCTTAGTTTCTAATACCATTCTCCTATAAAATGAACCAGGGTTCCTTGCAGTAATATCTGACTCTAGGATTAGGAAAGGCAACACCTGTCCTAGGAATACCTTGTAGTGTCAGAAAGCATGTGAAGTATTCAAATACCACACACACACACACACACACACACACACACACACACACTGATAGGGATATGTCAGAGAGAACACAGTCACTCATTGAAAGACTTCCGTCAAAACTGGAACATTTGAGCAACAAAATAAATTAAGTCTTAATGGATTAAAACCCAAAGTATAAAATATCTATGAGTACTGACTGATACTGACACACACACACACACACACAAATAAGCAGCAGCAAACCTCCCACATAGAATTCCAAATAATTTATGTAGATGCTCAGCCTTCACAGAGTATAACTCCTTACATGTGAGATGATTTCCTTTCAAAGAGTACAGTATATAAACGGGAAGAGTGAGGAGTAACTTTACAGTGGAAAAACTTAACAAACTCTATCCCAGCCAGGTGATCAACGTCAAGGTCAGTATTAACAAGGCTAAGTCATACAATGTGATGAAAATGGTAATTTACCTCTGTGATAATCCTCCCAAAAAACCATTACCTCACTCTAATCAACACCAGACAAATCCCAGCTGAAGGACAACCTGACAGGTAATCTTGACAACTGTCAAAATCATCAAAAACAAGGAATGCTTGAGAAACTATCACAGCAAGAAGAGCCTGAGAAGACAACTAAAAGTAATGTAGCATTCTTTATAGAACAGAAAAAAAACACTATAGGAGCGCCTGGGTGGCTCAGTCGGTTACGCGTCCGACTTTGGCTCAGGTCATGATCTCACGGTTCGTGGGTTCGAGCCCCGCATCGGGCTCTGTGCTGCCAGCTCGGCCTAGAGCCTGTTTCAGATTCTGTATCTCCCTCTCTCTCTGACCCTCCCCTGCTCACGCTCTCTCTCAGAAATAAACTTTTAAAAATTTATAAAAATACTATATATTACATAATATCTAGGTAATAAATGTTCTAGTTAACACTGTTACCTCTTTATATCGATGTGTAACAGTTTGGCTTTGAAAGCACCCTCCTGGCCTGGAAGAAATGCTTCCTCATTATAGTTAGATGTTTTCCCCGTTCAATTTATTAATGACTAACAAAAATGGCTGTGTTCTTTAGACAAAATGAACTTAATAAATCAAATATGAAAGTTTTTTGATGAGCTATAAATGTTATAAGTTAATAATCAAAGTTATCTATCTGCTTCCCTAAGTATTACTAGGGAATTAAATCATTACTCAAAGCTACAATTCTAGTCAAATGATTCATAGCCTTTTAAGTCAGACCTAAAGGTGTCTGCTCTAGGTGGTTTCTTCTCTTTCATCCTAAACCTAGAGATAAGACATGAAAGTTAACTGTCAGAACTGAGCAACAAACACTCAACCTATATTATTCTCAAACTAGAGAAGTGAGGCAATTGGAGAACACTCAAAATCAATCTGGCACTCCCAGCATAAAACTCTTACCTATTTGAAGCTAATGAGTTATTTATTGTAAGCCAAGCAATTTACATTCTCATTAAATCTTCTCAACAACCCTAAAAAATGGATACCATTATGCCCATTTTAACAATGAGAAACAAGTTTCAAGGACGTTAAGAATGTAAATTTTATGTTTTGTGTTCTTTACCACAACTTTTTTAGATGGGGAGTGGGGGGATGCTGTCAGTGGTGCACAAGTCACACTTGGAAAACAGTTCTACTCACAATTTACACAAACTGAATACTTTGAGGCACTGTAATATTTTCAGAATGTGTTGTCCATGGGTTAGAAACGTGGGTACAGAATTCTATTTTTGTTTTTTTTTAATGTTTTATTTATTTCTGAGAGAGAGAGAGAGAAAGACAGAGACACACACACACACACACACACACACACACACACAGAGAGAGAGAGAGAGCACGAGCAAGCATGGGCAGGGGAGAGTCAGAGAGACAGGGAAATACAGAATCTGAAACAGGCTCCAGGTTCTGAGCTAGCTATCAGCACAGAGCCTGACGCAGGGCTCGAACTCACGAACTGTGAGATCATGACCTGAGCCGAAGTCAGACGCTTAACCAACTGAGCCACCCAGGCGCCCCCATAATTCTATTTTTGGTAGTCATCAGCATATGGGTCATAATTGAAGCCATTGGTGTGGGTGACATTACCCAGGGAGAGCAAGCAAAGGGCTGAGAATAGAACTATATTCATTTCCTACTATTACTGCTGTAACAAATTTTCACAAAACTTAGTGGCTTAATGCAACACAAATTTATTATCTTACAATACTGAAAGTCAGATGTCCTAAAACATGCTCTTTACTTCTGGAGGCTTTGAGGAAGAAAAATGTTTACTTGTTTCTGGAAGCTACAGGCTTCTGGAGGTTGTCCTCAATCTTTGCCACTTAGTTTTGCATTCCATACCCTGTGTCTCTCTGCTTCTGTCACCTTCTCTAAATTGGCTCACCTTCAAGTCACCTTCTCTAAATTGGCTCTCTTACCAAACTCTTAATAAGGACCCTTGTGATTATAATGGGCCCATCTGGATAATGCAACATAATTTCTCCAACTAAATACCCTTAACTTAATCATTTTCAAAGTAACTTTTGTCATGTAAGGAAACATATTCACAAATTCTAGAGATTAGGATATGAACATCTTTAGGAGGCCATTACTCTTCCTACCACAAGAACCCTGAGAAAAATTAAAGATGAAAGACATTTTAAAGGCCTCTGTGTCCACATTATTAGATCATTCTCCCACTCATTCAGATACAAACATTAATCATCTGTGAATCACTTCTTACATAACTTCTACTCCCTTTCCTATTACATCACATAATTTCAATCACTCTTTCTTAGTGATGTATTTGAAATTCACATCTATTTCATTCCATATCACTATACGTGTTTAGATTCCCAGTACCTAATATCTGAAATATAACAGTGTTAAAGTACTCTGTGTGTTCTGTATTTTCCTCTTTTGATCCATTCTACCCACCAGTATCAGATTCATCTTTGTAGAATACTGCTTTGACCACTTCATGTTAACTCTTGTATTTAAAAACCTTCCACAGTAGGGGTGGAGAGCCTGGCTGCCTCAGTAGAGCATGTGACTCTTGATCTTGGGGTATGAGTTCAAGCCCCATGCTGGGTGTAGAGATTACTAAAAAAAATTACAAGTTTAAAAAAATCTTCCATTGTATTCAAAGCCCTCTATAGTCTGGCTTCTGCAAACCTATTCCATTTGACTATAGTGGAATAGGTTTGACTACAAAGTTAACTTTGTCTCCCAACATGTGACATATATATGAATGCTATGATACCCGTTTTGATTTTCCTATCTGTATTCTTGTCTATCCCTTCTTTCTTCTTTAACATTATCTTTAAAACTGAGCTATTGTTTGTCCATCGTTATGTAGCTCTCTTCCTAACTTCTAAAGTATTTAGAATACACATGACACTTAACAATATAATGTATATACAATAGAATGTATATGAAAAATTATATTATAAATTTTATTTCTATGTATATAGCATGGTGGTTTCGGATGTTGTTTTCTCAAATTAAATTTTCCCAACCAGTTCTCTTTCCCCTTTAAATTACCAACTTAGATTATCTTGTTTGAATATTACTAAGCTACTCAATAGGCAGAGATCTTGATTTACCCTCAAGGGGTGATGCAGCTAAAGAATGGAGAAAGAAGTATAAAAAAGATGGTGGCTCTGAAAGAGTATGAGGTAGTCTGAATCCACATTTTTTAACAAGCAAGAAAATGTGATTTTTATATTTGTTGCATGACCATCTCTGTGGACAGCTGGAGCTTCAGCCACCATACTGAAATCCCCTTCTTAGAGGACTGCCCACTGAACAGGAGTACTCTAGCTTCAAGAAGCTTCAGGATGGAGTGTTGGTAATGGGACTTGGGCTATAAAAAGATGTAGATAATATATGAAAAAACTAAGGACACTGTCCTACTTCTGAGGAAAATCTCAAGAGATGAGATTATAGTCATAGCTACTACTCAGAAATAAAGTAGGAAACATCTTAGGGCCTATGACACCAAAGAGATGGAGCACTTCGTGAGTTAATTTAGTTTTGACAAGACAATGGAAGTAAAAGGCTTACACAAGTATATTCTTATTTTGGCTATTCTTTCTCTTTCATATATTATTTTTCTATTATTGCTGCTGTTGTTGAGGTGCTGCTAATTATACTAAATCAATGATTATCAAAAGGAACTCAGTATTTCTCAGCCATACAGAAATGAGGCTATCATATTTGCCACATGATGTATTGTGGAAACAATCTGACAAGGTGAGAAGCCTCTAAAGTTAGTCTTTATTTACCTAGTCATTTAGAATTAGGAAATAATGGTGCCTGCCACTTGTGAATGGAGCTCTTCTTGGTTTCCCCCTACTACTCTGATGAGTATCAGAAGGAAAAAAAAAATTATTACACATTTGTAACCAGGTAATTTATCCTGGAAAATGTTCATGGTCCACTTGAATAGAATGTATATTTTGTTGCTTTTGGATGGAATGTTCTGTACTTGTGTCTTAGGTCCATCTAGTCTAACATGTTAAGGCTAATGTTTCTTAATTTATTTTGTCTAGATAGTCTATCCATTGATGAAGCAGGATATTAAAGTCCCCTACAATTACTGTATTGTGAATTCTCCCGTTATATCTATTAATCTTTGCTTTATATCTTTAGATATTTATATCTTTATACTTACAGCATTATAGTTATACCTTTGCTCTGTGTTGGGTACATAAATACCTGCAAATATATTCTCTTGTTGGATTGATGTTTTTATCATTACATAATGACCTTCCTTGTATCTTATTAAAGTCTTTGTCTTAGAGTCTACCTTATCTAAGTATAGCAGCCCTGGCTTTCTGTTTCCACCTGCATGCAATATCTTTTCCTATCCCTTCACTTTCAGTTTGTGTCTCTAAAGCTGACGTAAGTCTCCTGTAGGCAACATATAGTTGGGTCTTGTTTTTGAATCCATTTAGCAACTCTATGTCTTTTGATTGGAGAATTTAGTCTATTTACATTTAAAGTAATTATTCAGGTACAGACTTACTGCCATTTTGTTCATTGTTTTCTGGTTATTTTGTAATTCTCTTCTTTCTTCTATTGCTCTCTTCCTTTGTGATTTGATTATCTTCTCAAGTGGTATGCTTAGATACCTTTCTATTTCTTTGTATCTACTTTAAGTTTTTGCTTTCTAATTACCAGGAGGTTTACATAAAACATATTTGTAACAGTCCATTGTAAGCTGATAACAACTTAAGTCTGAATGCATTTTAAGCTCTACATTTTTATTCTTTCCCCTCCCACATTTTATGTTTTTAATGTCACAATTTGTATCTTTTCATCTTGTATTTCCATTAAAAAACTACTGTAGATATAGTTCTTTTTTACTTTTTGTCTTTTAATCTTCATGCTAGATTTATAAATGATTAACCCTCCACCATTATGTTAGATTATCCCGAATTTAACCATCTATTTGCCTTCACCAGTGAGATTTATACTTTAATATGCTTTCCTGTTACTAACTGGCTGTCTTTTCACTTAAAGAAGTTCCTTTAACATTTCTTGTAAGGCCTATCTATTGATGAAGAATTCTTTCGGCTTTTGTTGTCCAAGAAACTCTTTCATCTCTACAATTCTGAAGAAGAGCTGTGCCAGGGAGAGTACTACTAGTTGGCAGTTTTCTTTCACCACTTTGAATATATCATGCCCTTTTGCCCTACTAAGTGCTGAAAAATCTGCTTACAGTCCAATGTGGAATGTGTATAACAAGTGTTTTCCTCTTTTTACTTTTAAGATTTTCTCATTACCTTTACCTTTGTGTTAAATTATTATGTGTCTTGGTGTAAATCTCTCTGGATTATTTTATTTAAAACTTTCTGGGATTACTGCATCTGGATGTCTGTTTCCTTTCCCATAAGTTTTCTGCCTCGTTCCCTCCCTCTCTTTTCTTTCTGAGACCCTCATAATGTAAATATTGATTTGATGCTGTCCCATAAGTTCCTTAAGTTATCATCACTCTTTTTCATTCTTTATTCTTTTTGACACTCTGACTGAATGAATCCACCATCCTGTCTTCAAATTTGCTTCTTGCTTTCTTCCCCTTCATGTATTTCTGAATCCCTCTATCGAATTTTTCACTTCAGTTGTTGTATTCTTCAGCTCTCTGATTTCTCTTTCGTACTTTCTTATGTTTTCTCTTTGTTGAAATCCTCCCTTTGCCATGTATTGTTTTCCTCACCTAGGTAAGCATCTCTATGACCATTATTTTGAACTCTTTATCAGGTAAAGCACTTATCTTTGTTTCATTAAGATCTGATCCTGAGGCTATATCTTTTTCTTTCATTTGGAATATACTCTTCTGTTCATTTCCCTGGACTCTCTGAATTGGTTTCTGTGCATTAAATGAAACAGTCACCTTTTCCAGTCTTGACATAGTGGTCTCATGTAGAAGATAAGCTTTATGTTTCAATCCTGCCTAGTTCTTTGTTGTCTCTCAAACCTTTATGATCATCCACGTAGCCCTCTTTGTTCTTAGTGGTTCCCAGTAGCTGAAGGTGTGTAAGAACTATCAATATCCCAAAGGGGAAGATCTCAGCAGCCACATGAAGGCTGATTATAGAAACCAGATCCTCAGGCAGCAGCTATTAAATATATCTCTTTCAGAATATATAAATATATCCAGTAAATATATCTCTTTCAGGAAAAGACTAGATGATAGGTATATCTGTCTGCACTGGGGTGATAGCCAGTTAAGAACTGTTTGTTTGCTACCATCCCATTTAACCCATGAACACAAGCTCTGCTGGCCACCAGAGCCAGGTGGCTATCATCACAGGTGTCTCTGGACAACAGCCACAAAAGCTGGGCTGCCAGATGAGCATACAAGCTCCTTTCATGGATCCATCAGTGATCTGATACGAGGCAGAGGGGTGAGCGTAATGATGGCACTCACCAGCCTCCCCATTCTCCAAAGAATAATGCAGCTGGCTCCTTGATGTGAGTTAAAATAAAGCCTGCCCCACAGGCTGCAGTATTATGTATGATAAGCAAATAGATCTCCTTTACAGAAAGTCTAAGCATTTCTATCTGTTGCCTCAGCACTGTGCCCTGGAGGACTGTTGGTTAAAAACTGTTTCTGTTTGTTACAGTTCTGTGTGACTCATGAATGCAAGCCATGCTGGCCACCAGGGTCAGGCAATCAAGAGGCATCGCCGGTTAGCAGCTGCAAGAACCATGGTGCCAGATGTGTGCATGAGCTCCTTTCTGAGACACCAAGGACCGGAGCAGGGCAGAGAAAGACCAGAAGATGGTGCCTGCTAGCCTCTGTGTCTCTGGAGAGACCCCTTGGGGGGCAGTTAGCCCCTAGATAGGTCTTAAACTAGAAGCCTACCCCTCACACTGAAGCTTTTAAGATAAGGAAATAGGGCTCTTCTGTGGAAACCCTGGGTACATTTCAGTATGCTACATAATTTTTTATTG
>NW_027532591.1:3331757-3375921 GCF_008692635.1 Crocuta crocuta
GCGTGGTTTTGGGGGGGGGGGGGTTAGCCACAGTGAGTCAATGAAAGCCCTTCAAAAGCCATCTCTGAGTTCACTATAGCCTTGTGGGTCTCATGGACACAAGGCCATTTTCTTTCAAAGCAGGATATTTTGGGGGCACATCTCTCGGGTGGAAGTCTTTAAAAGTTGAGGTACCAGATGTGGGCTCCAAACCCTTTTCTTGTCAGAGAGAAACTGGGACTTCTTCATTTCATTTACCCAATGAATAGGAGTCACTCAGCTCATTTATGGATTTCTTTCAAAGGAAATGTTTCCATATGTGGCTATAGATTTGGTGTGTCCATGGGAATAGATGATTTGAGCTTCCTATGTCACCATTTCAAACTGGCAAACTACATACCAATTCTAATCTTCAAAAAGTAGGTAAATATTACACAGAGGGAATAACTCCATCTACAGCTCTATCCAAGATATTGAGGAATATATACATATTTCCCTCGTCGCTGGAGAATGTCATCACAGAACAAGACTGCTTTAACACTTAAAACATTTTTCCAACCTTGGCCTATTTCTAGCATCCTTATTGTTTCTCCCTACCACAGTGCCTCTTAGGAAGAACATTTATAAATCAACGAACTTTCAAACAAAGAAAAACATAAAATAAAACAAAAAACTTTAGTAAGTTTCATACATTGTTGGGGAATTTTAAAATGGGAAATAACTTTGAATAACCATTGGGCACTTTCCTAAATAGATACTACATTACCTTATGACTTAGCAATGCCACTTCTAAAGATTTATTCAAGAGAAGTAAAAATTTTCATAAAATGAAATATCCAAAGATTTATATAAGAATGTTAATTTCAGCTTTATCCACAAGAGTCAAAAAGTAACCAACTCAAATATCCATCAACAAATGAATACATCAATTGTGATATATTTGCACAACAGAATACTACCTCAGTAGTAAAAAAGGAATGCATTTCTGATTCATGCATCAACATGGATAAATCTCAAAAACATCATGTTGAGTACAAAAAGGAAATAAGAAAACATATGCTGTATGATTCCATACACATAATATTCAAAAACAGAAAAAACTAATCTACGGTGACAGAAATGAGAATAGCAGTTGCTTCTCTAGAGGTTGGAGAAATGACAGGAAAATACATGATGAAAATTTTAGGATGATAGGAATGTTCTGTATCTTTTTTCTTTTCAGAGAGAGAAAGCAAGCAAGCCGGGGACAAAGGCAGAAGAAGAGAGAGAGAGAGAATCTTAAATAAGGGGACTCAATCCCATGACCCTGCCATCATGACCTGAGCCAAAATCAAGAACTGAACACTCAACCAACTAAGCCACCAAGGTGCCCCAGTAATGTTCTCTATCTTAATTGGAGTTATGATTTCATGAATATACGTTTGTTGAAATTTATAAACTGTACTCTTCAAATCTGTGCATTTTATTTTGTAAAAGTATACCTCAACAACAAGAGAGGGTATGTAAAAAAATTAATGAGTGACAGGTCTCCTCAACCTTATTTCACTTCATGCCTTCATTTACTAATTCAACAAATAATTATTGAGCATCAACTGTGTTCTCAGCCCAAGAGATACAGTGAATAAAAATACAGAAAACTCTGCTCTCATTACACATGCATTGTAAAAGGGGAATACAAACAATACACAAGGTAAGTATTTTAAATATGTATATTTAAAGACTGTGATAAATTTAGGATTAAAGCAGGGAAGGGGGATATGAAACATTGGGAACATTCTATGAAGCCAGCATTACCTTGATTCTAAAACCAGACAAAGACCCCACTAAAAAGGAGAATTATAGAATAAATAAAATAACAAGCACTGAGAAATAAAATCTAGGGAGAGACACTGCAGATAATAAAAGACAACTGGGGAGAGAAAAGAGAGGAATGCATATGTGAAAAATGAAACTGACAAGCTTAGGTCAATATTTAAGGTTTCTTCCTTTTTAAAATTTTTCTACTTGCATATGCATGTAGAATTCATGCTACACTTGACTTTACTGGGGAAAAAAACTGAGCTTTCCCCGCTGAGATCAGAAACACAACAGGGATGTCCATTCTCACCACTGTTGTTTAACATAATGTTAGAAGCCCTACCCTCAGCAATCAGACAACAAAAAGAAATATAAGGCATACAAATTGGCAAAGAAGAAGTCAAACTTTCACTCTTTGCAGATGACATGGTACTCTATATGGAAAACCCAAAATACTCCATCAAAAAGCTGCTAGAACTGATATGTGAATTCAGCAAAGTTGCAGGATACAAAATCAATGTACAGAAATTGGCTGCATTTCTATACAACAATAATGAAGCAACAGAAAGTGATATCAGGGAATCAATCCCATTTTCAACTGCACCAAAAAAACATAAAATATCTAGGAATAAACCTAACCAAAGAGGTAAAAGATCTGTACACTGAAAACTATAGAAAGCTTATGAAAGACACTGTAGAAGACACAAAGAAATGGAAAAACATACCAAGCTCATGGATTGGAAGAACAATTATTGTTATAATGTCAATACTACCCAAAGCAAACTACACATTCAACGCAATCCCAATCAAAATAACACCAACATTTTTCTCAAAGCTAGAACAAACAATCCTAAACCTTGTATGGAACCACAAAAGACCCCAAATAGCCCAAGTGGTGTTGAAAAAGACAACCAAAGCTGGAGGCACCACAATTCCAAACTTTTGCCTGTATTACAAAGCTGTAATCATCAAAATAGTACAGTCTTGGCACAAAAACAGACACATAGATCAATGGAATAGTACAGAGAACCCAGAAATGGACCCACAAATATATGGACAACTAATCTTTGACAAAGCAGGAAAGCGTATCCAGTGGAAAAAAGACAGTCTCTTTAGTAAATGGTGCTGGGAGAACTGGACAGAAAAATGAAGAATGAAACTGGACCACCTTCTTACACCATACACAAAAATAAATTCAAAATGGATGAGAGACCTAAATATGAGACAGGAAATCATCAAAATCCTTTGGGAGAATGCAGGCAGAAACCTCTCTGACCCCGGCCACAGCAACTTCTTACTAGACATGTCTCAAAGGCAAGGAAAATAAAAGCAAAAATGAACTACTGGGACCTCATCAAGATAAAAAACTTCTGCACAGTGAAGAAAACAGTCAGCAAAACTAAAAGGCAACTGACAGAATGGGAGAAAATATCTGCAAATGACATATCAGATAAAGGGTTAGTATCCAAAAACTATTAAAAAAAAAAAACTTACTAAGCTCAACTATCAAAAAACAAATAATCTAGTGAAGAAATGGGCAGAAGACATGAATAGACACTTTCCCAAACAAGACACTCAGCTGGCTAATAGACATAAGAAAAAATGTTCAACACTGTTCAGTATCAGGAAAATACAAATCAAAACCACATTGAAATACTGCCTCATACCTGTCAGAATAGCTAAAATTAACAACTCAGGCAACAAGAGATGTTGGCAAGGATCGGAGAGAGGAGAACTCTCTTGTATTGTTGGTGGGAATGCAAACTGGTGCAGCCATTCTGGAAAACAATGTAGAGGTTCCTCAAAAAATTAAAAATAAAACTACCTTATGACCCACCAATTGCACTACTAGGTATTTATCCAAAGGATATGGGAGTGCTGCAACCTAATGTTTATAATAATACTATCAACAACACATGCAACCTAATGTTTATAATAATACTATCAACAACAGCCAAATTATGGAAAGAGCCCAAATGTCCATCAACTGATGAATGGATTAAGAAGGTGTGGCATACCTTGAGGGTGTTATGCTGAGCGAAATAAGTCAGGCAGAGAAGGACAAATATCATATGTTTGCACGTATAGTAGNTTAAAAAAAAGGTGTGGCATATATACACAATGGAATATTACTTGGTAATCAAAAGAATGAAATCTTGCCATTTGCAATAACATGATGGAACTGGAGGATATAAAGCTAAGCGAAATAAGTCAGTGAGAGAAAGACAAATATCACATGATTTCATTCATATGTGGAATTTGAGGAACTTAAGAGATGATCATAGTGGAAGGGTAGGAAAAATATGATAAAAAAAAGAGAAGGGGGCAAACCATAGAAGACTCTTAAATACAGAGAACAAACTGAGGGTTAAGGGGGGGTGGGGGAAATGAACATTAAGAAGGGTACTTGCTGGGGGGTGTCTGGGTGGTTCAGTCACCGAAGCATCCGACCAGCTCAGGTCATGATCTTGTGGTTCATGAGTTCGAGCCCATGTGGGCTCTGCTGACAGCTCAGAGCCTGGAGCCTGCTTCAGATTCTGTGTCTCCCTCTCTCCTTGCATCTCTCTCTCTCTCTCTCTCTCTCTCTCTAATATAAACATTTAAAAATTTTTAATTAAAAAAAACGGCACTTGTTGGAATGAGCACTGGATGTTACATGTAAGTGATGAATCACTGGATTCTACTCCTGACTACACTATATATTAACTAACCTGAGAATAAATTAAAAAAAAAAAGGAATATAAAAAGACAAAGTTATAGAAAATTTGTTACTGTACTATCATTTAAGACTGATAAGAATGTAGGGACACCCAGGTGGCTCAGTCGGTTGAATGTCCAACTTTGGCTCAGGTCTTGATCTCACAATTTGTGAGTTCAAGCCCCACATCAGGCTCACTGGTGTCAACACAGAGCCAGTTTCAGATTTTGTCCCTCTCTTTCTGCCCATCCCCCGTTCATGTGCTCTCAAAAGTAAATTAAAAATGTTTTTTAACTTAAAAAAAGTCTCATAGGGGTGCCTGGGTAGCTCAGTTGGTTAAGCATCTGACAGCTCAGGTCATGATCTTCCAGTTTGTTGTGTTCAAGCCCCGCGTCAGGCTCTGTGCTGACAGCTCAGAGACTGGAGCCTGCTTTCAATTCTGTGTCTCCCCTTGTCTCTGCCCCTCTCCTGCTCATGCTATCTCTCTCTGTTTCTCAATAATAAATAAATGTTTTTAAAAAAACCTTAAACAAAAAAAATCTGGTAATACAATAAACATATTCACTTTTATTTTTTCAACGGAAAAACAGAGGACTTTTTAATGTTAAAAAAGGGAGGAAAAGGAAAAAAGAAAAACAAAGTAAGCTAGAATGTTCTGACTATACTTTGATGCACAGATTTCAGTTTGTAACCATATAATTACATTAATTATTTAACAACAACAAAAAATATTTAAAGAATTCTCAAAGACAGAGCAACAGTGACTGGATTTACTCTCTTGTCTGACACAAATTTAAAAATCAGACAAAATATGTGACACAGAGATCCAGGCAATTACTTCTGATACTTTAGGTCCATCTCTGTACTACTTTCCAATGAAATCTGGGCATTTATATACAATGATTATATAATGATTTGTCTATAAATCTTCTATCTCTCCTACTAGATTTTAAAAATTTAGGATCCATGTCTTAGTCATCTTTTTAGCCCAAGCACACAGCCAAATAATATTTACTCATATCTAATGCATTTTCTAACTACCCCCACCTTTTATTCAAGTTAGTTCCTATGTTTACAGTGACTTTAACATCTTTTCTATTACTCAAAACACCTAATTTTGTAAAGCCTTCCCTTCCCTAGCCATCCCTAGCCTCTAACCCCTGAAAAAATTACTTATGTTTTCTTAGAACTGTATGTGTATCTCAAATCCTAATCATTTGCTTTATATATTGTCTTCTCAAAGATCTGAGTAACATTTGCTTATTTTTGTAGCTCCATTTCCTGTAACTAACTCTAGTATAATTCATCATAATAAATGCCTTTCAAAGGAATTAAATAACACATCTTTTGTATATTCAGGAATTGAATCATTGTACATACACTGGCAAAAATTTTGGTCTCATAACAAAAAAAATTTTGGAATATTTGGATACCTAATAAAAACTAGAATAAATAAATAAATAAAGAGAAATTGCAGGGCGTTTGGGTGGTTCAGCCCATTAAGCACCTGACTTCAGCTCATGTCACGATCTTACAATCCATAAATTCGAGTCCCGCGTCAGGCTCTGTACTAACAGACAGCTCAGAGTCTGGAGCCTGCTTTGGATTCTATGTCTCCCTCTCTCTTTCTACCTCTCCCCTGCTCATGCTCTGTCTCTATCTCAAAAAATAAATAAACATTAAAAAAATATTAAAAGAAAAAAGGAATTGCAATAAACAGAAAACTATACCTATAACATAGCATTTTTTCGTCTTTTTTTAATACTTTGTTGTCAAGTTGGTTTCTATATAACACTCAGTGCTCATCCCCACTAGTGCCGTCCCATGCCCATAACACCCCGTCATCTCCCCCCCACCCCCGTCAGCCCTCAGTTTGTTCTCCGCATTCAAGAGTCTCTCATGTTTTGCCTCCCTCCCTCTCCCCCCTATTTTTCCCCTTCTTCTCCGCCATGGTCCTCCATTAAGTTCCTCCCAATCCTCCTATACGTGCAATGACATGGTATCTGTCCGTCTCTGCTTGACTTATTTTCCTCAGCAAAACACCCTCAAGTTCCATCCATGTTGTTACACATGGCTAGATTTTCTTTCTCATTGCCATGTAGTATTCCATTGTATAGATAAACCGCATCTTTTTTTTTTCAAANGTTGGCCATCTGGATGTCCTCTTTAGAGAAGTGTCTGTTCTTATCTTCTACCCATTTATTCACTGGATTGTTTGTTTTTTGGGTCTGGAGTTTGGTGAGTTCCTTATAGATTTTGGATGCTAGCACTTTCTCTGATATGTCATTTGCAACTATCTTTTCCAATTACGTTGGTTGCTATTAGTTTTATGGATTGTTTCCTTAGCCATGCAGAAGCTTTTAATCTTGATGAGGTCCCAATAGTTCACTTTTGCTCTTGATTTCCTTGCTTTTGGGGATATGTCAAGTAAGAAGTTGCTGCGGTGGAGGTCAAGGAGGTTGTTTCCTGCTTTCTCCTCTAGGGTTTTGATGGTTTCCTGTATCATATTCAGGTCCTTTATCCATTTTCAGCTTATTCTTGTGTACGGTGTGAGAAAATGATCTAGTTTCATTCTTTTGCATGTTGCTGTCCAGTTCTCCCAGCACCGTCTGTTAAAGAGGCTGTCTTTTTTCCATTGGATAATCTTTCCTCCTTTGTCAAAGATTAGCTGGCTTATACCTTTGGGTCCAATTCTGAGTTCTCAAATCCATTCCATTGGTCTATGTGTCTGTTTTTGTGCCAATAACATATAGTCGATGATTACAGCTTTATAGTAGAGGCTAAAGTCTGACATGGTGATGCCTCTATTTTTGGTTTTCTTCTTCAATATTACTTTGGCTATTCAGGGTCTTTTGTGGTTTCATACATATTTTAGGATAGTTTGTTCTAGTTTTGAGAAGAATGCTAGTGCAGTTTTGATTGGGAGTGCATTGAATTTGTAGACTGCTTTGGGTAGTAATGACACTTTAACTATATTCTTCCAATCCATGAGCATGGAATGCTTTTCAATTTCTTTGGGTCTTCTTCAATTTCCTTCATAAGTTTTCTATAGTTTTCATCATACACATCTCTTATATCTTTGGTTAGGTTTATTCCTACGTATTTTATGGTTTTTTATGCAACTGTGAATGGAATCAGTTTCTTGATTTTTCTTTCTGTTGCTTCATTATTGGTGTATANAAAGAAGCCTGGCTAGAAGTTTGTCAATTTTGTTTATTTTTTCAAAAAACCAACTCTTGGTTTCATTGCTCTGTTCAACTGTTTCTTTGGTTTCTATATTGTTTATTTCTGCCCTGATTTTTATTATTTCTCTTCTCCTACTGGGTTGGGGGTCCACTTGTTGCTCTCCCTCTAGTTCCTTTAGGTGAGCTGTTAGATTTTGCACTGGCGCTTTTTCTAATTTCTTGAAATAGGCCTGGAGTGCAATGTACTTTCCTCTTAGGACTGCCTTTGCTGCATCCCATAGAGTTTGGATTGTTGTATTTTCATTTTCATTTGTTTCCATATATTGTTTAATTTCTTCTCTAATTGCCTGATTGGCCCATTCATTCATTAGTAGGATGTTCTTTAACTTCCATGTTTTTGGAGGTTTTTCCAGACTCCTTCCTGTGATCGATTCCGAGTTTCATTCATATCATTGTAATCTGAAAGTGTGTATGGTATGATCTCAATTCTTTTCAAATTGAGGGATGCTTTATATCCCAGTATGTGCTCTATCTTGGAGAATGTGCCATGTGCACTTGAGAATAAAGTGAATTTTATGGCCTCAGGATGCAGAGTTCTAAACATATCTGTCAAATCATCTGGTCCAATGTGTCATTCAAGTCCATTATGTCTTTAGTGATTTTCTGTCTAGTTGATCTGTCCATTGCTGTAAGTGGAGTATTAAAGTCCCCTGCTATTAGCATGTTCTTATCGATAAGAGTGTTTCTGTTTGTGATTAATTGTTTTATGTATTTGGGTGCTTCCGTATTTGGTGCGTAGACATTTGTATCTGTTAGCTCTTCCTGATGGATAGAACCTGTAATTATTATATAATGCCCTTCTTCATCCCTTGTTACTACCTTTACTTTAAAATCCAGTTTGTCTGATATAAGTATAGCTACTCCAGCTTTCTTTTGACTTCCAGTAGCATGATAGATATTTCTCCATCCCTTTACTTTCAATCTGAAAGTGTCCTCCAGTCTAAAATGAGTTTCTTGTAGACAGCAAATAGATGGATTTTGTTTATCCATTCTGCTACCCAATGTCTTTTGATGGGGCATTTAGTCCATTTACATTCAGCGTTATTATTGAAAAATATGGGTTTAGAGTCATCGTATCCTTTGTGGGATTTATTCTTGCGGTGGTGTCTCTGGTATCTTGCCTTCTTTGCGACATTTCCCTCAGAGAGTCCCCCCTCAGGATTTCTTGTAGGGCTGGTTTAGTGGTGACAAATTTTCAACTTTTGTTTATTTGGAAAGACTTTTCTCTCTCCTTCTATTCTGAATGACAGGCTTGCTGGATAGAGGATTCTTGGCTGCTTATTTTTTCTGTTCATCACATTGAAGATTCCTGCCATTCCTTTCTGGTCTGCCAAGTTTCAGTAGATAGGCCTATAACCACTCTCATAGGTTTCCCTTTGTATGTTAGGGCCCTTTTATCCCTAGCTGCTTTCAGAATTCTCTTTTCCTTATATTTTGCCAGTTTCACTATGATATGTCATCCAGAAGGTCGAGTCAAGTTACGTCTGAATGGGAGTTCTCTGTGCCTCTTGGATTTCAATGTCTGTCTCCTTCCCCAGATTGGGGAAGTTCTCTGCTATAATTCATTCAAGGACTCCTTCAGAGCCTTTCCCTCTCTCTTCCTGTTCTGGAATTCCTATGATACGGATATTATTCCGTTTGATTGTATCGCTGAGCTCTGGAACTTTTCCTTTCCTGTTCCTGGATGAGTTTATCTCTCTTTTTCTCAGCTTCTTCTTTTCTGTAATTGTGTCTTCTAAATCACTTATTCTTCTTTCTGCCTCTTCAATCCGTGCATTGGACGCCTCCATTTTATTTTGCATCTCATTTACAGCAGTTTTTTAATTCATCACAACTATATTTAAGCTCCATAGTCTTTGTGCCAATAGTTTCTCTGTTGTCTTCCATCCCTTTTTCAAGCCCAGCAATTGATTTTATGACTATTGTTCTAAATTCTTTAGTTATTTTGCTTATATCTGTTTTGAGCAGTTTCTTTAGCTGTCAATTCTTCCTGGAATTTCTTTGGAGGAGAATTCTTCCGTTTCATCATTATGGTTAGCTTTCTATCTCTTGTTAGTTTTAAAAGCTTTTTATGCACTCTGCACCTGTGAATGCTGCTGTACCACAAAGAAGGCTCATTGACTGTCCTGGGCCTGTCCGTTCAGAAAGTGTTCTTTGAATGGTGTCTCTTGGTCTCTCTTGTTGAGACCTTGGTTATTTTATTTTCCTACTCGTAGTGGTATATGGAACTCTCCACCATGTGTACTTTGGCTTCTTTCTTGAGGTAGCCAATATTATAAGCCTTTTACTTTTTCATGCATAAAACCAGCTTATGTAGGAGGTGAAATCAATGCAATTGATATCCTGAATGCATCAAGGTTCCAGAAATAACAGCTGTATATGATGGGAGCTGCACAGGCTTCGCTGGATGACAGTCACAGCGAGGAGATGGCAGCATTTGCACAGCTCCTGCCATGAGAAACGAAAACTGGTATCTCCTTCTGCTACTACTGGCTCATGTTGGAAATGAGCCTGATGGTATTGACCAGGCATCACAATACAACAGAGCATTTAAAGGGAGGAGGATAAGAATAGGAAGGACTCCATTTGTCACACAACCATGTTATTTATATGGTAATATATCTCAAGTGATAAATCCAGTAACAGCAACAGATACTAACCACTACAGAGTTTAAGTCTTCCTGGCTTCCTCGAACAAAGACAAAGGAATGTCTCCACTACATTCTTTATAGTCTGGCTGCCATCAGCTTGCTCTCTCAAAAACCTGTAGATATAGGCTATTTCCTGCAACTTTCTCCTCTGGAACCTCACAGCACTAGTTGTATAAATGAAAACTATGTAAAAATTCTGTTTAATTAAGTATGGAAGTCCTCAAAAAATCAGACACAGACTTACCATATGATCCCGCAATCCTAATTCTGGGTGTATATCCAAAGAACTGAGGCAGAAACTCAAACAGAGCTTCATACATTCATTTACATACCAGCATTTTTCAGAATAACCAAAACATGGAAGTAACCTAAGTGTCCACTGACAGATGAATAAACAAAATGGAGTATATACATAGAACAGAACATATTCAGCCATGAAAGTGATGGAAACTGTAATAAACGCTACAACATGGATGAACTCAGGACATTATGCTAAGTAAAATAAATCAGACACAAAAGGACTAATACTGTATGATTTCATTTATAAGAGGCACCTAGACTAGTTAAATTCACAGAGAAAGTAGAATGGTTGTTGCCAGGGACTAGGGAAATGAGGGAGTGAGGAGCTATCATTTAATAGATACAAAGTTTCAGTTTGGGAAGATTAAAAAGTTCTGGAGATGAATGATATGATGGTTATATAGCAATGTCAACATACTTAATGCCACAGAACTGTAAATGTAAACATGGTGAAATGAAAAATTTAATAGTATTTTACTACAACTTTTAAAAACCTATTTAGTTAAGAGGTGCCTGGGTGGCTCGGTCAGTTAAGTATCTGACTCTTGATTTAGGCTCAAGTCATGATTTCACAGTTTGTGGGACTGAGCGCTGTGCTGCTAACACAGAGCCTGCTTCCAATTCTCTCTCTCCCTCTCTCTCTGCCACTCCCCTCCAAAAAATAAACAAACATTAAAATAACTCATTTAATTAAGCCCTTTGTAATGCTTAGTTGTGTTGAGAGTTTCCTTCCAATCTCAATGAAATCAAGTTTTCAAATCTAGTGGATTTCATTTTAGAGTCCACCATCTCAAGTACAGAGACCATCCCACTTAACGTTACAAATAGTCCTGACAGTTTATATTTCACATTTCCCTATTTGAGCTAAGATGAACAGCCAGTTTCCAAACACCTATTGATACTAATATACCCACCAACCAACTAAAAAATTACATCATTATTAGTATCTTTGAAGCTTCCAGAGTGATAATTCCTAATCACCTTCCAGTTTCCACTAAGTTGACTCTTATCCTGAATTCTTCCTTATTATTATCATTTTTAAGAAAAATGTCTTTCCATGAATGAGTACAACGCCCATGAAACTTACACGTGACTAATAATATTTAGAAAATACAGACTTATTATTCACTTATTCATTACATTTATTAAGCACCGATTCTATTCTAAGCTTAAGAAGCTCATAGTTTGGTAAAAGAAACATAATAGGAGAGATGGGAGGAAGGAATAAGTAGAGAAGAAAACATGGAAAGAAAAGATAAAGACGGGAAAGAGCAGTCATGTTAGGAAACTAAAGATTCATTTTCATTAAAACATACATTTATGTCAGAGAGATTTTTAATTTAATAATTGTCAAAAATGAAAGAAAAGAGTAATACATGAGTTATCTTCCACATTACGAGAAAATTCAGATATATCCAAGGGATACTCGAAAGCAAAACGCTTAGAGGACTGGAGCACAACACAAAGCAGACTTATTGTCAGTACTACAATTGTAAGGACACTATGATTTCAAGGTCTCTTCAGAAAGAAGAGAGAAGGGCTTGAGCAGCAACGTAACAAGTCACTATCACAGACAGCACAGGAAGCAGCATGGTAGATTAAAAAGTTATTTACAGTATGGTCCTTATTCCTCCTGCATCAGGTTTACTTGGGATGCTTATCAAAAATACAGATTTTTGGGGCACCTGGGTGGCTTAGTCAGTTAAGCGTCCAACTTTCGCTTAGGTCATGATCTCGCGGTTCGTGCGTTCGAGCCCTGCGTCGGGCTCTGTGCTGACTGCCAGCTCAGAGCCTGGAGCCTGTTTCAGAGTCTGTGACTCCCTCTCTCTCTGACCCTCCCCTGCTCACGCTGTCTCTCTCTCTCTCTCCTAGAAATAAATAAAAATTTAAAAAAAAAATACAGATTTTTTTAGGGGCACCTAATGGCTCAGTTAAGTGTCTGACTTTGGCTCAGGTCATGATCTAGTGGCTCATGAGTTCAAGCGCTGCATTGGGCTCTCTGCTGACAGCTGAGAGCCTGTAGCCTGTTTCATATTCTGTGTCTCCCCCTCTCTATATCCCTCCCCTGCTTGTGTGCTCGTACTCTCTCTTTTAAACAAGTAAACATTAAAAAAGAATTTTAAAAATACAGGTATTTAGACTCTGCCTCATACTACTGAATCAGACTTTTTGGAAGGAGGGCTCCTAGTTTACTAACCATCCCAGGTGATTCTTACACTTATCCAAGTGTATTCAGGGGGCGCCTGGGTGGCTCAGTCAGTTGGGCGACCAACTTTGGCTCAGGTCATGATCTCACAGTTCGTGGGTTTGAGCCCCGCGTTGGGCTCTGTGCTGACAGCTAGCTCAGAGCCTGGAACTGTTTCGGACTCTGTCTCCCTCTCTCTCTCACCCTCCCCTGCTCACACTGTCTCTCTCTCTCAGAAATAAATAAAACATTAAAAAAAAATTTAAAGTGTATTCAGAACCACCAATACAATGGAAAGAGAGCCTTGCCCACCTCCCAACTGTTGCTGGATATTTTCAGGTAAACCACTTTAACTCAGTGCAAAAGTTTTACTGTCGTTAGAAAGAACTACTGGGGCATTTGGCTGGCTCAGTTGATAGAGCATGCAACTCTTGGTCTCAGGGTTGTGAGTTGAAACCCCTCGTTGGGCATAGAGGATTGCTTATTTACTTACATATACACATACACACACAAATAAAAATGAAAATTATGGTTACTGAATTATATACTATTTTAAATTTTACTAAGCCTGGTTGCTGTGTTATTGTTCTTTAACATCATTAGTCTAATTCTAACAACCTACATAGATGCTTTTATTGGCAATGTGTGTGTACTAAGAAAAATAAAGCATGTCTCTACCATTTTCCAAAATAAGCTGCCTATAATTCTGTACTCACGTAATATACTCACAAGCTGTTAAATGCAAATAAATACCAAACAGTCCCACAGTGCAAATGTATATACATTTTGTCAATCAGCAGTTTGATACTACCAATCATCAACCCAGTTTGTTTTCTGTTTTGTTTTGTTTTTTTTTAAGTAGACTCCATGACAAATGTGGGGCTTGAACTCTTGAATTCAGCTCAAGTCATGATATTGTGGTTGGTGAAATCAATCCAGCCCCATGTCAGCTCAGAGCTCAGCAAAAGAGCCTGCTTGGGATTCTTTCTCTCTGCCACTACTCTCCTGCCCATACCCCTGAGCAAGCTCTCTCCTCCTTTCAAAATAAATAAATAAACATTTTTTTTTAAAAAGAGTAAACTATCAGCAGCCAAAGGTAAGTATCAGTCAAACTAATCACATTAATATAAATTTTTAACAAAAGGGTACACCAAATGTGGGGAAAGAAGAATCAAAAAGTAAGAATTTGCCCATTACTGACCAAGAGTTACTATAAAGATATCTTAAAGATACTAAAGGACAGTACTCATAGAACTATGGCATGATTATCTAAACACTAGAAATAGAACAAGAATAATTCTAGACTTACCATAGCTTGGGTAAGCTATCCTCCAAACCAATCCATGCACTTTGTTCTGCTCTGCTTCCCTATTTACCAATCCATATTCTGATGACCAAACTGGTTTCTCAGGTATCCTAATACCAAGAAGAGGATGTCTGAATAATGGTTACAAGTACTGTGGTCAATGTAAAAATGTCTATCCTGTTGTAAATTAATATTCTAGTTAACAAATCTGCCTCCTGTGAAGCTGTTATTCTGAATCAACTTCCCAGAACACTATCACTGATAGATAATAGACAAAAATCAAATAGTATTTACGTTTGCAAAGAACTAAGCCATGGATTGGGATAAATCGGCCAATCTCTCTCATTATTTGAGTCACATTTCACAAAAATATCAGAACCTGGCATTAACAACTATGATTCAATCTTAGCAGAATTTTAAAGTTAGATCTTTTTCTCCATTTACTTTCAAATACACCAAACAGGAATTCTGTTTATGATATCATAGGCATATAAATAAGTATATAAATTTATACAGGCCAAAAAAAAGCATTTTTTATATAAGCTAAACTTTCCTCTAAATAAGCAAATGACAACAGAGTGAATTAAAACTATTCTCTAACTGTCCACTTTTCAATGTCAATTTTTCACACTTAGCCAACTGGCAAATTGCCTTTGCAAAGCTACTGAAATTAGAGCTCCAAAACAAAAAGACTGACAGCTTTACCTGGCATTTCATCACATTCCATTTTGATACGTGAGAGATGAAAAGCCAAAAGATAACTTGGATTTTAAGCCATTAAGGCTTAAAGTCCCTCATGTATCATGCACATGGTTCTTCCTGTTCTGTTCTTTTACGACTCTGTCTATAACAATGATTTTTATTTAATTTCATTCTGCCTTATACTATTATTTGCCTTATTATTACTTATAAAAATTTGGGGGGCTTTCAGGGCGCCTGGGTGGCTCAGTCGGTTGAGCATCTGACTTCAGCTCAGGTCATGATCTCATAGTTCGTGGGTTCGAGCCCCACGTAGGGCTCTGTGCTGACAGCTAGCTCAGAGGCCGGAGCCTGTTTCAGATTCTGTGTCTCCCTCTCTCTTCGCTCCTTCCCTGCTCATATTCTCTCTCTCTCTCTCAGAAATGAATAAAACATTTTGTAAAAATGTTTTTTTTAAATGCGGAGGGGCTTCAAACGTAACACCAGTTTTCTGTCAAGTAACATTTATTAAATTCTAGCCTTCTAGAGGTCAGAAAGCTATAAACCTTAGTATAAAAAAGCCTTGAAAGAGCATAATATTTGGCAGTCTTTCAAGACAAAAATTACACTTCAGGATCAGTCCAGAGGTAACATCTCAGAAAAACATAGCAGGCTCTAAGATAAAATAAAAAGCCAAAACACAAACTCAAAGAAAATATTCATAATACACATATATCTGATGACCCTCAAAAGCATTCAATTGAGAGAAAAGTCAGATTAAGACTGCATGATATATGACTTCATTTATATGAAGTCTAATAACAAGGCAAGCTAATCTATAGTGATAAAAAATCATTCCTGTAGATTCCCGTGAAGGGATTGATTAGAAGACACTTGAAGGAACCTTTCTAGAGCAATAAAAAATGTACTCTACCTTTATTTAGGTAATGGACTACTCAGCAATTTTTTAAATTACATATATATGAAAATATGGATGAAACATAACAGCATTATGCTGAGGGAAAGAAGATGCAAAAACCTACATGCTGTAGGACTTCATGTAAATGAAGTCCGGTAAAAGGCAAAACTAATTTATCATGACAGAAATCAGAACAGTGGTTCCCTATGAGACATGGGGATTGACTGGAGTAGACATGAGGGAATCTTTCTGGAACAAATATTCTATGTCTTTGTTAGGGTGATGGTTATAAAGAGGTACATACAGCTATAAAAACATCAAACTGCTTAAGATAAGTGCATGCCACTGAATGTGAATTTCACACAAATGAACACTTTTAAGTTATAAACAACATAATAAATGGACTTTTACTTATTAAAAACAGCAGAGTAATAAAATGATGTAACAGAGACTTGATTTTCCTAACAACTTTCATACTTTGCCAAAATGTTTTTACATACCAACACAGTTACCATTGCATCTAACTCCTTACAAAAAATGTGTATAAAAAATAAAGAAATATTCAAATAAATGAAAGCTGAGAAAATTCCTCACCAACAGATATTTCTTGCATTCAAATAACAGTAAAAGGTTCTTCATGCTGAAGGGAAGTGATACCAGATGGGATCTTTAATGTATAGCATACCAAAAATGGTAAGTATGTGGGTAAATACAAGACACTTGTTGCTTATATTCATTAAGAACAATTCTTTAAAACTAACTAAAACAATAGCAATGCGTTGTGAGGTTTATAACATGTAGAAATAAAATATATGACAAGTATAAAACAAAGGCTGGGACAGAATAAATGGGAGTATACCCTTATAAAGTTCATACTATTATACATGAAGTGGTAGAATTCAAGACAGACTGTGCTAAGTAAGCCAACTATATTATAATCCCTACAACAACAAGAAAAAAAGAGTATAGGAAGTATGGCCAAGATGATCTCAGATTTATCTAAGCTGAAACTACATTTCTGAAAACTTCTTCCCTGAGGGGTTTTGGGTCAGGAGTGGCCATAAGAAAAAAAAGGCAGCAGATGAGAAACAAGCATTATTGACCTCAAAAAGTCTACAAGGTGCTATTGTAGCTCATATATATTGTCAATGATCTGCTAACTCACTTAGCTGACATGGAAAAGATACACCCACAGTTTCTCCAGATCTGGACTAATCTTCCTCATAAATATCGATGCAAAAGTGGTTAACAAAATCAAGTCCAGGAATATGTGTATGTATGTGCATGTGAGTTTGTAGGTATATACATTCACATATATATACACACACGTTATAAAAAAGATAACACATCATGACCAAGTGGGGTTTCTCCTAGCAATGGTGATTGAACATGAGTAAATCAGTGTAATTTACCATAACAACAAAAATAATAGAGAGAATCTAAATGTTAATCTCACTTAAATAAAAAAAGTATCTGATGGGGTGCCTGGCTGGCTCAGTTGGAAAAGCATGCAACTCTTGATCTCAGGATTCTGAGTTCAAGCCCCACATTTGTTGTAGACATTACTTTAAAAAAAGAAGAGACTTCAAAAAAAAGTATCTGGGGCACCTCGATCGCTCAGTCAGTTAAGCAGCCAACTCAATCTCAGCTCAGGTCATGATCTCACAGTTTGTGAGATCTGTTCTCGTTGACTCTGCATTGACATTGCAAAGCCTCCCTGGGAGGCTCGCGCTCTCTCGCTCGCTCTCTCTCTCTCTCTCTCTCTCTGCCCCTCACCCAGTCGCACGTGAACACTCTCTCAAAATAAATATTTTAAGTAGTTGACAATATTTAACACGTATAATAAAACTAGGAAAAAAGAATATTCCTTAACTTGATGAAAGAATCTACTTAAAAAGCCTACAGTAACACTATACTTAACAGTGAAAGCGCAAGTATTTTCTTCCTAAGATTGTTCCTAAGAACAAGGCAAAAATGTTTGCTATCACCAGTTCTATTCAACATTGCATGGGACATCCCCGCCAATGTGATAAAGCAAGAAAAAAGTCCTAAGTTAGTAGGTAAGGTATCTTTTATCACAGACAAATGACTGTAGAGAGAAAATCCTCTGCATTCTTTAAAAGAAAACCTCCTACAGTGGTAAGGAAATTTATAAGGTCACAAAATACAAAATAAACATGACAAGAGCCTACCATATCCTCAAAAAATTAAATACAAAATTGCCATTTGATCCAGCAATTGTACATTTGGGTGTATACCCAAAAGAACTGAAAGCAGGAACTTGAATAGACATTTGTACATTCATGTTCACAGCTATACTATTCACAACAGCCAAAATGTGGAAACCCAAATGTCCACTGACCGATGAACAGATAAAAGATGGTATATGCAAACAACAACTTATTCAATCTTAATAAGGCAGGAAATTCTGACACATGCTATAACACGGATAAACCTTGAGGTCATTATGCTAATATAAGTCAGACACAATGGGACAAATTACTATAGGGTTCCACTTACATGAGGTAGCTAGAATAGTCAAATCCACAGAGATAGAAAGTAGAATGGGGTTGCCAAGGACTGGAGAGAGAGGGGTACGAAGAGTTAATGTTTAATTGGTAGGGAGTTTTAGTTCAAGAAAATGAAAAAATTCTAGAGACAGATGATGGTGCATGGTGTGAATGTACCTAATGCCACTGAATTCTACACTTACAAATGGCTAAAACAAAAATATAATAAATCTTATATTATATATATTTAGCCACAATTTTTTTTTAAAAGCCTACTGGGGGCGCCTGGGTGGCTCAGTTGGTTAAGCATCCAACTTCAGTTCAAGCCATGATCTCATGGTTTGTGGGCTCAAGCCCATGACAGGCTCCTTGCTGAACAGGGCCCACTGTGAATCCCGTCTCACTCTCTCTCTCTGCCCCTCCACTACACATGTACATGCTCTCTCAAAAACAAACATTTTTTTAAAAGCCTGTATGGTTTCCTGCATATAATGTTTGAAAATTAACATATATGTTAGATTCAAAGTACTGGGTTATCCTGGAGCATGAGGAGATAATGACTAAAAGGCTTCTCAAGTTATATTGTTTTCTTAACCTGAGTGTTGGTTTAATGGGTTGTATTCATTTTGTACAAGTTCATGAAACTTTTATGATTTGTGTTCTTTGCTCTGTGAATATTATACCACAACATTTTGTTTTTTGCTTGCTTGCTTTAATTAATGACAGACAAACTGATTTTGGTGAGGTGAAGACCTGGATCATACAGCTAGAATGGTTTCAGGACCAAGTCAGCTGTCTTGTAAGTGAGCCCTACTGACAGTCCAACATCCACATTACACTGCATATTTACTGCATGCTATCTGTCTTTGACACAGGGAGTACAATTCTTCTGCAATGGTGAAAATATTGTTTCTATTCCAAAAATAGTCTCAAAATGAAAGTCAACTTCTATTAATAACTGAAGTATACAGAAAACGAAGAGGTCTAACAAAGTAATTTGAGTGTCTCTAAGCATGCAGAAAAAAGAACATGAAGGATATATATACGTGTGTGTTAAAAAAATTATTCTACATGTTAAAGCATTCTTAAGGCCCAATTGCTCATAGTCTCAGTTGCAATAATTATTTAGAATAAAAATATTATGCCTTAAAAAAACATCAGGTGTTCTGAATTTAAAAGCTGTGAAGGCGGGGCATCTGGGTGACTCAGTTGAGCATCTGACTTTTCATTTTGGATCAGGTCATGATCCCAGGGCCTGGGATCAAGCCCTGCTCAGGCTCCTCACTGAGCATGGAGCCTACTTGTGATGCTCTCTTTCTCCCTCCGCCCCTCTCCCCTGCTCACACTCTGAAATGAAATGAAATGAATTAAGATAAAATAAAATAAAATAAAATAAAACAAAATAAAATCTGTGAAGACAAAAAAATTAGACATTTGTTTTTACTTTGATCAAATCAAGGAATGTTTAACACCATTAGGAAATAATATTCTCAGTAATACCCTCATGTATTACTAAAACTAATAGTTTTAGAACTAAAACAGAAAAAAGCTATTTCATCATTCACATAATTTATATAAAGGAAAGCAGAAAGGGTATGCTCAAAAAGTGCTCTTAAGTTCTGACTTAATAATATATAAACTTTATCCTGGACATTAAAAAATTATACTTCTTGAGCACAAATTCTGCATGTTTATGACTGTATGTGCGCTAAAAAAATTATTGAGTTGACAAAGGTGTATGGATTAATATCTCTCCAAGAAAAGAAAAATTTTGATAAATTTTATACACTATAGTACATCTTTAAATAAAAAAGAACTAGAGAACAGATTCATTTTAAGAGCTTACATTCTCCTTTATAACCACAAGAGGGAGCAAACATTTAACACATCTTTATGGGAATTTCATTACATACTAATTTTTACGCAAGGCTTTTAGGGGACAATAATTGCAAAAAAACAACTTCCAAAAAGTATTTGACTGTTTACTATGGGCTAAACAGTGTCTGGAAATACTGTGGGTAAAATATATAGCTCCTGTTCCCAGGCTTCATAGTACTTTACACAACAAAGTACATCTAGAGTTTTGTAAGATTTTTTAATAAACATGAACAAATAATACTTGGCTTTTTTATAACATTACTATAAACTGTAATTTGTAAGTATTCAGTCTGACCAGAAAATACAAATATGATGGAAAAAGACTAAACAAATATCAGTAATTTATATTCTACAACTCTAAGAGGCAAATAACATGCATTATGCAGTTTATTATATAAAGAGTTCACAGTAGGCTCTCAAATACCAGTATCTTTTTCTGAATGGACTCCAATAATTTAAGCTACTTCATCTTTTTGCATTTAGCTTAATCATAATACAAGTAAATTAACACTGACTTAGGGGGATTTGTGGCTGTAGCTAACAAAGTTATTTTAGGAGAGAGGCATCTTTAAAATGTACAATGAAGGGAGCCTGGGTGGCTCAGTCGGTTAAGCATCCAACTTCAGCTCAGGTCATGATCTCGTGGTTTGTGGGTTTGAGCCCGGTGTTGGGATCCATGCTGACAGGTTGGAGCTCAGAGCCTGTAGCCTGCTTCAGATTCTGTGTCTCCCTCTTTTTCTGCCTTCCCCGCTTATGCACAAGCACGCACTCTTTCTCTCTTTCAAAAATAAACATTAAAAATTCTATAAATAAATAAATGAAATGTACAATGAGGGCACCTGGCTGGCTTGGTAGGTAGAGCATCCAACTCTTGATCTCAGTGTTTTAGGTCTGCA
The DNA here is from genome assembly GCF_008692635.1 of Crocuta crocuta. NCBI lineage: Eukaryota > Metazoa > Chordata > Mammalia > Carnivora > Hyaenidae > Crocuta > Crocuta crocuta. Next base: position 3,352,800 of record NW_027532591.1, read on the forward strand.
CCCCATGTTGGGTGTAGAGATTACTTAAAAATAAAATGTACTGGGGTGCTGGGTGGCTCAGTTGGTTTACATTGACTTCAGCTCAGGTCATGATCTCATGGTTTGTGAGTTTGAGGCCCACATCAGACTCACTGCTGTCAGCACAGAGCCTGCCTCAGATCCTCTGTTCCCCACTCCCTCAATCCCCCCACCCAGCACTCATGCTCTCTCTCAGAAATGAATAAACATTTTTTAAATGTACTAATGAACAATAAAATCATAATGCCAACATTAAAAATTCTCAATCACAGCCTATCAATAACATTTGAATAAAGCTATTTTTATATTATTTAAAGATGAATGGCTTTTTTTTTTTTTTTTAGTTTATTCATTTTTGAGACAGAGCACGAGTAGGGGAGGGACAGAGAGAGACGGAGACATAGAACCTGAAACAGGCTCCAGGCACTGAGCTGTCAGCACAGAACCTGATGCGGGGCTCGAACCCACGAACTGTGAGATCACCTGAGCTGAAGTCAGATGCTTTACCAACTAAGGGTGGCTACCCAAGCGCCCCATGATAAATGGATTTCAAAAGGGCATGATGAATAGATAGGTGACCTCAGGAGAGCTCTGCTGATTAGTATTATCTTCATAGGAGTAGATCTTTATAGAAGCAAAGTATGGAGAATAGTCCTTCACAGGAAAGTATGTTGACAGAAAACAATGTGTAGTTAAAAAGAAAAAAATCAAGTCTCAATTAAAGCTGAACTGGCTTCATATCTGAGTTTTGCCAACTATTAGCCCTGCAACTTTAAGAAGAATAGTAATCATCTTGCAAGGCTATTACAAGGATTGATAATTACACAGGTAAAATGCCTAACATAAGAGCTCAAATATTAACTGCAATTTATAGATGAGAAAACAAGGCCACATGATTTACCCAGGATTAGAAAGTAGAAAAGTAAGCCAGAACTTCCTTATTTCTAGCAATACTCCTTAAAGTCTACTTGGCCTGATATTAAATATAATAGCTTTGTTATAATTAGTATCTACATTGTATAGGTTTTCTCACCTTACATTTCCAACCTAACTGGATCTTTATACTTCAAATGCCCCTCTCGTAAACAATATAGATCAGTTTTTCTTGTTTATCCAATCTTTTTTTTTTCTTGTCTTACCTTAAACAATTTTAATTACAAATGGGGAGAGGGTGGAAGGAATGAGGGAGGCCGGGAAAGGGAGTACAGGCTGGCTCCTAGAAAGTGGCAGCTGAGTTCATGCCACACTCTTGAAAATATCAGTGGATGAGGTGAGGGTGGGTTCTGGAACCTTTCTAAGAAGAGTCTCTACCTTCTGATTAGTGTTTAGTCTGTTTACATTTAACGTAATCATTAATATGACAAGTTTGTCCACCTTTTTGTTCGTAATGTCTCAATTGTTGTTCAGTTATTCTTCCTTATCTACATTCTTTAAGGTTAAGCCTATTTTTCAGTAGTCTATTTTATCTCCTCTATTGGTGCTTTTTTTCTTTTAATGTTTATTTTTGAGAGAGAGAGAGCATGTGCACAAGGAGGGGGACCAAGGATCCAAAGCAAGTTCGGCACTGACAGCAGCAAGCCCAATGCAGGACTCGAACCAACAGAACCATGAGATCATGACCCAAACCGATGTCAGTCACTCAGTCAACTGAGCCACTCAGGCACCCCTCTTTATTTATTTTTAACCTGTGCAGTGGTGCAGGGGGGAGAGAGGGGGCCGGCTCTGATTATAGCAGAGCCTTGGCATTTCCAGGGGATGGAGTCTGAAGGTATGCTGACATGGATAGAGTCATCCTTTGATGAAAGGGCAATAGTGACATACATAGTTGGCCCTGGGACTCAGTTCTATATGTATTCCTACTGAGTTTTTAGGAGACCTTCATGAAGATAGCTGCAAGGAATTCCCTGCTGGCCAGGACACATCTCACAATTGCAGATGCTGCATGTTACCCATGGGGAAAGTCTGAAATTGTAGAGTCATGGATCTTGCTTGGTTTTCTACCATTGCTTTAATAATCCCAGATAGGATGCTCTGGACTTGCCCAACAAAGCATTTACTCAAAATTACCTCTCTTCTGGTTGCTGTTGTCAAATTAAGATTAAAGGGATGGGAATACCATGAATCTTGGTGGTGTTGGTGACAGTGCTGGATAAAAACAGCACCTTTAATTCTTAGTGCTATAAATCTAGAAGTATGCTACTGAGGGTATACCAGACATTCATTGTGCAACAGATACTTGTATGATTCCACCTGTACTGTGATGTGAGGATATTAGGAAGACAGAGAAATATGTATTACCTGACACTGTCTTGATTCATGTTTTCTTCTTTGATTCATACTGTCACTGAACAAAAATCTACTGAATACCTGCTCTGTGCCAGGCATTATACTATGTAACTGGCATTATACTAGGTAATTATATTAGTAATTGTAACTTCTTAAGGCAGTTAAAATAGCTAATAAATGCTGATCTCTTTATAGCTTCTTTACTCTAGATCTGTACAGAATTTCTTTCCCTGTCACATGAAAGGAACTATGTTACCATTAACTCCTACTATTGGGGTCCTAATTTTCTAGTTCCTTCCACTACTCTTTATCACTAGCTTGCTTTTCTCCGGATATTTTTATTTACTAATGGCACACTTCAATGGAGGAGGTTGGGAGTGAATACAACATTCCAAAAAAGGCTAGGCGCAGAGCAGAAGGGCCTCTCCTTTAATTTTGTACATTACATTACTATTAACGCAGTCACCTTACAGTTTTGAGGTTTTTAATGGCTAGAAACTTAAAACGCTATATGCACCACAAAAAGGTAAGGCATATCTCCCTCATCCTAAATTTAATCATTTGCGTTTCTCAAGTCTCACTCCTAACTTCTCTTGAATTCTATATTTATTTGCTTATACAGGATGAAGGTCAAGTTCATTGGCACACTAGCAAAGCTCTTTCTTTTTTGGCGTTTTGTAGGCTATGCTTTTCCCATTGCCTTGTTCTGTAGTGACACTTTGATGCTTGTACTTTTCTTGAATTTATGTCATGTCTCTTTGACTTTGCAGTTCTCCCAATGCCTACCTCCCAGTCTTCTATTTATCTCTTTTAGTTCTGCATAGGCATTACTTCTTATGAAGGCTTCTCTACAGTTACCCACTCCTTCTCTATTTCATTCCTTTTTTTCTTTTCTATTTCATTCTTATGCATGCATCTGTTATTGCAGCTATCACCTTACTATGTAAATATTTCCTTGTCTTTCTTATTAAGGTGTGAGTTCCTTACAGCCAGGAACTAGATCTTATTCATCTTAGTATTCCTAATGCCTAGCACACATTCTGGCATATAGTGTGTTCTCACTGAATAGTAAACTACTGAAATAGGATGAACATGAAAAGGATATGATTGACTTTTGGGATCCTGCTTTTGTCATCTTAATACTAGCTGTTTTAGCTTGGCGTCATTTGCAAATGTAATGAACATCATTCCATTAACACTGAGTGTCCCAAGGTTTGGAATTATGTCATATTCATCTCTATATTGCTAGTATCTAACTCAGTGCCTGCCAAATACCAGGTTAGCAGTGTTTACTGAACTGAAGCAAACTAAATTGAAATTAGATGAAGGGCACTCATGCTGCAAAGATACTATATAACTAGTAGCATTCATCTTTATTTCTGTATGTTATTTTAAAAATTAATAAAAAGTTTTGTCAGTTGCCTTATTAAAATCCAGATTTAGGGTATATATATAAATTACTGAGATTTAGGTCAAATTACTAAAAAATCTTTTGGCATCATTTATTATAATGGTTATACATTTCTTTCCAAGGATTTATAAAGTATTTGTTTTAAAACTTGGCATGAATTGATGTCAAGGTAATAGTGGTAATTGTCTTAATGTTTTTATCTTTTTTCCTCTTTTGAAGTGCTCCTAGCATTCTTTCTATTAAACAAAAAAAGTCCCCAAAGATGTCCTGTTGTTTGTGTGGATATTACTGGCAAGATTTTTCAGTACCTTTGCAGGTACTTGGTATGACACATAAATTTCCAGATTCAAGCTCTGTGGACATCGAGGAGGATTAATACTAAGGAAGTCATATATAGGCAGACCATAATCACATTGCTGAAAACCAAAAATGAAAAGTCTTAAAGACATTCCTTGAAGAGAACATGACAAGAATAGTAATTAACTTCCCATAAGAAAAAATGGAATAAATACAGGAAAAAATGGAATAGTATCTTCCAGTATTGAAAGAAAAAATATCAAACTAGAATTTTATATGTAGCAAAATTATCCTTCAAAAGTAAGAATGAAGACATTTTCAGAAAACATAAGAGTTTGTTGTCAACAGACCTACACATTATAAGAAATGCTAATGGCAGTTCCTTAGGCTGAAGAAAAGTGATACCAGATGGAAATGTGGATCTATGGAAGAAGTGAAGAGCACTGAATGTGGTGTGTGTGTATGTGTTGCCTTTTTATTATTTCTTTTTTTTAATGTTTTTATTTATATTTGAGAGAGACAGCAAACAGAGCTTGAGTGAGGGAGAGGGGCAGAGAGACGGAGACAGAATCTGAAGCAGGCTCCAGGCTCTAAGCTGTGAGCTGTCAGCACAGAGCCTGATGAAGGGCTCAAACGCACAAGCAGCAGGATCATGACTTGAGCCGAAGTCAGATGCTCAATGAACTGAGCCACCCATGTGCCTGGCCTTTTTATTATTTCTTAAAGAACATTTGACTAGCACAAAATACACTGTGGAGTTTTATACATCATGTAGAAGTAAAATATATGACAATAGCAGCTAAAAGAAAATAAGTAAATATACTTTCTCATAAGGTTCTTATATACAATGTAGTAATACTAACTCAAGGGAGACTAATTAAGTTATAGATACATAATCTGTAGAACAACCACTAATAAATAGAACCATAGTTAAAGAGCCAATAGAGATGCTCGCTTCGGCAGCACATATACTAAAACTGAAACGATACAGAGATTAGCATGGCCCCTGCACAAGGATGACACGCAAAGTCATGAAGCATTCCATATTTTTAGGATGTGCTTTATAACTTCCTAAGGTTTTAACAAACTTCCCAGAATGTGAATGGTAAAAGAAGTCTTTTGACCAATTAGGCCCTTTCATTTAGGATGCTAAGTTACTTGGCAAAACACTGTTGCACAATGGTAAACCTTAGGTTGTACTGCACGGGTAAATGCTGCAACTGCCCAAATATATATGCAATTCCTAAAGTTTTAATGTTTTGGTATAAGGTTATCATTTAATATTCTGATTACTTGAAATGTTATGTGTCACTGAAATAACTAAATTTGTCAATTGCATAATAAACTCTTATCAGATCTTTAACAATGTCCATTTCTGAGATTTTGTCATTTATAATTGTTCTTATTCTCTCACAAAATGAGTTTCTTCTTCAAAGAGATTTATAAAAAGGACTTTTGAAACAAATACAGGTAATTGAAATCTTTAAGATTAATACTAAAATGGGTAAGAATTTCCAGAGCTAAAAAATTGCATTTAAACTGAACAAGAATTAGGAACATGAGACTAAATGAACTGAGGAAGATTATAGTTTTGTGACTTTTGTTAGAAATATTGCTGGTTCTCTAATATTTGCTTATCCAGATTAAGAAAACATTTTCTTAAAATATCTATGATATACAGAAATGTCATAAAGTATTCATTTGTAAACTGAGGCATTTATCTTTTCTTTCTACCTAAACCCTCTGAAATTCAAAATCTCCCAGTGAGTATTCCTTCTTTCATGGCAATTACAATTGTTTGCATAAGTTCAATAAGAATCTGTTCATCTTTTAACTGGAACAATTACTATTCTTGCTGAGCTTATGTAAATAATTAGGCCAGGATTAAGACTGGACTTGTTCTACAAATGCATTGGTCTCAAACTGGCTATCTCTGGAAATGAAGGTTTTTAGAGAGAAAAACTATGTTTCAACAACGCACCGTTATGGATGTTAAATTCTAGTTCTGATTGTCTTTAAATGTTTGTTGTTTGCCTAAATTAAACAACTTGAGGTAACCTTCAAAAAAAAATTGTTACAGTATTTCACAGATACACAATCTTCTGTGATTGTTATTCTGTGGGGATGATAATAAGACCCCTTGGGCATATGATTATTTAAACAACAGGAAAACAGGATGGATCTCTAAATATGCAAACCATATCCTCCCTAGACCTGATCTGACATTTACTAGAAACCCACCCCATATAAACCCAGGATATCTGGTTTATTTGAAGGTTGGGGGTCACCCCTTTCCATGACTTAGAGGTGGACTACACAGATATACAACCAAAGGATCCAGCTCTTAAAGTTTCAGGCATCACCAAGAACCCTCAACCTGGTGAGGTGATCCAGAACCAGTCAACCAGCTTAAACTGACCCTCAAAAGGACACTGGCCCCTGAGATCTCCAGACCTGTTCCAGCCACACCCCAGAAGCTGGCTGGTCTATGCACAGCAGAAACTTGAGGAATCACTGGTCCAATAAGATAAACTTACTCTTTGCCATCGGATTGGCAAACGTTGCCCCAGAAAGCTGGGGAAATAGCGAAATGTTCTGTTGGTATTAATTGCCTCTAATCTGGACAATTAGATTTGTAAGAACAGAGCACCTTCAATGGAAGAGTCTGTTAAACTAACCCTTCCTTGGTATGATGATTATGGGTGACAGGTTGTACAGAAGATTAATTCTGCTCTCATGCACCCAAGGCAATTAGTTGGGGCTCTAATACTGGGCATTACTGCACTAATTGCCATTATAGGGTCTGTGGCTGCGTCTATCGTCTCTCTTGTTCAGGAGGTACATATAGCCCAACACATTAACCAATTAACAAAAAAATGTCTCTTTTCTATTGGCTACTAAAGAATAACTGACAGAAAATTAGACACTCAGGTCAATGCCTTAGAAGAGGCAATATTATTTATTGGCAATAAATTAAATTTTCTATTAAAAAAAAGCCAACAGAGGAGGAGCACCTGAGTGCTCAGTCAGTTAAGCGTCCAACTTTGGCTGAGGTTATGAACTTACCCACTTTGGATCTTCTGTGTCCTTTCTCTGTCTCTCTCCCACTCGCATGCACGAAACCATCTGGTTGTTTACTGGTATATCAATATTTTTATCTTGAAAATTAAAATTACTCCCAGATTATAGGTAGAATTTATGATCTAAAAAAAAAATCTTTAATCTTGAGGTTCCTGGGTAGCTCAGTCACTTAAGTATCCAACTTAGAAGCATCCGACTTTGGCTCAGGTCACCATCTCACAGTTCATGGGTTCGAGCCCCATGTTGGGGCTGTGCTGACAGCTCAGAATCACTGAGCTTTCTAATTCTATTTCCCTCTCTCTTTGCCCCTCCCCAACTTGTTCTCTCTCTTTCTCTGTGTGTGTCTCTCTCTGTTAAAAATAAAAAATTTTTTAAAAATCTTTAATCTTAATAAAAATATACTTCATTTTGGCATAATCCACCTTGTAATTTTACATACTCTTCATGCATGTGTAAGTGGGAAGACTAATAACTTATGCAGTATTTCTCTTTTCCACTCAGTTTTGCCAGAGTATTTACTACTTTATTCCAAAGTAATCACTAAATAATGCTTTCCTCTTCTAAAATACAATGTACTTTATTTTTTGTTTGTTTAAGTCCAAGTTACTTAACAAAAATGTAGTAAAAACAAAGTTCTTGATTATACTGGAATTTAAAATAAAATTTAAAAATAAAATAAAATAAAAAGATAAAACAAAGTTCTTGTGTTTCAACCTTGAGCCAGCCTGCCCTGGCTGGAATCAATTCTATTATTTTTGCCTCAATATCATTATTTTTGTTTCAATCTCCGCTATTGGGACCTGAGGAATATACCCAAAACTGACAGTACTCCTAGAAAAGTGAGGCTAAAATATATTTTGTATTTTTACTATGTATATTATGCATCTTATATATAGACAGCATAAATACACACTTATACCAACACAATACAAATACCAGTAAATGTAAAAGAGAAGTATAAAAGAAAAAAAGCAGAAAAAGGATAATCTCTTGCTAAAATAATCCTAACAGCAATAGTACCTAAATAGTACCTAAATAATCCTAATAGCAACCACTGCCACATATAGCTTTAAAATAGAAGTCATTTAAATTAACCCCTGTTTTTCGTCTTTTGATCACTCTATTAGTCTCAGTAAATCCAGGGACACCAGAAAAACTCTGTTTTCCTTATTTTTGTGTTTCACAAAGCTGCAAAAGGATGAAGGAATCCAAAAATAACTGGATGCAGCTTTGATTTTTTTTTTAAAAAAAACCTTGTAAACTTAAACTGCAAACTTGTAAAGTGCAGTACTTACTAATTTCTTCCACTGTTGTAATCATAATGATAGAGAAAAGGAAACATGGGAGAAAAGGAGACGACACTAAGAAAAACAGGCCACATCCTTATAATTTTTTGAAATTTCATTTTCTATTTAAAATTCATGCAAATTTCACATTTAATTCATAGTAACTGTTTTTAATTTTTAAAAACCACATATTTTTAAATTACTCTAGTAAATTGAGAAATGTGCATATAATAGATCATAGACTTGACTTTGGAGTAGAGCAAACTAGAGTCCCAAACACAGCCTTGTTATGACTACCTACCATTAGATAATTACTTAATCTCCTTACACCTCCACTTTCTCATCTTTAAACTGGGAATAGTAATAATGGCTATCACAAATTGAATGGTATATACCAATTAGATTGGATAATGCAGATAAAATATTAATCACATAGGCCAAAATAATGCTGAGTAAACGTTAGTAGTTATTATAATTACCATCTCTAAAAATCAATTTATACAATGAAGGACAGCCTAGTTTATAGGGTGGTAAGAACTGTGAAGGATCTAATATTTTACTCACTTGCAAGCCAACAATTTAGCATGTTACAATTTTAAACACACTAGAAGAAGGCACAAGACTCCTAGATCAAGAATAAAGTACTTTATTACTCACAATAATCAGCATTTTCTTACGTGGGTTCCCAAGTCCCATTTCTCACACGGTGATACAGAGTAGGCCAGGTGACATCTGCACATGCAGTAGATTGCAATAAAGGAACCATGAGCTTAGGAAACATGAATCTTTTATAATGGACAGTGAGCATGGACACCTTTGCTTTGGAGGGAGAAAGTGTCTTTATCTTCCAAGCTTCCAAGCAACTTGTCTTTTGGTCCAGAAGGAGACATTATCTAAGCTGGTCACGATAAATACCCCTGAAAAAATAGTTTAGAACAATCTGTGTCTCTATTCATAAGATGTGCCAAAATATGAGGCACAGAGACTTGTCTCTCTCACTTCTAACCATCTTGGCTGCTGACAAAGTTTCTCATGAGTATATGATTCTCACAGCCACTCTGATTATTCTGACTGACAAGGGGCTGGAACTAAATTCATTCAATTTGTTTCATACAGCATTTCATTAAAATAGCTATCTATAGGCAGCAGGGTAAGATTAACCTTCATAATTGATTTCAACCATGTTTCTCAGAGTCCTACCCCCAAATAAGTTGAAGAAATCCCATAAAACATTAGGGCCTACCTCAGAAAGTCTGGCAGCTCTGTCCCTAAGTTCTGTGTGAACTTTTCCAATTGGCCCAAGGCATCAATCCAGGAACAAGAGAATGTATTAACAATTATACAGACTCTGCTTCAGCCTACAAGGAAGAAATCTAGGGCATTTCATCATCCATAACAATGCTGGTGAGTTGTGGCTAATCTGAATGCTTTCCAGGGCCAGGGTATGTCACTGATTATGTCAACCAAAAAGTCAGGAACAAATTTTGAACCACCTATTCTAAGTGAATAAATTCCTTGACAGAGATAACTGTCGACAGGATGTGCATAAATAACAAATTGGTTATGACTCTGGGAAGCTTCACCAAGAAATCAAGGATATTGTCATTTTAGAGAGACTTCCATAGTTAACTGAAGACTATAAGATCTTCTGATGGTGTTCTGTTAAACACTCAAAGGTGCCAAGAGTCCATATTTTTAGGAGGGAGGTATGTTAATGCCTGGCTTCCACACAAGAAATACAATCATGAGGGCAGAGCAGTATAGCTAGAAAATGTGGGTTGTTTACAATTGCTGGGTCTTTCCAAGTGGGACCTACATCAGTCTGAGAGACAGTCAACCTGTGTCCCAACATGACCTCTCAACCACGTGTTAGGCCTAGAGTTCACAAATTCAGTTTGGATAACTGAGTCTAGTTCTTGTTTTTGAAAGGACTGAATGAGAACAGTCAGTCCAAACTGTCCCAATTGTCCAGGCCACCATTAATCTGTCCCACAGAATCTCTGAGAGAAGGCTATGGAATGGGAGTGGGTAGACATGAAGAAGTACTGACAGGTGTTTTACATGGAAGGCATAGGAGCTGGGGCAACCCCTGCTTATTCCAGTAGATTTTTCAGTAAGATTAAAGGGAATGGCAATCAAATGGTGATCAGAACTGAGCAATCTAATGGAGGATGGCACACCCAGCAGACATTTATCCACATACCAGATGCCTTTGGAGGGTAGGGAGCATGAAAGGTCCCTCAAATATCTTGACTAGCAAGCTCACTGTTAGGGGCTTTTGAGATAAAAAGTGCATCAATGTCAACTGTAAATGGCCCAGAAAGCCCAAAAGCATAACACAGATTAGTTTCACAGTCCAAAATTGTGTGGCCAGTCAGCCAATTGGACTAGAACAGCAACACCATAACCAGAAAAAGTATCAACAGTAGTGAAGAAGTAGCACTGATACTTCTGAATGGGAGGTCAAAGTTCCAATGTATTAAAACTGCCAAAAACAAGCAGAAGCCACATCCATCCCATGAAATATGGCTTCTCTTATTTTGTGACAAGTAGATCAACTTTTGGCAGAAGTCACAAGTAGAGCATGCAATGCTACCATCTGCCTCAGAAAAACACAGTCCTTAAGTCTACACCCAGTTTATGATAGCTGATGTGTTATCACATCTAATGTGATGGATGGATTGAGACAACAATGATAGCTCTGGGCAGTGAAGGCTCAATCAGAAGCCTGACTCCAGCGGGCTTCATTAGAGAACAAGCCCTTATTGTAGGCAACTACATGAGTGATCCAGACAGTTTGATCAGCAGCTATAATTTGTTTCCATAGTTCACAGCTTCAAAGAGAGCTGTCTTTAATCTGCCAGTCTATGTTTCCAAGTGGCAGACCAAATAGCAGGCCATTGGCAATAGGCCAAGGGGCAGTAGAAATACAAGTGTCTGTCATGAAGGAGAATACTGGCCAGAGCTATAAAAACAGTCTTGGGGCACCTGGGTGGCTCAATTAGTTGAGTGTCTTAGCTTCAGCTCAGGTCATGATCCCAGGGTCATGGGATTGAGCCCCACATCAGGCTCCACACTGAGCATGGAGCCTGTTTAAGATTCCCTCTCTCTGTCCCTCTCCCCAGCTCACGCTCTCTTAAAATAAAATTTAAAAAATTAAAATTAAAAAAAAAAAAGAACAGCCTTGACTTCTATCCACTGAACAAAGCAATCATATCCACTATCAATCTGTATAGCTAGTACAGAGGCTGAACAGCCCCAGGAGACAAGCAGACACAATCAGTTTCAGCTTGACTGAACCACTGGTAAACTAGGCCAAGGTTTAAGGAAACCTCTACGAATTGAGGACCCCACTAAATCAGTGGCTTTGCTTTAGACAGTGAAGTGGGGAATAAAGATTCCTCCAAAGGAAGGGCTGAGCTATAAGACATTATGTACTTCCATCCTCTCATCTCTCAGACAAACCAGTGAAAATTCTAACAGCTTTGCTTTGTGCCCACAGAGGTTGCAAACTTACTTAACTCTCCTCTCACACTTAAGTGTAGGTGTACACAGCTCTGTAAGTGCTGTCGAAAAGGAGGCAGAACCTTCTGCCCAGTCAGGACAAATCTTAGTACTAGTTGTTATATTGGTGGGGAAGGGGGGGAGGGGTAGTCTGACTGTGACTCTAACAGACTGGTAAAAAAATTCCCTCTACCGAAGAGGATACTTGAGGGTGGTTAAGAGTTTACAACAACCAGAAGAACGTTTAGGCAGCTGTCTTTGAACCTACTTTCTGGTACTCAGTCTGCAACTATCTCCCTAATTCTTCCTCATTAACAGGCAATAAAGTAGAGAAACACTTAACAATTTGGTCAACATGTTCAGCACGAATTCCCATAGAATCCCCTCAAATTCTGTTAACCAGCCCATGAGGCCCTCACCCTTCCTCTTCCAGAAAGCCACGTGTCTGTCAATATACCATCCTTGTTGCCAAACTGTCAAAGCAGTGAAAGATCTGGTATTTTTTACCCTACTTGCAAGCTAACAAGTTAGCCTGCCAGTATCATTGATCTGGGCAGAAGACCTAGACTCCTGGGTTGGAGACAATGAACTTTATGACTCATGACAATATTCATAGCCAGAATATCAGCATTTTCTTATGCAGTCCCCAGGCCCATTTCCCACAGTGCAACACAAAGTAGGCCAAGTCAGACCTGCACATGCAACAGATTGCACTAGAAGGGGAACTCAGAGCCTAGAGAACCCAAATCTTTCAAAATGCAAAAGGTATGCATGCATGGGAGATACTATCTCTGTCTTCCAAGGCAGCTCACTATACATACATCCTTGAAAAGAGAGCAGAAACAAAAGCAGTCAATGTCTCTGATTACAAGACATACAGAAATCACGGAGAACTGTATCAATGGATCCCAAAAAGGTCACTGTAGAATTTAGCTGTTAAGAGCCTAGCACATTGGGGCGCCTGGGTGGCTTAGTCGGTTAAGCGTCCGACTTTCACTTAGGTCATGATCTCGCGGTTTGTGGGTTCGAGCCCCGCGTCGGGCTCTGTGCTGACTGCCAGCTCAGAGCCTGGAGCCTGTTTCAGTCTGTGACTCCCTCTCTCTCTGACCCTCCCCTGCTCACGCTGTCTCTCTCTCTTCTCTCCTAGAAATAAATAAAACATTAAAAAAAAAATTTAAAAAAAAAAAAGAGCCTAGCACAGTATCTGCTACATATAAAGCAACCAAACGCTAGATACTAATGTTCTTATTCCTTCCTCACTAAACCTAAAATAAGAAATGTTCAATTATGTCTCCACCTCACTTTTATTACATGCCAAAGAATCATCACTAAAAATTTTATATATATAAATTAAAATTTTATAATAAAACAAATTTAATTAAAAAAAAATTTTTAAATATGCTCCATACCCAACATGGGGCTCAAACTCCTGAAGTCAAGAGTCACATGCTCGGGGCACCTGGGTGGCTCGGTCGGTTAAGCGTCCAACTTAGGCACAGGTCATGATCTCATGGTTCATGGGTTCAAGCCCCACGTCGGGCTCTGTGCAGACAGCTAGCTCAGAGCCTGGAGCCTGCTTCGGATTCTGTCTCTCCCGCTCTCTCTGACCCTCCCCTGCTCACGCTGTCTCTCTCTCAGAAATAAATAAAACATTTGGGAAAAAAAAAAGAGGTACATGCTCTACTGACCAATTCATCCAGGCCTTCCTCTAAAATTATGTTTAAAAACACAAGCTCAGAATGCCCAGGTGGCTCAGTTGGTTAAGCTTTTGACTTCAGTCTGGTCATGATTTCACAGTTCATGAGTTCAAGCCCCACGCTGGGCTCTGTACTGAAAGCTCAGAGCGTGAAGCCTGCTTTGAATTCTGTGTCTCCCTCTCTCTCTGTCCCTTCCCTGCTCAGTCTCCCTCTCAAAAATAAATAAACATTAAAAAAAATTTTTTTAAACAAAAAAACACAAGTTCAATCACTATTTTTCCCTTGGAAGAAAGAAGGGGGGGAGCCAGGAAGGCACAAGAGACAAAGCTTTCCTCTCACTAACATTATACTCCTACAGCTCAATCATTAAAGAGTCCAGGGAACCAAGGTAATTACAGGGGAAAAAAACAGGTGGCTGAAACCTAACTCTAAAACCATTAAGGTGCATATAACCTTAAAAAATTTCTGCTTTTCTTTACCACAACTTGACAGCGCATCCTTCCTACCTCAATTATTCCTCTATAACCACAAATAAGTATAAAGACAGATACAATTATTCTGTTAATGTTACCAAACTGCTTCTTGAAATTATCTCAAACTCACCTGAAAGCCAATGACTAAAGATTTAAAAGAGCAACAATTTTGATTTGATATTTAAATCTCTACGTTAAAAAAGTCTGAAAGTGAAACCATAATCCAGAAGAGTGATTGGGGCATCTGGCTGGTGCAGTCAGTGGAGATGCAACTCTTTATCTCAAAGCCATGAGTTCAAGCCCCATGCTAGATGTGGAGATTACTAAAAAAGAGAAAATCTTAAAAAAAGAGAGAGAGAGAGAGAGATACACATAGTTCAATATCACCATTCAAATTTACCTAAGTTATTGACCTCAAGCTCTATATTTTGTCACATTTCCTTACTGAGCCCTCTATAAAAGCTAAACCAGAAGGGAGGTGCTTTATATTTCTCTATAAACAGATCACTTTAAAGTTATAATTCTCAATTCAATAAAACAGACCGATTTTTATTCCCTCAACGACAAATTTTATTATTCAAAATCAGTCAATAAATGGTAGATACTTAAAAATACAGCTGACCCTTGAAAACCACATGTTTTAACTACGTGGGTCCACTTATACCTGGATTTTTTTTCAATCCAGTACAGTACTGTGTATTTTTCTTTTCCTTATGATTTTCTTAATAACATCTTCTCTACCTTGCTTTATTGTAAAAATACAACATATAAAATGTGGTAACTGTCTATGTTATCGATAAGGTTTCCAGTTTAAAAGCTACTACCAATTAAATTTGGGGGGAGTCAAAATTACACATGGATCTTCAACTGCATGGCAGGTTGGTGCCCCAAACCCCTGCATTGTTCAAGGGTCAACTATACATACAAACTTACAATTGTACTCTATTTGTATTATAACAGCTAACATTCATAATATTCCTTCAAAAAATATTCACAGAGTACCTCTTATAGATATTGTAGGAAAAGACGGTTAAAACCGAGGCAGTTGTTCAGTCAAAGAGCTAACAGAAGCAGGAAAAAACAAGTGATTACCAACAATCTGGCAGAAGACTCAAAAGAAGCGAAATATACACAAGACACACAACATATGTAAGACAAAATGATTAACCCTAAAACTGGGCACAGGGTACTGATGTTATAAGCAAAAGGCAGCCAATAGGTTTTAAGAGATAAGTTTTCCAAAGGGCCACAAAAAGTAAGGAATAAAAGGCACGGACCCTAGGGTACCTGGATCAGTTGTGGAGCATGCAACTCTTGACCTCAGCGTCATGAGATCATCCCCACAGTGGATGTAGAGCTCGCTTGGTTTGGAGGGAACGGTGGCAGGGAGGGGGGTGGGAAACGGAGCCATGACACAACAGCACATTCTACTGTGAGCATCAAATATATACAAAACACTCAATTTTCCTACGTCAAAAAATGCAACAGTACTTAAGATCACAAAATCAAAAAAGTCACAAGAATGAATGTAACTTCTTTTTTTTTTTTTTTTAATGATTTCTGAGAGAGCGACAGCATGAGCAGGGGAGGGTGAGAGAGAGAGGGAGACACAGAATCTGAAGCAGGTTCCAGGCTCTGAGCTGTCAGCACAGAGCCCAAAGTGGGGCTTGAACCCACCAACCATGAGATCATGACCTGAGCCGAAGTTGGACGCTTAACGGACTGAGTCACCCAGGCGCCCCTGGATGTAACTTCTAAAGTCATCTAAATCAATTGTTCCCAAGTGTAAATCTTGGATCATCAGCATAAGCATAACCTGGGAACCTGACAGAAACACAAATTTTCAGGCCTTACATAGAATGCACTCAATCAGAAACTTGGGGTGGGGTCCAACAACCTAAAGTTTAACAAGCCTCCAGGTTATTCTTACGCAAATTCAAAGTCCAAGAATCAGTGATTTAGATCTAGGTTTTTCAGCACTAAAGACATTTTAAGGTGGATAATTCTTAATTGTGAAGGAATACCCTGGGCAGAATGTTTAGCAGCATTCCTGGCCTCTACCCACTAAATGCCAGGGGCACCCCCTAGTTGTGACAATCAGAAATGTCTCAAGACATAGCCTAATGTCCCCTGTGGGGAAATCATCCACAGGTGAACACCACTAATCTAGATCAAGGATCAGCAAACTTTCCTGTAAGGGGCAGGGTTAATATTTTAAGCTTCTCAGGCCAAGGAATCAACTACTCAACTTTGCTATTGAGGGCCAAAGTGGCTGGAGACAATAGGTAAACAAATATGCATGACTGCCTTCCAATAAAACTTTACTGACAAAAACAGGTGGTAGTTTGGCACTCAGGATGTAGGTTGTATTTTAGGCCTGTGGGCCATAATGTCTCTGAATCAACTACTCTGTCACTGCAGCAAGAAAGCAGTCACAAACAATAAATGAATAGCTATGGCTGGATTCCAATAAATCTTTATGTATAAAAACATGCAGCCAGCTTACAGGCTATACAGTTTCCTGACCCTGATCTACAAAGTTCATAAACCCACTCTGGAAAACAACAGGCATCAACCCAACCCCACTCCCCCAAGACTACTTACTAAAGGCTCTTTATTTCATGACTTCTGCCCACCTGTAAACTTAGAGGCATGACACTAGACTGAAATGAGTGCTAGTCTAGTAACAATCAAAGTGCCAGGCCCACCCTCACTTCCACCCTTTTGGCATATCTCTTATATACCAGGTATTATTAATTCATTTTGTATGTAAATTTTGTCATTTGGAGAAATTTCTGAATGGTGGATCTTGTTTTCCTCTAAAACTCCAAGTCATCTGACACCTTAAGCTAAAAAATAAACACTATTATGTGCACCTGAATAAAATCTTTGTTTCAAACCAACCCATGAACTTGGACAAGTCAGTTCCTATTTCTGATCTCAATTTCCACAAAAGGAAAAATGAGAAGCTGTAAATAGATGATTCCTGAAGTCCCCTGCAGAGAACAAGCATATACTTTAAAATTATCAAAAATGAAAACAACAGGGCACCTGGGTGGCTCAGTCAGTTAAGCATCTGACTCTTGATTTCTGCTCAGGTCATGATCTCACAGTTGAGATCAAGCCCTGCATCCGGCTCAATGCCCATGGAGCCTGCTTGAGATTCTCTCTCTCCCTCTCTCTCTCTGCTCCTTCCCTGTGCATGCTCTCTCTTCTCTCACTCCCTCTCTCTCAAAATAAATAAGTAAAAATTTAAAAGTAAAATGAAAATAAAAACTAAAACTTACTGAACTCCTTCTATACCAGACACCTGTTCTAATCACTTTACAAGCATTGACTCATTTTTCATATGAGGAAACTGAGGCAGAAGCATGAAGTGATTAGTCAAAGATCACAAGATAAGAGAGTTGCAGAGCTGTGATTTAAATCCAAACAATCTGACCTCAGAGTCCATGCTCTTATCTACTAACTACTAAACTTTATTCTACATGCCAAGACCTTACTTTCCCAATGACCAACAATCCAAACACAACATGCCTTGTCTCTCTAATGAATAGAGATAGTGGAGAAAAGAGAGGATAATAACAAGACTACTTACTGCCGCAGTAGTCAATCGCCTGCCTAAGGCAACCCCCCAGGAAATAAATATGATGTTCCATAGACACACAGTTTGGTCCCTAATCCACAACATCACAAAGGACACCTATCCATTTGGATCAATACTGTTTCTACTTGCACAGTCTGGCATCTCCTTTTGTAGAAGATTCACATCTCTATATTAGTAACAGAGAAATATAAGTAGAAAAATATATGAAACCAACATGTGAGACTAAACTAAGTAGCTATAGCACCTGTCTTGTTCCCAAAGAAAAATTATGTTATAAAAATGTACCTTAGAGGAAAAAAAAAAAAATTAGCATTGTATTAACTAAAAGGTTAAGGGGGAAAGGGAAGATTTTTTTTTGTTCAGATAGACTCAAAATAAAACATAACTAACATTACTAAAATTTCAGTATTTGATAGCAACTGCAATTCTATTTGGATAGCCTTTTCACATCTGTAAGTAAACCAAATATATCTCAAAAATTTGTTTGATCAAATATTTACTCTACAGCTCAACCTTTAAAAAAAAAGGCAAAGAATTCTACAACTACAAAAAGAACAAGATCTGGAACTTTCATGTGAATGCATCTCTTTGTTATAAAAAAGACATTAAGGAAGAAAAAAAAACTGTCCTTATTTATTAATGCCTGCCTGTTTTTAATCCCAGGAAATTTCCTTTACATCCCCTCCTAGCTCTGGCCAGCCAAAACTGTAGGTATACTACTCTATTCATTCCTTTACCAGCAATATACTATACTAACACTATTTACATTTAAAATTGATTTTTTTGGACAATTCCAAATTCCACACTCACTTGCCCAGAGCTGAATTTAAAAATAATTTATTAAACATGATGCTGTCATTCCTCCACTCAAGCTTTTGGTGGTGAGCCACTATGGATAACAGTATGGCAGTTCCTCAAAAATTTAGAATTGAAATACCATATGATCCAGTAATTCTACTTCTGGTTATATACCTAAAAGAATCAAGAGGACAGATTCAAACAAATAATTGTACACCCAAGTTCACAACAGCACTAATGATTCACAATAGTCAAAACATGGGGAAAAAGTGCCCACTGACAGATAAATAGGTAAACAAAATATGGTTCAGCAGTCCCCCATAATTCACAAGGGTTATGTCCCAAGGATTCCCAATGGATGCATGAAACTGAGGATAGTACCAAACTATCCTCATATATGTATATGTACATTATGTTTTTTCCTATACATACATACCTACGAAAAAGTTTAATTTATAAATTCAGCACAGTAAGAGAATATAGTAGAATGATCTCAGCAATAATGTGATAATAGTTATGTGAAAATGATCTCTCAAAATCTCTTATACTGTACTCACCTTTCTTCTTTGATGATGTGAGATGATAAAATGCCTACATGATGAGATAAAGTGAGGTGAATGACCCAGGCATTGTGGCGTAGCATTAGGCTACTACTGACCTGCTGATTATACATCAGGAGGATCATCTACTTCCAGACAACAGCTGACCAAGGGTAAGTGAAACCATGGAAAGCAAAACCACAGATGATGGAAGACTGCTGTATATACATACAGTGGAACCGTAGTCAGCCTTTTTAAAAACGAAGGGAATTCTGACACTTACTGCTATCTGGATGAACACTGGCAATTTCATGCTAAGTAAAATAAGCCAGCTACAAAAATATAAATACTGCGTGATTCCACTTATGAGGTACCCAGAAAACTCACATTCATAGACAGAAAATAGAATGGTGGTGGCTGCCAGGGGATGGAGTTCAGAAAAATGGGAAGTTACTGTTTAATGGTTAATGTTACAGTTTTGTAAGATAAAAAGATTTCTAGAGATGGGTGGTGGTGATGGCTGCACAACAATGTAAATGTATGTGATGTCACTGAACTGGACACTTAAAATGGCAAATTAAGATGGTAAATTTTATGTTCTGTGTATTTCACCACAATTTTTAAAAACTTTTAATTGAGGGGTGACTGGGTGGCTCAGTTGGTTGAGCGTCCAACTCTTGGTCTCAGCTCAGATCATGATCCCAGGGTCATGGGATTGAGCCTTCCCCTGCTTATGATTCTCTCTCGCTGCCCCCTCCCCTGCTCACATTCTCTCTCTCTCTCTCAAAGAAAATAAATAAAAATTAAAAAGTCAATAAAAATCCTGTCCCTTTCTCAAAAAAGGATGGCAAACCAATTAGCAGTCATTGAACTATAGAGAACAGACTGATGGTTGCGAGTGGGAGGATGGGTTAAACAGGTGATGGGAATGAAGGAGTGCACCTGTAGGGGTGCCTTGGTGGCTCAGTCCACTGAGTGACCAACTCTTTTTTTTTTTTTAATGTTTTTACTTATTTGTGAGAGAGAGAGAGAGAGAGAGGAGGGGAGGGTCAGAGAGAAAAGGAGACACAGAATCTGAAGAAGGCTCCAGGATCTGAACTAGCTGTCAGCACAGAGCCCTACGCGGGGCTCGAACCCATGAACCGTGAGATCATGACCTGAGCTGAAGTCAGACGCTTAAGCGACTGAGCCACCCAGACGTCCATAAGTGCCCAATTCTTGATTTTGGAGCTCATGGTACTAGGATCAAGCCATGTTGGGCTCTGTGCTGACAGCATGGAGACTGCTTGAGATTCTCTCTCCCCCTCTCTCTCTCATGTCCCACACACTCAGGTATGCATTCATGCGTTCATGCTCTCTAAACAAACATTTAAAAATCATGTCCCCTTCTACAAAGGCAGCACTGAGCTCTCAAAATTACTATTAATTTCATGGTCATATGTTCACTTTTGGGTAGAGAAACTGATTTGCTCAGTTACAGAAGAAACCAGCACCTTTCAAATACCTACATTATATGACTTGAACTGCAATCTTTAAAATTACCTAGTTTCTGCTAACTAGATCAATGTTAATTTTTTTAAGTTAATCCTATGAAAAGTTTATTTAACATAAAAACACAGGAATAATCAATTTTAAAAGTAAGTCCACAGAGCAAACTGATCTGGGATCATTTGTGAGAGGAATATGAGGTTCCTAAAAACATAAAAGGCTAATGTGCTCAATATGTATATAGTTTCTAAATAATTTTTTTATTCTGCCAGTAATGTTCTTACCTACTTGACAATATGAAAGAAACCTTAACCATTTGGCAAACACTGAGAATGCCATAGTTTTTTCCCATTTTGTAAACAACTGTTCACCTCAGTGCCACTGGTTTTAAGAGAGAAACTTAGAATATATTCATGTGATCAAAATTAACTCCCAAATGCTTGTCAGAACATCTTACTTTGTCTGAATACAAGAATCCTAAATTTCCTACTTTAGGCCAGTATAAGGTTCATAGTAAGCATAATAACTGTCATAAATGGGAACAAGCAGCTACAAGTTGTCAGAGGAAGTAAACAGTTTGGTGAAATCTCAACAAAGTTACACTTACCTTAAAGCTTTTAATGAGGTAAACGACTCTAAATTCTCTAAATCCATTCCTACCAGAACATGCCAATTTTATTTTTTTAGTGTTTATTTATTTATTCTAAGGCAGGGAGGGGGGGGTAGCAGAGGGGCAGAGAGAGAGGGAGACAGAGAATCTCAAGCAGGCTCCAAGCTGTCAGCACAGAAGCCACACGGAGCTTGATCTTATGAACCATAAGATCATGACCTGAGCCAAAATCAAGAGTCAGATGCCAAATCCACTGAGCCACCCAGACATCCCAGAACATTACAATTTTATAACATGATAAACTACTCCTAGAAATAGAGTCCTTTTTCATACAACCATACTCCACATTAGATAAAAGATTATAGAGAATGAAAAAAAAAAAAAGAAAACATAGGCAAAAAAAAGTCCCAGGCCGTGCTAATCGTACAAAATCCCAAAATCTCATGGTCAACTTTTATTATCAAAACACTTCTTTCTGTCTGAGTTTGGAAGTTACAGTATAATCAAATACAGACACATCCATATTCCCAATAAATCTGATAACACCAGGTAAGATAAAGAACAAACCCTGGAAATGGCCATTACAATATTAAGTTGTAAAAATAAGGAATATTTTAAAAATCAGAGAAAGAGGGAGAAGAGAAGCCCAACTCATTGAGAATCTCACTGAGAAAAAATACCACTTGGGGCTCCTGGGTGGCTCAGTCGGTTGAGCGTCTCACTTCGGCTCAGGTCATGATCTCGCGGTTTGTGAGTTCAGGTCCTACATCGGGCTCTGTGCTGACAGCCTGGAGCCTGCTTCAGATTCTATGTTTCCCTCTCTATCTGCCCCTCCCTCTCTCATGCTCGCGTGCTCTCTCTCTCTCTCTCCCTCTCAAAAATAAATAAAAACATTAAAAAAAAATACCACCTATTGTGCTAGGGTTAGACCATGATGTGCAACGATGACAGTATTACAGAAAGAAAAGTCTGTCTATATATAACAGAAGCTTGTAAATTAATCTCAAAATGACTGGTTAACAATATCTCACTACAATAATTTTTTCACCAAACATCAAAGATGGTGTACACAGGGTATTAGCTCTAACCTCAAGTCTTTCATGATGCGGGACAACTCTACTTTCAAAGGGCCTTCCTAAGATACTTATATATTAGTATAACTACAGTTGGGCTAAGTAAAGGTATAACCTTTACTTATCCTTTAAATTATCCTGGAATTGGGACACCAACCAAGCAATTCAAATCTGTAGAAGAGGTGAATCCGCAAATATGAATTGGTGATTTATTAAGCTTATGAATTCACCGCAAAGATACTCTGGTATATACTATTTGCCTCCTCCTTATCTTCATACCCTCCAAAGATTCCAACAAGACATCAAAGTCTCAAATGTTTATTTCTCCCTGAAAAAGACCATACCCTCACCATTACCTTCGCCACCTTGTACTCCTTATTTTTTACTCTCCTCTTAATACACCACACCCATACCACCACGCTCTCCACACCCACACTCCACTCTCAAGGAACAACCCAAAACTCCTGACCCCAAATACCCCATACTTAAAAGCCCCACACTGAATACCCCCAAATGCTACCCATTCTCCACATTACAGTCCACGCACATACACTAAACTAAGTATTATTAACACTCCTCACCCAACAAATTCGCACGTAACACCCAACCCAGAATATGAACTGCACGTTCCCAGATGGTTCACCACACACACACACACACACACGTTTCCGGATGGTACAACACGCATACACACACACACACACACACACACACACACAACACAAACACGCACGCGCCACGTACCATACAAAAGCCCAAACCACACACCACTGCAGTGCTCAAACAAACCTAGAGAAGAGGCAACCCTTCTGGCAACAGGAACCCACGAGGTTGGAGATGGAAGAGAAACAGGGCCAGATACTTCACCTGAAAATCCGCCAGGATCATCTCCCGGTCCATGTTGGACGCCATGGCGGCCGCCGACTTCCGCGGCTCCGGGAGCGAAGCGCGCAC
>NW_027532591.1:3375996-3376165 GCF_008692635.1 Crocuta crocuta
GCAGCCAGTAACCTTCAGGCGCCCGGGCCGCCTGCCTGCGCCCCGTGGAGCCCGCGCCGCAGCCGCCCTGATAGGGAGGTTGGTCTAGATACCGGTCTGGTCTTCCTGTGGCTGGCCAGGATGAGGGCAGGTTACGACAGCGCGCACCCGGCTCCCTTCAGCTGCGGGG
>NW_027532591.1:3376227-3376830 GCF_008692635.1 Crocuta crocuta
CCTCCTCCGCTTCCTCCCTGGCCGCCGCCTCCGCCCCTGGTTGGCCGGCGCCACGGCTGTCGCACATTTTGCCTGTCATCGAGGTCGCAAAGCAGTGCTTTGCGGCTGCCACGTGACTGCTTTCCTGTCAAGCGCTGGGCGCGCGACTACCAGGCGAGGATCCGCGCGCCGCTGGTGAGACGCCAACCAGCAACTGCGGGAGCTTGAAATCCCGCAACAGGTTATTCCGGTTTGGAATTAAGCAAAGGCCTAGGGATACTGCCTCCCCCTGGCTGGGGCCGGGATGAGATTCGGAGCCTTACGAGGTTACATAGCCACATAAATACACATCAAGCCCCAGAAACCAATTCAACACTCTCACAACCCGTTTTACAAACAGCGTTTCATAAATGTTCATTTTCCCTAACAAAGTCTCACCAGAATACAATTTCATATAGTCTTTTAGTCTCAACCTCACTGTCAAAACCTGCTTGCACACTGTCAGGCTCAAATGCAAATCCCCTGACCCCTGCATCCTCAGACTCTCAGTAACAGAGGTAACCAGACTCCCAAGATAGATATGCGGGAAACATGAAGGCTGAGAAAGGCGAGACTATCGACATC
>NW_027532591.1:3376863-3483631 GCF_008692635.1 Crocuta crocuta
CACCTCCACCCCCCGCCAAAAAAAATGAGCATTTTTTAGTTATGAGAAAAAAAAATTTTTCTATTCCTAAAGCATAACATTTATTTTTTTGACCTGAGGCAACATCTTACAAGTGGGGAAAATGTGAGTCCAGCTTTGAATAGTCACTTTAAAATACATCCATAAGTGAAGAAATTATATTAAAATACTCACCAATTACTAAAAGTTTCTGTTTATGGTCAGCAGCTGACAAGCTTTGAGACAAGAATACTCAAAGGCTATGTAATGAAGTATGCCCATTTGTAATTGTATTACTGGCTGTAGGAAAAGTGACAGTGGGATGTGTTTAAATTTGACTTGAGAAAATATCATCTTCT
Source organism: Crocuta crocuta (assembly GCF_008692635.1). Classification (NCBI taxonomy): domain Eukaryota; kingdom Metazoa; phylum Chordata; class Mammalia; order Carnivora; family Hyaenidae; genus Crocuta; species Crocuta crocuta. The sequence continues at coordinate 3,377,220 of NW_027532591.1, forward strand.
GATCTGTGGTAGAGCATGACTTGCCTTGGAAAGTACATAAACCCTGAAAATGTGAAGTAAGATTGCTGATTTTGTGCTGTAAAGCAGATATTAGTGAAATCATCATGTAGAACAAGGCCTAACTCTTTGTATTCCCTGAACACAAAGAAGATCACTATGGTATTCTAAAGATCTAAATTTATTCTGCGTTTTCCTTAAATGAAAATAGTCTAGCCTACAACTCTCATGCAATAATCTGTATTTAGACCAGAATTAGCTAGATAAGGAATAGAACCCTCCATAGTCACATGAATTGAAATGTCTTGTTTAATTGCCATCCCATTGGAAGTAATTCCAAAATAAAGCACAAATGTGAATCATGAGGTGAAACACAGAACCAGCAATTCAAGTGTGGCAATTTAGTTGCCCCATTCATGTAACTCATTCTCAGCCCAAGGTTGGTGAATAATTTCCTGGTTACATGGTCAGGATTAATGCAGCCCTGAAAAGTTGAAGTTTTTCCTCTGTGATGGCATGTGTATATACTGCAGAACCCAATCAGATCCAGTGTTCATCCCTTTTTCCTCCCTTTTCTCCATCTGGAAATTAAAACAATGTGTTAATGTAGAAAGATGGGAAGAATACCCTACACATCAGGTATATAGGTTCTAGTACTGCTTTCCTAGCTAATTAACTGAGGGAACTTGGATGTGTCTCCTAGACTCTCTGACTTAATCTTCTGACATGACTGTTGGAGGTGATAAAACAATCATGAGAATGGATGGAAAAAATATTTTAACAAAATGAGCATAGATTTCATAGCATTACTGGGCTTTAGACCTAATTATTCCCCTTAACAACAATAACAAAATTCTCCAAGTCTCATGTCTTTATCTCTAAAATGCGGCTTATAAACGGACACATGAAAAAATACTCAACATCACTCATCATCAAGGAGATACAAATCAAAACCATAAAGAGATACCACCCCCCACCTGTCAGAATGGCTGACATTAACAACTCAGACAACAACAGATGTTGGCGAGGATGCGGAGAAAGAGGATCTCTTTTGCACTGCTGGTGGGAATGCAAACTGGTAAAGAGTATGGAGGTTCCTCAAAAAATTAAAAATAGAACTACCCTACGACCCAGCAATTGCACTACTAGGTATTTATCCAAGGGATACAGGTATGCTGTTTCGAAGGGGCACATGCACCCCAATGTTTATAACAGCACTATCGACAATAGCCAAAGTACGGGAAGAATCCAAATGCCCATCGATGTTTGAAGGGATAAATAAGATGTGGTATAGGGGTGCCTGGGTGGCTCAGTTGAGCATCCGACTTCGGCTCAGGTCATGATCTCATGTTTCATGGGTTCGGGCCCCGTGTCAGTCTATGTGCTGACAGCCAGCTCAGAGCCTGGAGCCTGTTTCAGATTCTGTATCTCCCTCTCTCTCTGACCCTCCCCTGCTCATGGTGTNCTTAAAGACACAGAACAGATGAACATAAGGGAGGAGAAGCAAAAATAATATAAAAACAGGAGGGGGACAAAAAGTAAGGGACTCAAATATGGAGAACAAACAGGGTTATTGGAGGGGTTGTGGGCGGGGGGGGGCCAAATGGGGCATTAAGGAATCTACTCCTGAATTCATTGTTGCACTATATGCTAACTTGGATGTAAATTTAAAAAATAAATTTAAAAAACACAAGTAAATAAAATGGGGCTTATGAAACTTATAGAGTAATTGTGGATATTGAGTATATAATGCTTGTGAAAAATTTTCAGAAACCATAAAGCTCTCCAAACATTAGTTGCTATTACTCTGTATACCAATTCCTGAATGTTTATCTGAAGCCCACCTTTTTCATAAAACAGGACAACAAGGATTCTTCTGCTTTCTAATCACTGCTCTTTCTGTCTTTACAACAGAATTTAATGCTCTGGTAAATTCTGTAACTTTTTTCTCTAATTGTTTCATCTATTAATGTTTTAATCTCTCCCCAGAGGCTGAAAGTTCCTTGATATTATAAGCTATTTCATCCAGTGTGTTTTTATATTTACCATAATTCATAGATAGCAAAGTATTGGATATATAATAACAACCAATACTTTTGAATTTATTAACTTATTAGATGTCTAGTATGTATACATATTTTACATATCTTGTCTCATTTAATTCTCACAACAACCATTTTACAGAATAAAACCCTGCTCTGAGAGGTTAAGAATTTGCCCAAAGTCATGCTACAAAGTGACAGACCTAGTATTCAAGGCTAGGTCAAAATTAGTGCTCTTTCAACTTACCCTGTTACTTCCCTGAAATTCACCCTCCATGTTGCAAAGTTTATACATTTCCCGAAGAGACTGATTTTTCCCTATGATCTACCTATTCATGATTGGGTACATAGCATCCAAAGTAATTGTCCACTGCAGAAAACAAAAGGAAAGAAAAATAAATATTGAATTAAAATATAGTTATTTTTCATTTCCCCAGAATTATTTTCTCAGAAACAATTTCATTTCAGTATCACAAAGTGAGAGAATAAAAATATATAGTGATTGTACATAATCATGAGCATAGGAAAATAATTTTAATCTATCCATTCTCATAGTTGATCTACTGCATTGACTCATGGAGCAGCCTAATTCAAATACAAGTTTTTTTTCTAGAATCTCTATGTTCTTTTATCTTACCATTACTGTTTTAAAAGGAATTTTTATTTCATCTTTCATATATATGTGATAAAGTTTATTTGTAGTCATTTTGCTGAATTTTCATTTGAAATAATTTTAGATTTATATTTACTTACCTTCTATCCAGCTTCCTCTAATGTTACCGTCTTACGTAATCATGGTACAGCTATCAAAACTAAGAAATTAACATCGGTATAATACTATTAATCAAATTTTAGAGGCTTTTTGGATTTTTACATTAACATCTGTTTTCTGTTTCAGGGTCCAATCCAGAATATATTATATATAGCCATTTATTTCCTTAATAAATTTATTTCCTAAGTTTCCTTAGCCACTTTCAATCCATGATAGTTTCTCAATCTTGAGTTTTGAAGAGTAGTGGTCAGGAATTTTAGAATATCCCTCAAATTGGGTTTGTCTAAAATTTTGTCAGAATTATAGTGTTTATGGATTTGGGAAGAAGAATACCACAGAAGTGATGTGCCCTTATCAAGTATTATCAAGGCACATGATATCAACATAACTTATTACTGGTGGAGTTAACCTTAACTCTTTGGTTAAGTTAATCAAGCATTTTAACAATACTATTCACTTCTAATGTAATTCATAAGAAGATTAACTCTACTACAGAGTTAGATCTATACTTGAGTAATCAAAAATATATTTTATCTAATGATTTGATGTTCTTTAGGAGTCTAGTGTATGATCCTGGACTCTTAACTAATGGGAAAGGCATAAGATTTGGGGCCCCAAGATCTGAGTCCAAATCCTATATCCACTACTTACTGGCTTTAAGTCATAATCTCTAAAAAGCCTCAATTCCTTCACCTGAAAATAGGGATAGTTACCATATTTTAACTCAGAAAAAATGGGAATAGTTACCATATTTAATTAAGAGTTGTAAAGATTAAATAATGTGTGCACCATACATTATAACCATGAAACAATATACATATATTAATTATTGCTATTATGTTTAAGTTTTTGAGTTACTTACTGGGCGTTTATTTTCTTACTTTACAAAATGACTTTCATAAGTGGTTGAAGTACCCATATAAGAAAGCCTACTGAAACTCAGAAATAAAATGGCAAAGTCACAATTACGAAATGATAAAAAGGTCCCTAAGGGTAGCAGTCTGTTTTTGCCTCTGTTGGGTCTATGAATACAACAAAAAGAAAGACTTTGATACTAGGTAAACAAATTATAGCTACCACATACACATTTCCATAAGCTAATCATTCAGAAACTGCATAATTGAGTCAATGAAGAAAAAAACAAAATAATTTCATAAATTATATTTCTATAAACTCTTTAAAATGAATATGAGCTGCTAGAGGGAAAAGATTTCTATAACTGTTAGTATTTCATACCCAGCTACAAAGCAGTTTTCAGTGTTTGAAAGACGTGTCACTATTATGCTAAAAGAGAAACCACTGCTTTCAATATAAAAGATGCTTAACTGTGGATCTTTCTTACATACCATGTTAGAATGTAAAATTATTAAAGGCAGAGATACTCACCTTTCTATATGCTTCAATGAACTAGCACTTAATAAGATTTTTGCTGGAGTTACTTTGTAGTGCTTAAATCTCTGTGATGCCAGTGTGGTTTATACAAAAAGCACACTAAGTATATATGCTTTAGAGCACCAACAAAGCCAGAGTAAAGAAACAAAAAGACTTCCTTAAAGAATTTAGTATTTCAGCAAAGGCACTGACATAGTCATCATGGGAAGAAAATCAGAATTTTACTGGACTTCTTTATTCTTATTTTTTGGCTCTGTTTTTACATACATATGTGGTGGGGTGATGGGGACATCAAAACCTTTCCAGTGCTTAGGACCCCCAAAAATCTTAATCCAGTTCTGTATGCAGCTTAAATTATCATAAATTTTATTTACTCAATTATTTAGACAAAAGTATTTAACAAAAATTATAATACATATATATCTATACATAAAGAGTACAATTTAAGATTCTTCCTCATTGCAATATCTTCTCTTAGGAAGAAACCGTAATAAATGCTAAAAAGCAACTATAAATTTGAAATATCAGAAACGAGCGGGGTTAATTTCTGGTGTTGTAGTAATTCATACTTGACTCACAATTCAAGTTTAGTTACCTAAGAAAAGAGCTGTGGTTATTTTTTTTTTCTCAGCAGTTCTGTTAAAACACTGCAATCTACCTGGTAACCAATCTCTTTCTAGAGATTATACAGATGTTTCTGGTGTGTTTTGTTGCTAATATTCTCATCACACTTCAAGGGACTGGGTACAGATGTTGCTTAAGGATATGCTTGCTTAGAGGCCGGCTCTAATTAGACCACTTGTCATTTTTTGCTTGGTTTCATTTTGACCACTGGGTGCACCATGTAACCGTGTTGCATATTTTTAAGGGTAAAAAAATACATATATAGAAACCAGTAGTAAATTAATGGTACGTAGCTGAAAGAGGAAGTTAAAAGTACAGACTACTGGTGTCTCAGATGACTGAAATAAATGATTGGGGAAGAGCCTATGTATTCCTTTACATTTGACACCCTAACCACCCTCCCCAAACCCCAAGCCCCCATCTAAGCAGTAAAAGAGAACTTGGGCAATAAAGAAATGGCCTTGTTAGAAAACCCTTCACAAGAATCAGTGTAAACTTGTCTTCAAAATTGTTTTTCTCCCTTTCCCCGAAGAAATGGAATATTTCATTGGTTCTCTTCCCTTGGAACATTAAGTCCTCAGAGTTGGTCATGATTTCCTCCCTACACCATGTCTTCAGTTTTTGTAAAAATCAGTGTGTGAAGACTTTTGCTTTTTCTGAGCACTGTTCCCGCTGTCAGTCTGGGTCTTTTCCTCCACTGCCACGGACACCTCTGCCTACAGGGACTCCGGGAGTTGGTCTGGCAGGTGCGAGGCCAAGGCCCGGTACTGAGAGACGGCTGCGGAGTTTACACTGTGCGCGCCCCAGAGGAGGCGGCGTAGGCCTGGCTGCCCGAACTTCGAGAGCCCTAGCGGGGGAGCACGGAGGCANCGCCCCCGCCTGGCTCCGGGAGTCCAAGGTTTCGTGTCGCAGACTCCATCCCGCCCGCCTGCGGGAGGAGGCCAAACCCGGCTACACCAGGCAGAACTCCTTTCCAGCTGGGGACTGGCCCCGGGGCGGGCNAGGAGAGAAGAAACCGGCACCGTCTCTGCAGCGGCAACAGAAGCAGCAATTGTTTGAGCGAAAAAAGAAGCCAGGGAGGGAGGGAAGGAAAAGAGCTGAAAGGGGGACAACGCGCAAGTGTCTCTAAGGGTGAAGAGAGCAGGGACAGGCGATTTGGGGGGGACGAGCTACAAAAGAAACTGTCACTGGGAGCGCTGCGGCTCAGGAAGAACCAGTGCTCCCCGGCTCGGCTCCAGGGCACAGCTAGCTGGCGGCTGCTGCCCTGTCGGCGGCACAGGCTGGGGGCACAGGCCAGGGGACCGCGANTGACGACTCCCCATACTCAGACCTTGGCCTGCGCTTCTCTGGACGCTCCCAATCTCCAGAGGCCCCCAGAAAACTGGGAAAGGAAGGAAAAGACGGCGGCGGCAGCTCAATGAACCTCTACAGTGGGAAGTCTGAACTGGCTCGGTCGTAAGCGGGAAGTTACCGGTGGGCTGCCCTGTGCAGCCGCGATGCTGCCGCGCGCTGCCCCAGCAGCCCGGAACCCATAGACGCTCCCCGCACGCCAGCTCCCTTCCTCACGCTGCTGGGAGTCCCGGGACCTGGTGGGGCCGGCATGACCGACTTGCCCGGGGCCCGCCGCGCGCCCGGCCGTCTCCGGAGACGCGCCCCGAGCCTGGCTCCCACGGCCTCTGAGGCTCCGCGGGGCTGCGGCAGCCCGGCGGGCGGGCATCGGAGCATTCCCACACGGCGTTAGCTTGAAGTTCGGCCCGGACGCAAATAAAGGCTCCTCCCGAGAAGCCGAGGCCACTGAAGAGTAGTTACGACCTGTAACTTGAGGGCCACGGAACTGCTACTCCGGTTTGCCTTTGGCGATCGTCTTTAACCCTCCGGAGCACGTCAGCATCCAGCCGCCGCGGCGCTCTCCCTGCAGAGGAGGACTCAGGACTACCCCTTGCGTGAGACGGATGGAGACCGAGCCCCTCCGAGGACTTGCCCCAGCGGTTCTGGCTCGCGCGGCTCAAGTCACCACCGTGAACAAGGGTGGGTTAATGTCTTCCCCCCCCCTCCAAAAAATGTCTTTTCTTCCGCGGTATTTTCTGCCCTGATCTAGACCCTTAAGTCTCCGCACACATTCCTCCCAGAGATCTGTAGTGTAGGTACGTGACAGCGCTGCTTACATTTTACGTCCAGAGTAATTTGCCAGGAATATATGTGTGTCTGTGTGTCTTTCTGTCGAGTCACCAGAATTCTTCACAGGGGTTAAGCTAAAAAGCGAGGAGTGGAGCCCCTCTCCAATGGCTCAGTTTTGCTGAATAATCACGTGTGAATCGAGGGGCGGGCTTTTGGCAGGCAGATCTTACTAGTATTTACTACCAAGCTCTACTCCAGATTAACCATCCCAGTCCTTCTGTCAGTCTCCGATGCCATCATGCAGCCTGGTTAGGAGCAAAGGAAAGGGGAAAAAGAAAAACAACTAATTCATCTTTTCCCGATCGTCAGGACCCTAAAGAATGGCCGAGCCTTGGGGGAACGAGTTGGCGTCCGCAGCTGCCAGGGGGGACCTAGAGCAACTTACTAGTTTGTTGCAAAATAATGTAAACGTCAATGCACAAAATGGATTTGGAAGGACGGCGCTGCAGGTTGGTATCCAGAGAGGTGGGGAAAACAGGTCAACAATGTTGCCTGCGTGACCCGGGCTTCTGGAATAACGGCTTTTAAGCTTTTAGGGGTACAAAATTTCACTGTTTTTAAGCCTAGTTGGTTGCCATATTTTATATCTTTAAGTGGATCCAACTCCCCAAAATGACGTACTTTGAACGAACTCGTCAAATTCAATAACACCCTCGATATCAAGTGGGTTCTAGGTTTGGTCTTAATTTTTGGAATGTTTTTGTGACGGTAGGGATTTAAAAGTAGTCCCAGGAGCGCCGAGGTGTGTGTGTGTGTGTGTGTGTGTGTGTGTGTGTGTGTGTGTAAGACAGCTCTGTAAACACATTATTATGATTATTATTTGAAGTAAATACACTGCTATTAGTGGTTTCCGTACTTTGCTCCAATAATTGACTTTAACGTTAATTTTCTTGACTCCTGGTGAGGGTGTTTTTCCTTCAAATGCTTCAAGTTTTGACAAACGACCTTTCCTCGTTTGGACTGGGTGGCCTGGACACGGGGACAGGATGTACATTTTACAGTTAATGTAATACCATCCACCCATTCAGAATTGAGGAGGAATAAAAAGTTGAATTTTCTAATCAGAGCTCAATTTGTAGTATTTTTGTCTCTGCAGTCATGCGGTGGTATGTTCTAATTTTCAGTAATTAGATTTACAAGCAAGAAATGAAACGTGCCCAGCTGCCAAGTATTGTACCTGATCATTTTTTTCCTCCTATGAACGTTAGTTATCACGTAACTTAGTTGAAAGGCTTAGAAACAGAAAGATGGCAAAGTGGTCTTAAATAGTTGCTTTATCATACTTCTGATGGTACTCTTATAAATTATACTTATTCGGAAATGCAACACTTGAAGCTGTTTTTGAAAATCCTTTGGGGAGAAGGTTTTAGAGTGCTTTGTTGTAGTTACAAGAATTAGAAATTTAAGTGGCAGGAGATATTCTATTAACAGACGAAGTTCAGTCTGTACATTTTAAATCAGAATATACTGACCTTGCAAAAAGTCAGTATTAAAGAAGCTTATGCTTAGATACTAAATTATTTATCTTGTTATTTCAGGTAGATTCTGTGGGATGAGGATTTTTTTTTTCTTTGTCCAGCTGGTAGTTTTGATGATGAAAAAACCTGGTAGGTTTGATGATGACAGCAATGCTACGAATTTAATATATTGAGAAGTTTTCTATTGAAAATCCAAGATTATATAAATCTCACAAAGAATGAGCAACTTAACCCATGTTCAGAATAAGATCTTAAAAGACTTTTGACGAACAGGAAGGTTAGGAGATTAATATTGACAAAAAAAGTTTTGACATTTTTAATACAACTTTGCAATCTTGTTTATATTAAGCACACTTATCAAGATACTAACACCCACTTGTTGTGGCTTAATCCTAGTATATATAATGAAACACCCACAAACAGGAGTCTCAAGGTTTATTTTCAGTATGTATAATCCTGACTCTGAAGTTGTGTCATAACTCAAGAAAGAACTTTCTTTCAAAACAATTTCCAATGTTATCATTATTTTCTGTGAAAGATGGCAAATTTTCTTCTACGATTATGTTCATTTAACTCAGTTGCAAAAGCTTTCTTCCCCTTCCTAGTGTAAGCTTTTCATTCAGGATAGTATCAAGGGCCTTAATCGCACATTTGCTTTACAAAGATCCAAGGTATCTGCCCTTATTCTTCCCAGTCCAGGTCCTTAAGTGTGACTAAATCTTTACAGGCAGAAATTATGTTGTGCTCATTTTTTACCAAAACTACATTTTATTGAAATTATCAAAAAATAAATTATATATCATTTTTACCATTGCCCAAAGGAAGGGCTACGTCAGCAGAGTTTTATCAACAGGGAAGTTTAATATCTTGACCCTCTATATAGCTTGCATGTGTAAAATATTATTCATTCTAAATGTATTTTATAACTTAATTTGTGATTATTTTTAAACAAACAACTTAAAGAGATGGATCAAATTTGTATGTATCTTCCAATGTACTATATTTAATTTCACAAACATTTGAGTATCCAAATTTTAATCTATTGTAAATTTAGATTATTATGAGTATACCTAAATATAAATGAAACCATTTAAATGCTGAACTATTTTCTGGCATATTAATGAGACGACAATTTTTTCACAACTAAATTACATGTGTTGTGTAATTGCATGCTTCTCTACAAGACATTTTATGAGAGCCTAACAGAGATCCCTTTTAGGGTGAAATGTATTCAAATAACAGTAAATAAGTCTTTGTCATGTGAACTACTTGTATGGTGATAGCAAATTCTAATACCACATTCTGACTTTTTAAATGTTGGCAGTTTACAAATAGTTATTCCTAAATGTCTGATAATCATTGCAAAAGGAAATAAGATGGCATTGCCAGTTGATTATTAAATGAGCTCAAATCCAAGACAAATTTGTCTGTCTCAAAATAAACATTAAATATCTTATTTTCTCCTCTCTGGCTCACTTGAAAATCACTAGTCAGACTCAGTAATATGGTAGAGTGACTGTTGAATTCTTTTCAAGAACAGTTGCCATGCAGTCAGCTCCTATCTAATGAATGGCATATCATGAACTTAGTTTTAGATAAATCAGTATCACAAGCAATGTAGAAAACCATTGCTTATTTAACATCCTACTAATCAGGAACATTTGAATATTTCAAGTGATGGATTTTAAGCACTGAATATACCTAGTAGCCAATATGAAATAACTTGCAAAGAAAAAAATTTTTAAAAAAACACTTGGAAATTTGAGCTACATCTATTTGGAGAGAACTTATGAAAATTAATAATTTAAGAAAATATCAGGTCCGGTATTTTAATAGATCATTTTTATACTAGGTGATGGAGTCTGATGTGTAGAAACTCTTGTGTGGGGATTTTAAGAAACTCTCATTTCTTTTTGGTAGCTATTTAGAAAATAAATTTTATGTACATTTGATTTTTCATAACCAATACCCCAGCTTTTATATTTTATGAGCATAAGCAAGCAAACAGAAGACTCCCAAATTCTGTTTCTTTTATTTTCATAAATTCATGAAAGTACACAATTCTCCATGGGAGATAAAAAATTGAGTTGTGGGTGTATTTTATACGAGATGGACTGGTTCTATTTTATTGATCAATTTATCCTACTTTTGGAACGGTTTAAGATATTCCATCATAGAAGCTCAATTTTTAGAAGTTTTCTTCTACTTTTACCTACTAGTACGTTCTTTCCTGCAACTGAGCCCTTCAAACCCCATCATGTGGGTCTTCCCCCAAGCACTCTTTCGCCTAAAATAAATAGCATAACATAAAAAGAAGAAGAAATGGCTATTTAAAAATAATATTGTAGGAGCGCTTGAAGGATTCTCCCGTTTTCTCTCCTAGGTTATGAAACTTGGAAATCCCGAGATTGCCAGGAGACTACTACTTAGAGGTGCTAATCCCGATTTGAAAGACCGAACTGGTTTCGCTGTCATTCATGATGCAGCCAGAGCAGGTTTCCTGGACACTTTACAGACTTTGCTGGAGTTTCAAGCTGATGTTAACATCGAGGATAATGAAGGGAACCTGCCCTTGCACTTGGCTGCAAAAGAAGGCCACCTCCCTGTGGTGGAGTTCCTCGTGAAGCACACGGCCACCAAAGTGGGGCATCGGAACCATAAGGGGGACACCGCCTGTGACTTGGCCAGGCTCTACCGGAGGAACGAGGTCGTTAGCCTGATGGAGGCAAACCAGGCGGAGGGAGCTTCGAATTTGCAATGAATGTGGGGAGGGCTCTCCCACACTGCCTTCTATATTTTCAGTTAATTTGTTGGCTATCATATTTTACTATTACTTGTTAAAATTCAGTTTTGTCATACTTTAAGCAGCTAGTTAAATCTTCTCAAACTGCTAAGTGGACATCTTACTATAGGTTTATGAATATATTTAAGCAACATCTTTTTCACATGCAAAATCCTGAGTTCTAACATGTATTTGCAAATAACTTTGGCTTTGTCCTGAATATGTTATCTTTCCTTGACTTTTTCCTTGCTTCTCCCTTTGCCAGTCTCAAAACCCAACGTAAAGACTTTGTTTTTAAAATGGTTTGTCCTCAGCTTTTTTTTTTTGCCTAATTAAAACTTTCAAAACAGGACAGTTTTTTCTGTTATTTCCTCTATTACTCCCACATAGTTTGCCATTTGCTAAGGAGACGTGTACTGAAAGATCACAATGCTTTAAATCTTGACACTGGAAAAAGTAGACCAATTGAAAAACTAGACATATTCCATTGATGATTCAGGTATTCTTCTCTTTCTTTACTCATGCCTCCCCCCAAAGATTTTACTTGATGACTAGTATTTCTGCTTTACAACAAAATAAGGACATTTTTTGAAGACCAAACCTGAAATTATTTCAGTATGAATTTATCCTAATGTTCAATCTTCCTCTTTTCTCAAAGTTAAATTAAAAAGTTGAAAAACAGGTTTCAGAAGTAGCGATCTGAAAACAAATATATGTTAACTTACAAGTTATTTTTTTAAAAGAAAATGCCACCTTGAAAGTACTTTCTCCTAGTTGGATTTTTTTAAAATCACAGAGTGAAACAATTGGTTAAAGAATATATTTCTCAAAATTTATACTATCAGTATACTGTCAAGCTTTTTCTACCTGCATGTCAGAAATGTAAAATTACTAAATGTTAAGTCTTGAAATATAATACAAATACAAGTTTTTAGGCAATAAAAATACAAGAAAAATTGTATAAATTATGTAAGGGTCATAACTAATTATGTGTACATGTAAGGGTCTTAACTGCAGTACAATAAATATAGAAACGTTTACGATAAGTAAATAGGCTACTTGTATACATGGTACTTGATTCCCACAAAACTTTTTTTGTAAAGGCTCATAAAATCTTTTAAAGAATACATTTAGCTAAAAATTAAAAATTTTGGATGAAATATAAATAATCTCAACTTTCAGTGATAATTGTTCAGTATCTACTACTTACTCTCATTTTAATTAAAGATTTTCACCAAAGGATTTCAGTGCAGTTATCATTTATAAATTTATAAATATATTATTCATCATCTCTGACACCAACAAAGATGTTTTATGTGAAAGCTCCCTCTTTCTGCTTTATAAGCTCCCTGCCCTGGCTCCAAGAAGAACTAAATACTTCAAGGTTTATTGAAGGACATGTTTCTGATGCCTGCCCTAACAAGGACTGGAATGGTCGCAGGCAAGTGGTTTTCAATAATTTATTTTCTATGATAGTATAAAAGAATACAGGAGAAAATGTTTAATCCTTTTAGCACTAAAGTTCACCTTCCTTAAGTCAAGTGCAATAAGATTTCAACTTCTGCCACCTCTAACCACAAATTACTGAATAAATTTATTTTTGACAGCAACATGATATTAAATTTAAAATACTTAAAGTTTTTTTGAAGTAGAAATTGAGATGTTTTGAAGGAAAAAGTGTTGTGTTTTGGATTTTAAAACCAGAATCAGCATACAAAATACACTGCTTGGTAAAGCTGAACACTTTTAAAACACAAGGCTATTACTAAAAAAATAAAGCAACACTTCTTACAAGTTTCAACTGTAAAGATGGACGTTTCTAATTTAAAGTGGAGTTTACTAAACTTACCAGTATCCATCAAGCCCCTGCATTAAAATTTCTCTTTAGAAATTTCAAATATAAAGGCATAGGGTGTCTATTAAGCTAAAGAGAAGTACTTCTACAGTTGCTTTGTTCTTGGGTGGTTGGAGCAAAGTAAGGGGAGCGGAAGCGCGCTTTCTCTTCATTAGCCCAAATTTACTAAGCATTAAAACATCACCACATCTCTCTGGCTCTTCGCAGGAAATAGCTTTACTAATCTAAGTATTTTAGAAATGAGTTTTGTGGTCCTCTCTAGGAAATCTGAAAAGCCATTATTCAATCTCTCAAAAACCTCAATATTCAGCAAGACTTAGGACGCGCGAATTGTATAGGATGGAAGAAAGGGTGCTGCTGAGTTTAATGGGATCTAATTTGCATCGAGCTGAGGTAGAGATGGGTCTGAACTTAATTCATATGCGGAGTGGCGAGACAAGCGCAAATTGGTAGGATGATCAGACCCCCAGGAGACAACGCAATATAAAGGATGGAGGGTACTTAAGCAGGGATGCGCTCTCAAATTCAGTTCTTGACTGCGCCTGCAATCCACTTTTGGAATCGGGCTCAGCCTTTGCTCAGGAAAAACTGAATTCAGGCTTCCACCTGGGAAAAGAAGGGGACACTAACCAGATCCCAGGCCACGTTCTAGTCCTTGAGCCACTGAACAAACTTCATTTTGCCATATTTCGGTAGAGAATCAATAGTTTTCTGATAAACATTGCACATTTCACAATGGTGTGGTGAGCTCCTGCACACACACTACACTGGTTGACTAATAAATAGACAAAAGTATTCTATCCCGGGAAAACAATTCAATTGACAATATAAAATTTCCTATCCTGTTGATCAAACGAACGCTGTGGAATCCGTAGCCCAGGACTGGTTTCGAAATCTCAGTTCCCAAAAAGGTGCTTTCGGCTTCTGCCGCGGGAAGAAATAAGAGTCTAGAAGCGCTGGAAGATCACAGTGCTGGAGAGAGAAAGGGTCGTACTCGCAGCCTTCCAGACTGCCCTAAGCTATCTTCACCAACAGGCTCAAGGGTGGGGGGTAAAACCTCGGTCTTGCTATCTCGAGACTCTTGATTTTACACGGCAGTCCCCCCCCCTCCGCCCCACCCCCCAAAAAAAAAAAAAAAAAAANTATGCCAATTGCCAACCTAACCAAGCCGTCTATGCAGTGGCTGCGAAGACATCCTTTCTGTCCCTTAGAAACTCTCCAGACTCCAAACGGCAGCTCCCGGCTCCCCAGTGAGGAAGCTGGAGCCCAGAGCTCCCTCAGGGCGCGCAGAAAAGCCCGGCGTGGGGGTGGGGGAGTTTCAAAACCGTTAGCTCGTGTTTTTTTTTTTCCCCTCCCTCGCTAAGGTTTCTTTTCTTTTCTCTTCCTGTCCAAATATTTCAAATTTCCGCGCCTTAAATAACAGTCTCCTTTTATTTAGATAGTTTCCTCGGCAGGTTTGGCCGCCCGNCTCTTACAGCGACCTCGCTTGACCCGGCTCTCTGGGCACCCACAGCCATCTGAGGCCGCCCCCCACCCAGACGCCTGTCTACCTCCCAGCTCGACTTCCCTCCCCGGACTTTGGAGCCTTTTCTGCTTGGGGATTTGGATCCCGGTCGCCCTGAAGCGGCGNCCGCGGGTAACCTTGGAGGCGCCCTCGGAGTGAGTGTGTGCGTTGCTGAGCCAGCCGGCTGGGGCGAGCGGGCGCACGGTGCAGCGGGCAGGAGGCGGGAGCTGGGGGCGGGGAGGGGGAGCGGGCCCCGGCGCCTGCTNAGCTGCGGGCTACCGGGACCGCCAGGGTCCCCGGCCCTGGCCTTCAGGCAGCGGTCCCCGCGGAGGAGGCGGCCATCCCACTGGATGGTTCGGGCGACCTATGCCTGAAGACCGGGGCCGGAGGGCGACGTGGGAGCAGGGGCAGGCTGGCCGGTGAGTGCCTAGCTCTCCGCCGAGGTGAGCTGGCGGCGGGACGCGGCGCGGCGGCTGGAGCAGCTCCACGCCCAATACCAGTGCCAGCACTCCCTCCTCCCCCCGTGACAGCTGAGGACAGCCGGGCTCCGAGCCTCGCGTCAAACTGCGTGGAGGCAAATGCACCTCAGGCTTCTCAGCCCCTAAGACTATTCGGGAAGTTGCCCTATGGTGTTACCTTCCCCCTAAAAACTGCTAGTCTTCCAGGACTGAAAATGCAAGTTCAATGGGAAAGACCCTCGGCGTGAAATACAAAGATTGCAGGCCGCCGGCACTTTGGGTGGGACCCGGGCGTGCAAAAGCACCTAGAAGGGGTCTTCTTGTTTTGTTTTGCTTTGTTTTTACCCAGAATAGTTAAAAGAAATCGAGTATGGATCTTCAGCAATGTCTCAAAAGAATAAAAACTCTCCAGATCTGGATATTGACTTGGTAAATTAAGGTTCCAGTGAAATGTTTTGCCATCTGCTTATAGAAACATTGTGCAAGCTTCAGGTGTTAGGATGTGGGTTTGGAATTTTCTGTACTGTCTTTAATTCTCAAAGGCATTAAGTAACATGATGGTTAACACACCCGGCAAGTGAGCAAAGGTTATCCTTGCCACCACAGCACCTGCAAAAGCACAAGTGGAAACTCACATATTTTGTTTCCTGAGTTCTAAAATGGCTTCTGAGCGGTCCAGAGGTACCAGCACATACAAGGAGGGGGACTGGGGATGAGAAAAGAGTTTGTACACTGAAAAAAAGAAAAACCCACAAAGACATTATTACCTTTCAATTAATCCACTTCACCTCTCTTTCTCCCAGCCCCCATCCTCTTTGGTCAAGGAACAATTTTAATGCAGGCCTATTCTATAATTCTATATACAGCCTTTTTCCTCTTCTCTCAGCCTCCCCCCTCCACACAAAAGTCGGCCAAAAACCTCAGCTCTTTTGCGGAGGAAGTGAAAAAAACCACCAATCCTTATCCAAACTACCCGTTATTTCTTTTGAATGCTAAGAAGAAATCCTACATATGACCAATACTATGAAAGAAGAAATAATTTACCAAGATCGTAAACGCATTTAATTGATATAATTAAAGTGATATTAATGATCTTTTAACATGAAAATAATGAGACAGTTTCTGCAATTGATAGGTGAAAAGCTAAAAAAAAACTTCACCAACATGTTTGGAGACATCAGCTTCTGCTCTTTATATTTAATCAGTACAGTAGTTACTTAGAAAAAAAAATTGATCCTTTATCTTGGCCATATAAAGCGGTATCATGCTGACTAATTTTATTTTAGTTATATGCCTTAGTTTTTCAGATTAGTTATATATAGTGAAAGTTCACATATAAAGCAAAACTGACAACATCTTTTAATGTTAAAATTTTAATTTGGAAATGCAACCAAATTATCACAATCACATTAAAATACAGTCTTCTCCCTTGTTTCTTCTAAGTGTGCAATGTGCATAATTTGCTGTTGAAGAAGTCTGCCCTGATTTTAAAATCTATACCTTGGAAACACGATTTCCTCCAGTAAAAAAATAACTCACTAGTCTTTAAGAATAATTATTCAATAATTTAGCTATTCTGTGCACAGCTAATGTAATAGCATCTCCTTGTCTTACATTTTGGAACTATTGTAAAAGCCATTTTGGCCCAAATAGTTCTTGTTCCATAGTTTTCTCCTTCAGATATTTTTACTAAAAAGTGTCCTCAATGATGCAGCAGCATTCTGATGTCCATTCTGCTAATCCAAAAACTTCAGACCAAACCTATACAGATCATTTTAAAAGGAACATGCATTTCTTCTTATGTCAAAGGTTAGAACAGATATGAATGAATGTTAACATTTGAAAGTCCTAGAATAACTAATTTGCAAATCCGTTATTATAGTGTGGTGATGATTCAAGATGAAAATTTTAAAACCTCATATATTAGAAGAATAAGTGAGATCAAATTGTTAAATTAAGCAGCATTTGATGATGATTAGTAGTACAGTATCCTCTATCTCAGTATTAAAACAAGTAATAGTGTATATTCTGGTATGATTTTTAACTGTGAAGAAAATAATATATAATAATCATTAGATATAGAAGTAATTGATTGTTACAAAGTCTCTTTTTCATCATCACCTATTTTTTGGCTGTCCCCCCCCTTTTTTCTTTTTTTTTTTTTTACTTTTTGTATTTTTGTGCATCCACATTTTAGGTGATGAATAGCAGTAGCATGTAGAAAGAAGTTTCCAATTCTTCTTTATTCCTGTTTCCTCAGCCATCTATTCCTCTATTCACAAACATCACATCAACTTTAAAAATCATGTATTGTGATACTGAAAAGTAACTGTTATTCCCATTAATTTAAATTAATTATAGGCCTATAAGTAAAAAAGCATTCAGTCTGTATTTTATTTAAGATAAAGTTAGCAAAAAAAGTGTGGACACTAGGTTGTAGCAAGTGTATATTTATGTTTTGAATATAAATTTGCTGAAATCTTAAAACCTACTTAATATTTTGACACATGCTAAGACTTTTAGTGTAGGATCAAGATCTAAAAAATCTTAAATTTCTGGTCTTCTGAAAATAATTTAATATATTTTAATTGGCCATATTAAGATAAGGCCAATTGTTTTAACTAATAAAAAGTTAAAATGTTGATACTTTCAGAAAAATATGAAGAGAGGACTATGATGTCAAGTCTAATGCAATGGCCTTTTGAAATAAATTATTCTTACTGGTAAATTGTGTATTTTATTTATAGTGATTATTATTTTACAGTTGAATTTTGCACTTGGCACATAGATCAGAGTTTTCTATGTTTGTCTAAAAGCATATAGCTGTTCTCATGCAGGTATTTAAAATAACACTTCGTGGCCCTGTACTATATTGGTATTTTTATGAACATGTGTGTATGTTTAGGTATTTCTTACTAAAGTTCATTACTGAGCAAATAGATATTTTGATGAAATACCATCAATTAACTTCATATTACTATTTTTAAGATGTAAAATCATGATCTGCTATAGAAATGTAAGCTGATAATTTTTTAGATATAGGTGAGATCATTTTCATTAATGATCCAGAGAAAAGGATATAAATTAAAATCTGAGAACTGAAAACACTGGTGCAGGTCCTAGTTCTACCTAACTTATTGTTTCAAATTCTTGTCATGAGGCAAATATATATGTATGAAAGCAACTTAACATCCACAATCAATATAATCAAATTTGAAATAATAGAAGTAAAATTCTGACAAGAGGAGGAATGGACATTTAAAATGTTTTAGATGGCCATGATGGTAGGCTAATTTAATTTCAGTTACATGATGGGTAATTTGCTAAATAATCCAAAAGCAAGGATAAAACAAGACCAGTAAAAGATATATCTGCCCAGGAATTCAAAAGCAGGGCAAACAAGACAAATTTTTTTCATTATGGCACCATAAGAAATAGAAACAAGTTAATTTTATTGATATGGATGATTTTGCAGTTTCCAGTGAAGATTTCTTCCACCTTACTTCGATAATGCTTTTAAAATATACAACTAGAAAATAACACTATTTATGGTTATATTTTAAAATTAGATATATATATGCATATATATATATATCATGTTTTACTTATATACAACAGACACATATTCTGTTCCAAAAAAGCATGTTCAGCACCATTTTAAAAGGGCAAGTGGATGCAGTTGGACATCTGGACTAGACTGAGGGGCTGTTTAATGTGAACCCCAAGTAGAGCCACATGCAAGAGAACACTGAATTGACTGAATGCTGCCTAATTTGCTTAAGAGTAATCAAAATGGCTCTAAGCTGGTTTACATTGTCTGTAGTTGCTTAAATACACAATACACCTACTGGGAAAGCAAATAACTTTATATAAAGGCACTTAAAGGAAGGAATATATAGATTTTCCATCCAGAAGGGTAGGTATTAATGTAGAAACATAAAACAGAACTGTACATAATAGTATCAGCTAAAGATAAATGACTGGTTTCAATTTCTTAAAAAAAGCTTATCTTTTAAAGATTTAAAGTGTTCTTCAAACATACAACTAAAATCTATAAAATACAAAACACAATCTTATTGATATTCTAATTTTTAAAATTTCCACAAAAAAGTACTCTGAAGTACCTTTGAGTTCAGCAGATCGTATTGAAATATCGTGCACTGTACCCTAAGATCAGCAAGTAAATTTTGTGGCTTATCAATGTAGAAGAGTTTTAAGTAACAGTGATTTCTAAGGAAAATGTTGTCTTGAGTTAGTAAGATGATATGGGAATTTTTAGTAGCACATTTTTTGTGCAAAAAAACACCCCATATTATACTTAGGATCAATGTAAGATTAATTTGACATTTCTAGAATAAAGTAATATTTTATATCATTGTTTTAAGTTTAAATATGTAGAATTTAGACAGTAGAACTCTGTATGCCCATTGTGAGATATTTTTATTAAGCAACAGAATAGACCAAAGAGAAATAAGATCAAAATATAAAATTCAGACATAAAATTCAAGTTACAGAACAACAATGGTATTAAATCAACCAAGAGAAAAATTGTCTCACATGATAATCTTCTGTTAATTTGGGGAAAAGAATGTAAGAAAAACATTTAAATCTCTTTTCATTAGATTAAAAGATTGCTGCCTTCTTATCCAATATTGTAGGGACTAAAATCCTAAATATTATAAAAGAGATATGAGCAGGGGCACCTGGATGGCTCAGTCGGTTAAACATTTGACTTCAGCTCGTCATGATATCGCAGTTCGTGAGTTCAAGCTCCATGTTGGGCTCTGTGCTGAGACCTCAGAGCCTGGAGCTTGCTTCAGATTCTGTGTCTCCCTCTCTCTCTGCCACCCCCTCATCTGTCTCTCTCAAAAATAAATAAAATTAAAATAAAATAAATAAAAGAGATATGAGCATCCTAAAAAACAAATGGCTCTCTGTTCAGGAAGTGTAATAGTCATTAATCTGAGAGGGTTCCCTGAAGTTATTTTAATGTAGTAATGAATATATTAGCATATAAAAGTGCTGAATTATATTGAATTTTATCATTTAGTAGGCTATCATATGTATACAAAGAAAATAGGAGATACTTTAATAAATGTCTTTTCTTTTTAGAACTTTTTAATTTATGCATATACTAATTCAATTTACATTACAGTAAAAAGAGAGTGAAAAGAAACAAAATCAATCAAGTTAATAAATCAATATTTGTTATTTTGTATCTGTATTACCTAATTTAATATTCATAACCCCCCTCATGGATTGAGCTTTATTCTCGCATTTTACAAGTTAGGAAACTCAAATTTAGTGATTCTGAGTAATTTGCTCATAATCACAGGCTAGTAATTTATAGCACAATGATACATACCTATCTCTTCTTTTACTTCATTATGGCCAGATGGAAAGATCTTTCAGGAGAATTACCACATATCAGTCAATTCAACAACCACATATTGAGTACTCATCAAAAATTATAGTCATTTACTAGATTTACGACCTTGGTACTAATTATATCAGAGGATTCTCACATCTGTAAAATGGGGGTAATAATACCTAATTTGCCATGTTATTGTAAATAATACATGGAATGTGTGTTAATCTCCTGGTACTCAGTAAGCCTTTAATAAATGACAATTATCATTATGAGGAATACAAAGCAACAGAAAATCCATTCTTGACCTTGGGGAACTTGAAAGCTATTTGGATAAATAAAGTTTACATATGACATACATGTAACAACTGGAAAGCAAGCAAGGTCTAAGTAAGTGCATGGGAGTATGTGGTGTAGATTGCACATGCAAGAAGCAGTTTTATGAGGGAGACTTTTATTAGAAGACTTATGATATAGATTTAAATATCTTATAGTGGACAACTTCCCTTATTGAGAAGGAAAAGGGAAGGCCACCTCAAAATAATTGACTGTTGTCACATTTTATGCACTCTCTGAGGATGTCTACATCTAACAAATACATCAGGTGAATAATAGAAAGCAACTGCAAGGACATAAAATATATTCTTAAAAGCATAAATGAGTAGATATTTTGAAAGGTATCTTTCATTACTTTGGACTAAGTGACTATGATACTCTGATTCAAATGGGAATAGAAAAATACCTAGGAGTTTCATGATCATTATATAATAAGCGGTCAGTGTAGGCTAGTGAGTGAATGGTTTTAAAGCCAAATAAACTTTATTTATAACTCTGGTACATACTATGTATCTCATCGTGGAATAGGTACTGATCCTTTCTGATTCTCACTTCCACTTTTGTAAAGTGGGTATAATTTTATTTACATTACAGGTTGTTACAATTAAAAATAATATTTATTAATAAGCCATTTGTAGTCTAATATAGGAAACTTGCTTTGACATAAACCAGAGGTTTCCTGAGACTTATATTTAATTATATTAATCAGAAAGAAAAGAAAATCCCTCTAAGGTGATCATAACCTCGAGTATCAGAGATATTTGTGGACTAAGAATAAAAACTTTGAATTAAGAGTTAAAGTCCTTGCTGCAAGTAACTATACACATCTATGCCTGTGATCAATATGCAAGTGTATTCAGCTTAATAACAAGTATTTTTTTATTTAAGTAATCTCTGCCCCCAAAGTGGGACTTAAACTCATGACCCCAAGACTGGGTCACATGCTCTTCAGACTGAGCCAGTCAGGCACCCCAATAACTACTTATTAAACACCTATTATATGTGAGATATTTTTCTATATGCTGAGTATACAAAGGTGAGTAACTAGCAATTTAGTGAGAAAAACAAATACCATATACATAGTATAATAGGATATTAGGCATAATGAAATCTAAAAGAAATAATAAATTGAACTTGGAAAGTAATAAGTACCTGAGAGAAACCAAACTCCATTTTCAGAAAGTTACTCTAGAAGAGTCAAGTAGACTTTCATTTCCAGCAAAATGAAGACTAGATTTTCTAAAAATAAAGATCTCAAAGCAAAACAAATGAATTGCTGGATAAAATATTTTTTAAAACATATTTTGGAATGCAGAGTGCACTGGTAAGAAAGTAAGGGAAATCTAGAGACAAAAAATGAAGGAAAGTGAGTCCTGATTCCAGTTGCTCTGGGGGGCATCTATGGATCTCTAATAGTTTCCTGAGGGTGCCATAACAAAGTACCACTAACTGGGTGGCTAAAACAACAGAAATATATTGTCTCACATTTCTAAAGGTTAGAAGTCCAAAATCATGTTGATTCCTTCTGGGGACTCCTACCTTTGGGGAGCTTCAGGCATTTCTTGACTTGTAGATGGTATTCTCCCTGGGTCTTGGCATTGTTGTCCTTCTATGTGTGTCCAATTTCCCCCAATTTTAAGAACACCAGTCATAATGAATTATGGCCCACCCTAATAACCTCATGCTATTTGATCCTCTGCTAAGACTGTTTCCAAATAAGATAGTATTCACAGGTACTGGGGGTTAGAACTTCAGTGTCTTTTGGGAGAGATCCATTCAGCCCATAACACCTGGTATCCTAAAGTTTTGATTTTAAAGAGACTCAAGGAGACGATAAAAGACAGTGGTTAGAGCAATCATGAAATAGGAAAACTGACAGAAAGCCCCTTTATAAAGCTAGAACCCCCACCCCAACTGGTAAAATGCTCAAGGAAAACTTAAACTGTCTTTACAAATATTTTGCCCATTTTTATTGTTTCTTATTTGTATATTAGTGAGTTTTGAAATTCCTTTGTGTATTCTGGATACAAGACCTTTATCAGTATGTGTTTGCAAATATTGTCTCAGTCTATGGTTTGTCTTTTCATTTAATCTTGTCTTTTGAAGAGAAGTTTTTAATTTAATGAAGTACAATTTATCATTTAAAAATTTTCTGGTTCATGCTTTGTGTGATCCAAGAAATCTTTGCCTAAGCCAGTGGAAAAAGTTTTTCTCCTAAAAACGTCATACTTTTATAATTTACATTTAGGTCTGTGATCCATTTCAAATAAATGTTTATATATAGAGTGAGGTAAGAGTTGAAGGGTTTTTTTTACTTGCATATGTATATCTAGTTGTTCTAGGATCATTTATTGAAAACACTATCCTTAACCATTGAATTATCTTGACATCTTTGTGGAAAAATCAATTGACCATATGTATGTAGGTTTAATTATGACTTTCTATTCTGTACCATTGATCTACATGCTTGTCATTATGCAGATATAACACTGTCTTGATTACCATACCTTTATAATAAATCTTGAAATCAAGTAACCTTGAAATTAATCCAACTATATTTATTTAAATTTAATTTTGATATTTTAGAATTAGCATGTAATATTCTCAAAAAATGGTTGAAATTATATTGAATCTATAAATCAACTTGGGGATAACTGACATGTGAATAACTTTGAGTCTTCTAACCATGAATATCTCTCTACTTATTCACATTTAAATTTTTCTTTCATTAATATTTTATCACTTTTAGTATACAGATCTTGCATAAAATTTGTCAAGCTTGCTCCTTAACATTTCACATTTTTTTTAATGTTTTATTTTTTTCTAGGAGAGAGAGAGACAGCGTGAGCAGGGGAGGGTCAGAGAGAGAGGGAGTCACAGACTCTGAGACAGGCTCCAGGCTCTGAGCTGACAGTCAGCACAGAGCCCCACGCGGGGCTCGAACCCAGGAACCGCGAGATCATGACTTAAGCGAAAGTCGGACGCTTAACCGACTAAGCCACCCAGGCGCCCCAACATTTCACATTTTTAAGCTGTTTTCATTTTAATTTGCAGTTGTTCACTGCCAATATTCAGTGACTTATAAAATTCCAGTAGAGTTAACATACAGTGTTACATTACAGAGTTAACATACATTGTTACAGGTGTACAATACAATGATTCAGCAATTCCATACATCACCCAGTGCTCATCATGCTCATCATGACAGGTACACTCCCTAATTGCCATCTCCCCTTTCACCCATACCCACCCACCTCCACTGGGTAGTCATCAGTTTGTTCTCTATAGTTTTTTTTTTAATGTTTTATTTTTGAGAAAGAGAGACAGAGCATGAGCAGGGGAGAGGCAGAGAGAGGGAGACACAGAATCCGAAGCAGGCTACAGACTGTGAGCTGTCAGCACAGAGCCTGATGCGGGGCTCAAACCCACCAACCATGAGATCATGACCTGAGCCAAAGCTGGATGCTTAACTGGCTGAGCCACCCAGGCGCCCCTGTTCGCTAGGGTTTAAAGAATCTCTTTTTTGGTTTGTCTCTTTCCCTTTTTTTTTCCTTTGCTCATTTGTTTTATATCTTAAATTCTACATATGAGTGAAACTCTATGGTGTTTGTCTTTCTCTGACTGACTTATTTTACTTGGCATTATACTCTCTAGCTCCATCTATGTTATTGCAAATGGCAAGATTTCATTCTTTTTTATGGCTGAATAATATTCCATTGCCTGTTATATCATATTTTCTTTATCCATTCATCTATAGATGGCCACTTAAGCTGCTTCTATAATTTACCTATTGTAAATAATGCTGCTATAAACAGGGGTGAGTGTATCCCTTTGAATTAGTATATTTTATTCGTTGGGTAAATACACAGTGGTACAATTACTGGATTGTAGGGAGAAAATCAATGCCTTTTGTATACTGACCTTATATCTTGACATTTAGTTTATTACTAAACTTACTAATTATTCTAGACTTGGGTTGTTGTTGTTTTTTTTTTTGAGATTTTCATGGATAGCCATATTGTCTATAAGTAAAGACAGTTTTATTTTTTCCTTCTCGATTTGTATGCCTTTTATTTCTTTTTCTTGTCTTACTGCACTGGCCCTCACCTCCAATACAATGCTTAATAGAAGTCATAAGAGTGGACATCCTTGCCTTATTTCTGATGTTGGGGGAAAGCATTTAATCTTTCACCATGATGTTAGCTCTAGATTTTTCATAGATGCCCCTTATTAGGTTAACGAGGTTTCCTTCTGTTCCTGGTATGCTTACACCTTTTATTTTAAAATCATAAATGGATGTGGAATTTGTTAAATTTTGTTCTGCTTCTATTGAGGTGATTATTTGTTGTTGTTTTTTAGCCTATTAAAAGGATTATATTGATTTTCAAATATTGAATTACTTTTGAATTCCTAGGAGAAACCTCACTTCATTTTGATGTATCATACTTCTTACATATTGCTGGATTTGATATGCTAACATGTTGTTAAAGATTTTTTATGAGTATGTTCATGAGTGGTATTGATTTATAGCTCTCTTTCCTATTAGTATCTTGCTATAGATGGAATACTTGTATCCCCTTAAAATTCATATGTTGAAACTTAATGAGCAATGCGATAGAGTGAGGAGATGTGGTAGCTACTTAGGTCATGAGGGTGGAACCCTCATGAATGGGATTAGTGTTCATATAAAAGAGACTCCACAGAGTTCTTCAGCCCCTTCTACCTGGGAACAAGAAAGCAGGCCTTTAGCAGACACTGAATCCGCCAGAGCCTTGATCTTGGGCTTCTCAGCTTCCAGAACTATGAGAAATAAATTTCTGTTGTTTATAAGTCACCCAGTCTATGGTACTTTGTTAAAGCAGGCCAAATGGAATAAAACACATCTTTTTCTTGTTTTGGTACTAGAGTAATGCTGACCTCATGAATTGGGAAGTGGTCTCTTTTCTTCTATTTTCAGAAACAGCTTACATAGAATTGATATTATAATTTCTTAAGTGTTTGGTGTAATTCACCAGTGAAGCCCTCTGAACTGGAATCTTCTTTGTGGCAAAGTTTTTTTATTTACAAATTGAAATTTTAAAATAAATATAGGGTTATTCAGGCAATCTATTTTATTTAATAAACTTTGGTAGTTTGTGTCTTTCAAGGAATTTATCCATTTTATTTTTATAGTCAAATTTTTGGAAAATAAGTTTGTCATAATGTTACCTTATTTTTTAAATATCTGTAGTATATGTAGTTATGACCCCCTTAGATTCTTAATATTGAAAATTAATATCTTTTCTCTTTTTTATTTATTTATTTTGATCAATTGAATATATCAATTGTATTGAACTTTTCAAGGAACCATCTTTTGGCTTCACTGATTTTCTCTATTGTTTCTCTGTTTTCACTGGTTTCTGTTCTTACCTTTATTATTTCCTTCTGGTTGCTTGCTTTCAGTTTGATTAGCTCTTTTTTTTTTCTTAAAGTGAAAGCTTAGATTACTGATTCAGGACATTTCTTGTTTTCCAGAAAAAACAGTTCCTCAAATATTCCTGCATCTCACAAATTTTGGTATGTTATGTTTTCATTTTAAGTCAATTTAAAATACTTCTAACTTCCCTTGTTACTTCCTGGGCTATTTCTGCTGTCTGTGGTCACAAAATATACTTTGTATTATTTCAGTTGAGATCAAATACATAGATCATATCAACAAATATAAATGGATTTGATTCACCTCTTAAAAGAAAAAGATTCACATTTCAGGACAAAACAACAGTCAACCTATGCTTTACTTAAGTGACATACCTAAAGTTAAGTGAACAACAAATCCAAAAAGAAAAAAAGAAGGACTAGGCAAAGATATACCAGGTAAATACAAACAATAAGAAAGCAAGGCTTATGATCGTATTATCAGATGAGGTAGAATTCATGCCAAAAAAACATTAAATGAAACAAAGAAGGACATTTTATATTACTAAAAACTACAATTCACAATGGTGTTGTAAAAGAATTATATGAACCAAATCACACAGCAACTTCACAAATAATACTTCTTGAATTAGTACTTGTATGAGGCACAAGGAGAAGGGTGGCTGCTGGCTGAGTCAGCGGAGCGTGCAACCCTTGACCCTTGGGGTCATGGTGAGTTTCAGCCACATGCTGGGCCTAGAGCTTACTTAAAATATATATAGAGAGAGAGGTATGGGGAGAAATAGAAACATACTAATTGTATGAATGTATAATATATGATTCTTAACGTATAGTATGTGAATCTTTACTTTTTTTAAGAGTAACAATTTTTTAAAAAAACTTTTTTCCAACTAAAAAAACTCTCTAGCAAATAACTCTTGGCTGAAAATGGAAAAACAAATGAAAATTTCAGAATTTAAAAAACATTACAATAATGTCTGGATGTCAAAATCTAAGCCATACAATTAAAGTAGTGATTAAGGGCACCTGGCTGGCTCAGTGGGTGGAGCATAGAACTCTTGATCTCAGGGTTGTGACTTTGAGCCACACGTTCAGTGTAGAGATTACTAAAAAATAAAATAATCAGAGGAGAACCTATAAACACTTGTATCAATAAAAATATGAATTAATTTTTCAGCTCAAGTAGCTAGAGAAAGAAAATAAATCAAATTAAAGCAGAGGGAAGGCATACTATGTATAAAAGCAGATGCTATTGAGGTGTAACACAGAGAAATTATATAACTAATAATTACAATTTCTGTTCATTGGGGCATCTGGGTGGCTCAGTTGGTTAAATGTCAGTACTTCAGCCTAGGTCATCATCTCACAGTTGGTAAGGTTGGAGAGTTTGAGCCCTTTATCAGGCTCTGTGCTAACAGCTCAGAGCCTGGAGCCTGTTTCAGATTCTGTGTCTCCCTCTCTCTCTCTGCCCCTCCCCTGCTCTCACTCTGTCTCTCTGTCTCTCTCTATCAAAAAAGAAAATTTAAAAAAAAACTGGAAACATTAAAAATTCTTTAAAAAGAAGTGACAAATCAGAAATAAATACTGATACAGAGAATATCAAATTATTAGAGACTATTTTGCACAACTCTATGCAAACATAAATATAGTTTAAAATGCATATTTTCTGTAGTGCTGGGGTGGCTCAGTCAGTTGAACTCCCAAGTTTTGAATTCAGCTCAGTTCATGATCCCAGGGTCATGGGATTGAGCCCCATGTCAGGCTCAGCACTGAGCATGGAACCTGCTTAAGATTCCCTCTCTTTTCCTCTGCCCCTCTCCCCCTGCTCATGCACATGCTCTCTCTCTCTCTCTCTCTCTCAAAAACATAACTTCTAGTAAAATAAAATTTACTCACATTAACACTAATGTATATAGAAAGCTTAAATAGACAAATTTGCATAGAGGAAATAGAGAAAATTATCAAAGAAATGCCTTTTAAAAAAGGATCAGGTCAGATGTTTTGACAGGTGAATTATACAGCTTCTCACACACAAATGATTCCAGTGCTACTTAAATTATTGTAGAGCATCATAAAAGAAGGAAAACTGTCAAATGCTAAATTTGATGAAGATAGGGAAAAAGAAAAATACTGTGGTAGATTGAACTATAGGACCAATTACTCACTGTTCTCTATATTCTTTACCAGGTCAACTTGCTATTCCTCCCATAAGAGGCATAAGAGACTGTACTTCCCAGCTCCTTGAATTTAAGCTCAGTCATATTATTTGTGTTGGCCAAGGGGACTATTTGATATAGCTATATAACCAACCACCTCAAAACTTAGTGGCTTAAAACAACAAGATTTATTATTTAAAATGGCTCTGTGGGTTAGCTAGAGAATTCTTTTCTTCTGAGCCAGCTCAGTTGATGCTGGATACTCTAGGATGATCTTAAACATTTCAAAGAATGTTCAGCCTCATTCAAAATTAGATAAATTCAACGTAAAAATATAATTCTCACTGATAAGTTGAGTTAAAAAATTAAAATTTAGTAAAAAATGTACAGTGCATATTGACAATAGTTGAAGTATGGAAAGAGCCCAAACATCCATTGACTGACAAATGGATAAAGCAGATGTGGTATATATGTGTACACACACACACACACACACAATGGAATATTACTCAGCAATAAAAAATGAATGAAATCTTGCTATTTGCAACAACGTGGATGGAACTGGAGCATATTATACTAGTGGAATAAGTGAAATAAGTCAGTCAGAGAAAGACAGATATCATATGATTTCACTCATATGTGGAATTTTAGGAACACAACAGATTAACATAGGAAAGGAGGGAAGCAAAAATAAGATAAAACCAGAGATGGAGACAAACCATAGGAGACGCTTAAATAGAGAACAAACTTAGGGTTGCTGGCAGATTACTAGATGGAGGGATGGGATAAATGGGTGATGGGCATTAAGAACACTTGTTGGGATGAGCACTGGGTGTAATATGTAAGTGATGAGTCACTAAATTCTATTCGTGAAATCATTATTACACTATATGTTAACTAACTTGGACTTAAATTTTTAAAAATGCACAGTGCACTCTGTTGGCTGGGCTTTGGGGAAATAGGCACTCAATTCATTGTTGGCAGGAATAAAATAATGGTACAGCCTCTATGAAGTGAATGTGGCAACACATAACAAAATTACATATGCATTCGTCTTTTAACCCTACAATTTTAACTTTAGGAATTTAGCCTGAAAATACACTTTCAAAATAGGAAAAATACATGCACAAGTATTTCATTATGTGTTAAGTTTTTGTAATAGCATTACAAATAAATATGATTTGTAATAGTAAAATATTGTAAATATCCTAAGTATCCAACTACAGGGACTATAGTTGGGATTCTCTCTCCTTCTTTCTCTATCCCTCTCTGCTCTCTCTGTCTTTCTCTGTCTCAAAATAAATAAATAAGCATTTTTAAAAATCTTTAAAAAAGAAAAGTAGAATAAATGATAGAGTTAAGAAATCCTATCTTGTAATTACCAGTGCAATACATAGAAATTATTTAATGAAAGTTTGATGGGTAGCAAGATATTTACGTGATATTTATGTGATCTCAAAGTATCACCCCATAAGGTTACTTAATCATGAGGGGAAAGGTATTATTACAATGGAGAGATCTTATATACACCATTTTAATCATGTGATCAAACTTAGCATGACCATAAGGGAACTAGCTGATATTATGTACCTCTTGATGTGATACAGAGGGGAGCAAACAATACTATATATAAAATTTCTTATCAAGATTCCTTAATCAAATCTAATTTTGAAGAGGCAATCAGACAAAGTTTGTGAGACATTCTATGAGACAATTGTCCAGATTGTTTCAAAATATGAGTATTATCAGGGTAGCTGGGTGGCTCAGTTGGTTGAGCAACCAACTCTTGATTTCCGCTCAGGTCATGATCTCACAGTTCATGAGATCGAGCCCCATTTTGGGCTCTGTGCTCACAGTGTGGAGCCTGCTTGGGATTCTCTCTCTCCTTCTCTTTGCCCCTCTCCAGCTTACATGAGCGTTCTCTCTCAAAATAAATATCTAAAGAAAATCAATATTATCAAAGAAAAAAAGCAGAGCGATATCTCATTGTGGTTTCAATTTGCATTTCCCTGATGACCAGTGATTTTGAGTATCTTTTCATGTGTTTCTTGGCCATCTGTGTGTCTTCTTTGGAAAAATGTCTATTCAGGTCCTCTGCCCATTTTTTTAGGATCATTTGTGGTTTTTTTGGTATTGAGTTGTATAAATTCTTTATATATTTTGGATATTTACCCCATATCAGATACATCATTTGCAAATATCTCTTCCCATTCAGTAGGTTGCCTTTTGGTCTTGCTGATGGTTTTCTTTGTTGTGCAGAAATTTTTTGATTTTTTATTATTTTAAAAAGTTAATTAATTAATTAAACTTTTTGGGGAGAAAGCATGCAAGTGGAAGAGAGGCAGAGAGAGAGAAGGAATCTTAAAAAGGCTCCATGCTCAGTGAAAAGCCCAACACAGGGCTTGATTCCACAACCCTGGGATCACGATCTGAGCTGAAATCAAGAATCTGATGCTCAACTGACTGACCCACCCAGGAGCCCCAGAAGCTTTTTATTTTGGTGTAGTTCCAATAGTTTTATTTTAATAAATACAATAACTTAATTTTGTTTCCTTAGCCGGAGGAGACCATATCTAGAAAAATGCTTATATAGCTGATGTCAAAGAAATTAATGTCTATGTTTTCGTCTAGGAATTTTATTTTTTCAGGTTTTACATTCATGTCTTTAATTCATTTTGAGTTTATTTTTGTGTCCAGAGGTCCAGTTTCATTCTTTTGCATGGAGCTGCCCTGTTTTCCCAATACCATTTGTTGAAGAGAGAGTCTTTTTCCCATTGTATATCCTTGCTTCCTTTGTCATACATTAATTGACCATAAAAGCATGAGTTTATTTCTGGACTCCATTCTGTTCCACTAATCTATGTGTCTGTTTTTGTGCCAGTACCATACTGTTTTGCTTACTACAGCTTTTGGAATGCTTGTGCACTGTTGGTGGGAATACAAATTACTAAAGCCACTGAAGAAAATAGTACAAAACAGTACAAATGTTCCTTAACAAATTAAAAATTGAATTGCCATATGATCCAGTAATTCCAACACTGGGTATTTACTCCCCAAAACCAAAACACTAATTTGAAAAGATATATGACCCCTATGTTGATTGGAGCATTAGCCAAGATATGGAAGCAACCCATGTTCATTGATACATGAACTGGTAAAGAAGATGTGGCATATTTATTTATATTATGAAATATTACTCAGGCAAAAAAAAAAAAAAAGGATGAAATCTTGTCATTTACAACAACGTGGATGGACCTAGAGGGCATAATGCTAAGTAAGATAAGTCAGACAGAGAAAGACAAATACTATATGGTTTAACTCATTTGTGTAAGTTAAGAAACAAAACAAATGAACAAAGGTAAAAAGAGTGAAACAAAAAAACAGACTCAAATACAGGGAACAAACAGGTGGTTGCCACGGGAAGGTGGATGGATGGATGGGTGAAGTAGGTGAAGGGGATTAAAAGTATACTTATCATGATGAGCAATGAGTACTGTATAGAATTGTTGAATCGCTATATTGTACATTTGAAATGAAGATAACACTGTATATTAATTATACTGGAATTTTTAAAAAAGCATTACTAAAAAATTAAAGACAACCCAATTTAAAAATGGATGTGACAGTTTGAATAAATATTTCTCTAAAGGAGATATACTCATGGTTAATAAGCATATGAAAAGATGCTCAATATCATAAGCAAATCAAACACAGATGGAGACACCACTGCCACCCTGTATGATAGTTGTAACCTAAAAGACTAAAAATTGTTGATGAGGATGTAGAGAAACTGAAATCCTCATTCACTACCAGCAAGAATATTAAATAGTAGAGCCACTTCAGAAAACAGTGTGGAATTCCTCAAATCATTAAACAAAGAGTTACCATATGACCATGGAATTCTACTCCATGTGTATATCAAAGAAAAATGAAAACATATTCCATACAAATTGCACACCAATGTTCACAGTAGCGTTATTCATAATAACCAAAAAAGTGGATACAACTCAAATGTCCATTAACTGATAAATGAATAAACAAAATGTGGCATATCCATACAAAAAGCTGATGTTTTAAATTTTGGTGAAGCTCATTTTATTAGTCTTTTCTGTTATGGTTTTCTGGGTCTTGTCAGCAAAAACTGCCTATTTCAGGATCATGAAGATATTCTCTATTTTTTTCCTCCTTCTAATAGCTTTAACTTTTATATTTAGATCTGTTACCTAATCAATTAGTTGTTGACAGATAGGTATTTAAGTCTCCAAGTACAACTGTGGATTTGTCTATTTATTCTTTCAGTTCTATCAGTTTTTAATTCACATGTCTTACAGATCTATTGTTTAGTGCATATGTATTTAGGATTGCTGTGTCTTCTTGGTAGATTCATCACTCATTATATAATGTAGTCCTCTGTTTCTGGTTATTTTCTTTGCTCTGAGGTATATTTTATCTGATATTAATATAGCCATTACTGTTTACTTTTATAATTTTTATAGGGTTGAACTATTGAAACTTGTTCGCTGAATCATTTTCACTTGCATTAATGTCCCCACATTTATATTAAAAATTCACAAACAAATGAAAATGGGAAAACCGCCAATACCTGATTTCTGTCCCTTATTTTTCCACTTGCAGTCATATCATTTTTTAAAAAAATTTCTTAGAGTGAGAGACAGCATGAACAGGGGAGGGTCAGAGAGAGAAATACAGAATCCGAAACAGGCTCCAGGCTCTGAGCTAGCTGTCAGCACAGAGCTCAGCGCGGGGCTTGAACCCAGGAACCGTGAGATCATGACCTGAATCCGAAGTTGGATGATTAACTGACTGAGCCACCCAGGCGTCCCCACTGCAGTCATATCATTAGCTACCTTATGACCATATTGAAAAAAAACATCTAACGTTCAGAACTACCAATAACAGGAAGAAAAGAATTTTTCTTTTAATTTTAATTTTAGTCAGTTAACATATCAATATTGGTTTTAGGAGTAGAATTTAGTGATTCATCACTTACATACAACACCTAGTGCTCATCACAAGTGCTCTCCTTAGTTCCTATCACTCATCTAGCCCATCTCATTAACCTTCAGTTTGTTCTCTATTGTTAAGAGTCTCTTGTGGCTTGTTTACCTTTCTTTTCTATCCACCTTTCCTTATATTAATCTGTTTTGTTTCTTAAATTCCACGTGTGAGTGAAATCATATGGTATTTGTCTTTCTCTGATTGACTTAGTTTACTTAATATTCTAGCTCCACCACATCATTGTAAATGGCAAGATTTCATTCTCTCTCTCTCTCTTTTTAATATTTATTTATTTTTGAGAGACATGGTATGAGTAGGGTAGGGGAAGACAAAGAGGGACAGAGGATCCAAAGCGGGCTCTTCACTGACAGCAGCAAGCCCAAAGCAGGGCTCAAACTTACAAACCGTGAGATCATGACCTGAGCTCAAGTTGGATGCTCAACCAACTGAGACACCCAAACACTCCAAGATTTCTTTCTTTCTGATGGCTGAGTAAGATTCCATTGTGTATATGTGCGTATATATATACATATATATATACACATATATATACACACATATATATATACCACCTATATGTATATATATACACACATATATATACCACATATATATACCACATATATATATACCACATATATATATACCACATATATATATATATACCATATATATATATATATATATATACACACACACACACCACATCTTCTTCCCATTCTTCAATTGATGGACATTTGTGGGGGGTTATTTTAGATGTTTATTTATTTTTTGAGGGGGAGAAGAGAGAGAGGGGGGAACGAGAGAGAGAGAGAAAATGAGCAGGGGAGGGGCAGAGAAAGAGGGGTACAGAAGATCTGAAGTAGGCTCTGTGTTGACAGCAGAGAGCCCATTGCAGGGGTCAAACTCATGAACTGTGAGATCATAACCTGACACTTAACTGACTGCGCCACCCACGCACCCTGGGCTCTCTTTATAGTTTGGCTATTGTTGATAATGCTGCTATAAACATTGGGGTGCATATACCCATTTGAATCTGTATTTTTCTATCCTTTGGATAAATACTTAATAATGCAATTGCTGGATTGTAGGGTAGTTCTATTTTTAGTTTTTTTAGGAACCTCCATTCTGTTCTCCAGAGTGGCTGCACCAGTTTGCATTCCCACCAACAGTGCAAGAGAGTTCTCCTTTCTCCGCATCCTCGTCTACACCTATTGTTTCTTGTGTTGTTAAATTCAGCCATTCTGACAGGTGTGAGGTGGTATCTCATGGTTTTGATTTGTATTTCTCTGATGATGAGTGATGTTGTGTATTTTTTCATGTGTCTGTTAGCCATCTGGATGTCTTCTTTGGAAAAATGTCTATTCATGTCTTCTGCACTTAACTGTTTTGTTTTGTTTTGTTTTTGGGGGGGTGTTGTGTTTTATAAATTCTTTATAGATTTTGGACACTAACCCTTTATTAGATATGTCATTGACAAATATCTTCCATTCCGTAGGCTGCCTTTTAGTTTTGTTAATTGTTTCCTTTGCTGTGCAGAAGCTTTTTATTTTGATGAGGTACCAATAGTTCATGTTTGCTTTTTTCCCCTTGCCTTTGGCAACATGCTGAGTAAGAAGTTGCTCTGGCTCAGGTCAAAGAATTTGCTGCTTGTAGTCTCCTCTAGGATTTTTATGGTTTCCTGTCTCACATTTAGGTCTTTCATCTATTTTGAATTTATTTTTGTGTATGGTGTAAGAAAGTGGTCCAGTTTCATTCTTTTGCATGTTGCCATCTGGTTTTCTCAACATAATTTGTTGAACAGACTGTCTTTTTTCCATTAGATATTCTATCCTGCTTTGTTGAAGATTAGTTGACCAGAAAATTTTTAAATTTAATTATTTTATTTTAGTTTTAGTTTTTAAGAATATAATTTATGGTCAAATTGGCTAACATACAGTGTGTAAAGTGTGCTCTTGGTTTTTGGGGTAAATTTCCATGGTTCATCATATAACACCTAGTGCTCATCCCAACAAGTACCCTCCTCAATGCCTAAGGATTTATTTTTAAAGAATGAAATGTTTTCCATTATGGTGGATTCCTTTTCTTTATTTTTATTTTTTAAATTATTTTTTAATGTTTATCTTTGAGAGAGAAACAGTGCAAGTGGAGGAGGAGCAGAGATAGAGGTGACACAGAATCCGAAGCAGGCTCCAGGCTCTGAGCTGTCAGCACAGAGCCCAATGTGGGGCTTGAACTCACGAAGTGGGAGATCATGACCTGAGCCAAAGTCAGAGGCTTAACTGACTGAGCCATCCAGGNTTTTGAGTGAGTGAGAGAGACGGGGGGGGAAGGGGCAGAGAGAGGGAGAGAGAGAATCTTAAGTAGGTTCCACAGCACAGAGCCCTATGCAGAATTCAATTCCACAACTCTGGGATCATGACCTGAGCCAAAATCAAGAGTCCCACACTCAACCAACTGAGCCTTCCAGGAGCTCCCATCATAGTGGATTCTTAAGCAAGTTCTCCACTTATGCTGTGTGCTAGCTGGCTGTCTTTTGGTATAACTGTCACATGTTTGGATAGTATAAATGGTGGTTTCTTCAAAAAGGCCCAACAGATAGGTCTCACTTGCCTCCTGAAAACACTGATAGCTGCATTCTGAAGCACATATCTGTTTTGAAGTCCTGAGCAATTTCTTGTATCAGCCACTGGAAAGGAAGTTTGGGACTCAGAAGTGTTCAGTAGATTTCTGATAACGACTAATTTCACAGAGTGCCACAGTACAGGGCTATAATAATTAGATTTCTTCACCCCTCCAGTAGAGGGTTCACTCTTGAGAGCAGCTTTTGTATCCAGTTGCTTCCTTGGTGCTTTACCACCAGTAGATTCGCAGTCTGCTTTGTAGGAGTCATGGTGTAGAGACCTCCTAACTTACCCCACTTCTTAGGCTGGAGCTCAGCGAGCTATAGGTGGCACTGGTGTGAGCAATTCACTGTGGCCGCTGCAGTGGCTGGGAACCCTACTACTTACTGTTTTTAATTGATATTTGTATGATGTCTCTTTCCCCATTCTTTTACTGTCAACCTGACTATATCATTATATTTGAAGTGAGTTTCTTATAGACATAATTTAGTTGGGTTGTGTTTTTAATTCACTCTGACCATTTCTGTCAATTAAAAAAACTTTTTAAATGTTTATTCATTTTTGAGAGACAGAGAGAGACAGAGCATGAACAGGGGAGGGGCACAGAAAGAAAGGGAGACACAGGATCCCAAGCAGGTTCCAGGCTCTGAGCTGTCAGTGCAGAGCCCGGTATGGCGCTCAGACTCACAAACCTTGAGATCATGACCAGAGCCAAAATCAGACACTTAACTGACTGAGACACCCAGGTGCCCCTGACCATTTCTGTCTATTAATTTGTATTTAGACCATTTATATTTAAGGTAATTATTGATATTTTAGAGCTTAAGTTGTCATTTTTTATTTTCTGTTTGTCTTGTTTTTCGTTTTTATATTTCTTTTCCTGCCTTCCTCTGGGTTGCTTGAATATTTTTAGAATTCCATTTTTATTTATTTATCATGCATTTCTTTGTGTAGCTTTTTAAGGGATTGCTCTAAGTATTACATCATACATTCAGAACCTATCACAATCTACTGGTGTCAATTTATTAGTTTGAGGGGAGTATAGAAACTGTACTGTCCTTTGTTTTCCTTTACACTCCCCCCTTTATAATTGTCTTAAATATTTCTTCTACATACGTGTATAACCATATCACTGTTAAACGTTTTGCTTCAGTTGCCAAACATGTTTTAGAAACCTCAAAGATAGAGGAAAAGCTAATATGTTTAATTATATTTTTCTTTACCACATTTCTTCATCTTTTCTAATAATTCAAGTTTTCTTTTTGTAGTCCTTCCTTTCTGTTTAGATAACTTCTTTTAACCATTCTTTCAGCTGGTGACAACTTCTTAGTTTTCCTGTATTTAACAGTGTCCTGATTTTCCCCTCATTTCTAAAGGATATTTTTACAGGATATAAAATTCTGGGTTCAGAGTTCTTTTCTTTTAGTATTTTAAAAGCGTTGTGTCATTACTTTCTGACTTGCATGACTTTCAATGAGAAATCCATTGTGATTTGAATTGTTTTTCTCTAATAGGTAAGGTATTGTTTCTCTCCCCTTGTTTCCAAGATTTTAAATCTATCTTTAGTTTTCAAAAGTTTAACTATATGTTTTGGTTCAGATGTCTTTGGATTTATCCTTTCTGGAGTTCAGTCAGATTATTGAATATGTAGGTGTGTGTATTTTCCCACGTTTGGGAAGTTTTCAGCCATTATTTCTTTAAGTACATTTTTAACCACTCCTTCTTTCTCTTCTTCTTGGACTTTGATGATGTCAATACTAGATCTTTTGTTATGATTCCACCGGTTTCTATGGCTTTTTTTTGGGGGGGTCTATTTTCTCTTTGTTGTTCAGATAGAGTAATTTCTATTGTTCTATCTTGCAGTTCATTAGTTCTTTCCTCTGATCGTTCTATTCTGGTGTTGAGCCCATCCACTGAGTTTTTATTTGGTTGTTATATTTTTCAATTCTAAATTTCTCATTTGGTCTATCTTTACTTTTCTTTTTCTTTTCCAAGAATTTTCATTTTCCTATGATTCAAACATATTTTGGGTTCCCCCTCGATCTTTGAGCAGCCACGCCTGCAATCAGAAAGAAAAAAGGTGAGGACACAGCAACAAGTCAGCTATCTACAAAACAGGAAAGGAGGACTAAGAAGGAGCCAAGTCGTATGACACCTTGATCTTGAACTTCTGCCTCCAGAACTATAAGTAAGGCTACCTCAGGAAACAAGCCAAAGTACACATGGTGGAGAATCCCAAATACCACTATGACTAGGGAAATAAAATAACCAAAATCTCAACAAGAGAGACCAAGAGACACCATTCAAAGACCACTTCCTGAATGGACAGGCCCTGGACAGTCAAAGAGCCTTCTTTAATATAGCAGTACTCACAGGTGCAGAGTGCATAACAAGCTTTTAAAATTAACAACGACAGAAAGCTAACCAAAATGATGAAATGGAAGAACTCTCCTCTAAAGAAATTCCAGGAAGAAATGATGGCTAAAGAACTGCTCAAAACAGATATAAGCAACATAACTGAACAAGAACTTAGAAAAATAGTCATAAAATTAATTGCTGGGCTTGAAAAAGGCATGGAAGACAACAGAGAAAGTATTGCTACAAAGACTATGGAGCTTTAAAATAGTTGTGATGAATTAAAAAATACTATAAATGAGATGCATAATAAAATGGATGTGTCCAATGCATGGATTGAAGAGGCAGAAAGGAGAATAGGTGAATTAGAAGACACAATTACAGAAAAAGAGGAAGCTGAGAAAAAGAGAGATAAACTGACCCAGGAAATGAAAGAAGAGTTTGAGAGCTCAGCGATACAACCAAATGGAACAATATCTGTATCATCGGAATTCCAGAATAGGAAGAGAGACGGAAAGGCGCTGAAGGAGTCCTTGAACAAATTATAGCAGAGAACATCCCCCTTCTGGGGAAGGAAACAGACATTGAAGTCCAAGAGGCACAGAGAACTCCCCTCAGATGTAACTTGAATCAATTTTCTGCATGACATATCATAGTGAAACTGGCAAATATAAGGAAAAGAGAGAATTCTGAAAGCAACTAGGGATAAAAGGGCCCTAACATACAAAGGGAAACCTATCAGAGTGGTGACAGACCTATCTGATGAAACTTGGCAGGCCAGAAAGTAATGGCAGGAAATCTTCAATCTGATGAACAGAAAAAATATGCAGCCAAGAATCCTCTATCCAGCAAGCTTGTCAATCAGAATAGAAGGAGAGATAAAAGTCTTCCCAAATAAACAAAAATTCAAAGAATTCATCACCACTAAACCAGTCTTACTCTTTTTTTTAAATGTTTTATTTATTTTTGAGAGAGAGACAGCATGAGCAGGGGAGGGTCAGAGACAGAGGGAGACACAGAATCTGAAGCAGGCTTCAGGCTCTGAGCTAGCTGCCAGCACAGAGCCTGACACAGGGCTCGAACCCACAAACCGTGAGATCATGACCTGAGCCAAAATCGGATGCTCAACCGACTGAGAGATCCAGGTGCCCCAAATCAGCCCTACACTTAAGAAATCCTTAGGGAGACTCTATGAGGGAAATGTTACAAAGAACACAAGGTACCAAAGACACCACCACAAGCATGATTCCTACAAAGAGCACAATGACCATAAACCCATATTTTTCAATAATAACACTGAATGTAAATGGACTAAATGCTCCAATCAAAAGACACAGGTAGGAGAATGGATAAAAACACAAAATCCATCTATTTGCTGTCTACAAGAAACTCATTTTAGACTGGAGGACACCTTCAGATTGAAAGTAAAGGGATGGAGAAATATCTATCATGCTACTGAAAGTTAAAAGAAAGCTGGAGTAGCTATACTTATATCAGATAAACTGGACTTTAAAGTAAAGGCAGTAACAAGGGATGAGGAAGGGTATTATATAATAATTACAGGGTTTATCCATCAGGAAGGGCTAACAATTATAAATGTCTACACACCAAATGTGGAAGCACCCACATACATAAAACAATCACAAAAAGAAACAATCTTATGGATAAGAAAGTGCTAATAGCAGGGTACTTTAATACTCCACTTACAGCAATGGATAGATCAACTAGACAGAAAATCACTAAAGACACAATGGACTTGAATGACACATTGGATCAGATGGATTTGACAGATATATTTAGAACTCTACATCCTGAGACCATGAAATTCACTTTCCTCTCAAGTGCACATGGCACATTCTCCAAGATAGATCACATACTGGGACATAAATTGTCCAGCCCTCAATGAATAGAAAAGAATTGAGATCATACCATGCACAGTTTCAGATCACAATGTCATAAAACTTGAAATCAATCACAGGAAGAAGTCTGGAAAACCCCCAAAAACATGAGATTAAAGAACACTCTACTAAAGAATGAATGGACCAATCAGGCAATTAGAGAAAAAATTAAACAATATATGGAAACAAATGAAAATGAAAACACAACAATTCAAACTCTATGGGATGCAGCAAAGTCAGTTCTAAGAGGAAAGTACATTGCACTCCAGGCCTATTTCAAGAAATTAGAAAAAGCACAAGTGCAAAATCTAACAGCACACCTAAAGGAAATAGAGGGAGAGCAACAAGAGGACCCCAAACCCAGTAGGAGAAGAGAAATAATAAAAATCAGGGCAGAAATAAACAATATAGAAACCAAAGAAACAGTTGAACAGATCAATGAAACCAAGAGTTGGTTTTTTGAAAAAATAAACAAAACTGACAAACTTCTAGCCAGGCTTCTTAAAAAGAAAAGAGTGAGCACCCAAGTAGACAAAATCGTGAATGAAAGTGGACTGATTACAGCCAACCCCTCAGAAATACAAACAATTATCAGGGAATACTATGAAAAATTATATGCCAACAAACTGGACAACTTAGAAGAAATGGACACATTCCTAAACACACAAACACACTACCAAAATTCACACAGGAAGAGATAGAAAATCTGAACAGACCCATAACTAGTGAAGAAACGGAATTAGTTATCAAAAATCTCCCAACAAATAAGAGCCCTGGGCCAGATGGCTTCCCTGAGGAATTCTACCAGACATGTAAAACAGAATTAATACCCATTCTTCTCAAACTATTCTGAAAAATAGAAATCGAAGGAAAACTTCCAGATTCTTTTTATGAAGCCAGCATCATTTTGATTCCAAAACCAGACAGAGACCCAGCAAAAAAAGAGAACTACAGGCCAATATCCTTGATGAATACAGATGCAAAAATACTCAACAAGATACTTTCAAATCGAATTCAACAGCACATAAAGAGAATTATCCACCATGATCAAGTGGGATTCATTCCTGGGTTACAGGACTGGTTCAGTATTCGCAAATCAATCAATGTGATACGTCACATTAACAAAGGAAAAGATAAAAACCATATGATCCTGCCAATAGATGCAGAAAAAGCATTTGACAAAATACAGCATCCATTCTTAATAAAGACCCTTGAGAAAGTCGGAATAGAGGGAACTTACTTAAACATCCTAAAAGCCATCTAGGAGAAGCCCTCAGCTAACATCATCCTCAATGGGGAAAACCTGAGAGCTTTCCCCCTGAGATCAGGAACACGACAGGGATGTCCACTCTCACCACTGTTGTTTAACATAGTGCTGGAAGTCCTAGCATCAGCCATCAGACAACAAAAGGAAATCAAAGGCATCAGAATTGGTAAAGAAGAAGTCAAACTTTCACTTTTCGCAGATGACATGATACTCTACATAGAAAACCCGACAGACTCCACCAGAAGCATACTAGAACTGAATTCAGCCAAGTTGCAGGGTACAAAATCAACATACAGAAATCGGTTGCATTTTTATACACCAATAATGAAGCAACAGGAAGAGAAATCAAGAAACTGATCCCACTCACAATTGCACAAAAAAACACAAAATACTTAAGAATAAACCTAACCAAAGATACAAGAGATCTGTATGATGAAAACTATAGAAAACTTATGAAGGAAATTGTAAAAGACACAAAAAATGGAAAAACATTCCATGCTTATGGATTGGAAAAATAAATATTGTTAAAATGTCACTACTACCCAAAGCAATCTACGCATTCAATACAATCCCAATCAATATTGCACCAGGATTCTTCTCAAAACTAGAACAAAGTATCCTAAAATTTGTATGGAACCACAAAAGACCCTGAATAGCCAAAGTAATATTGAAGAAGCAACCAAAAATAGAGGCATCACCATGCCAGACTTTAGCCTCTACTACAAAGCTGTCATCATCAAGACAGTATGGTATTGGCACAAAAACAAACACCTAGACCAATGGAATAGAATTGAGAACTCAGAATTGGACCCAAAAATGTACGGCCAACTAATCTTTGACAAAGCGGGAAAGAATATCCAATGGAGAAAAGACAGCCTCTTTAACAGATGGTGCTGGGAGAACTGGACAACAACATGCAGAATAATGAGACTAGATCATTTTCTCACACCATACACAAAAATAAACTCAAAATGGACAAAGAACCTGAACATGAGACAGGAAACCATCAAAACCCTAGAGGAGAAAGGAGGAAACAACCTTCTTGACCTCAGCTGCAGCAATTTCTTACTTGATACACCCCCCAAAGGCAAGGGAATCAAGAGCAAAAATGAACTATTGGGACCTAATCAAGATAAAAGCTTCTGCATGGTAATGGAAACAATCAATGAAACTAATAGGCAACTGGTGGAATGGGTAAAGATAGTGGAAAATAACATATCAGCTCAAGGGCTAGTATCCAAATCTATAAGGAACTCACCAAACTCCACACCTAGAAACAAATAATCCAGTGAAGAAATGGGCAAGAGACATGAACAGACACTTCTCCTAGAGGACATCCAGATGGCCAACAGACACATGAAACGATGCTCAGCATCCCTCATTATCAGGGAAATACAAATCAAAACCACACAGATACCACCTCATGCCAGGCGGAGTGGCTAAAATGAACAAATCAGGAGACTATAGAGGCTGGCGAGGNGAAAATAGTGGGGGAGAGGGTGGGAGGGAAACCATGAGGGACTCTTGAATACTGAGAACAAACTGAGGACTGATNTAGGATCTTGAGGGTGTTATGCTGAGCGAAATAAGTCAGGCAGAGAAGGACAGATACCATATGTTTGTATCATATGTTTGCATTGGTGGATTAGGAGGAACTTAATGGAGGACCATGGGGGAGGAGAATGGGGAAAATAGTGGGGGAGAGGGTGGGAGGGAAACCATGAGGGACTCTTGAATACTGAGAACAAACTGAGGACTGATGGGGGTGGGGGAGAGGGGAAAGGGGGTGATGGGCATGGAGGAGGCAATTGTTGGGATGGCACTGGGTCTTATATGGAAACTAACTTGACAATAAAGTAAGAAAAAAAACTAATACTTTTTTTACATTTGCTTGTTGAAGTATTTTTAAAATCATGGCTACTTTAATCTTTGTCACATAGATCTAACATCTCTACCATCTCAGGTTGGCAGCTAGCTATTGATTGCCTTGTTTGTTTGTTTGTAATTTAGTTTGAGACTTTCCTGGTTCCACATGGGATGTATGATTTTTTATTGAAATTTTGATATTTTGGGGTTTTATGTTATGAAATTCTGGATATTATTTAAATCTCCTGTTTTAGTTAGCTTTCCCTGACATCTATATGGCAGGGGAAGGAAAGTGCCCACCACCTCATTACTGCCAAATTGGAGTAGAAGTCAGGGTATAAGTCCAGATTTCCAGTTTGGAATCTGTTTACATGCAGGCTATTCATTGCTGCTGGGCAGGAATGAAAGTTCTGACTCTTCACTAGTGCTCCAACTGATACCATTCTGCCTGAGGAAGATAGGAGTGCTTCATTTCTGCTCCCAATGTGACCTCCATGGACACTATGGAGGAGAAGAGAAACAGCTTTATTATTGCTGGGCAGTGGTGAATATCTTGGCTCTCTGCTAGACCTCCTTTGACCCCCCCCCCATTATCCTTTTTTTAAAATAATTTATTTAATTGTAAGTTTATGTAATTTAATTTTTAAATGGCTATTTCTAACAATTGGCTCAAAAAATTCTTGAAAATTTAACAATCATCTCTCATGAGCCAGCAGAAACTGGCTCTAGCACAACTCAGTAACAACGCACATAACCTTTGATACAGCAACTCCACTGCTAGGAATCTACCCTAAGGAATTCTAAATTTATCTTAAATTCATCTGTGCAACTATTTGCTGGACATGTCTTATACCCATGTGTATCTAATAAGACATCTCAAATTTATTATGTCCAGAACTAAACTTTTAATTTTTATTTCATTAAAACATTTTTCTCCTATGTTTCCCATCTCAGTATGGGGCTACCATCACCCAATTGCTCAGGTTAATCAGTCTTGACTCGTCTTTTTCTCTTATACCATCTAAACTATTAGCAAATCCTGCTGACTGCAT
This sequence comes from Crocuta crocuta, assembly GCF_008692635.1. NCBI lineage: Eukaryota > Metazoa > Chordata > Mammalia > Carnivora > Hyaenidae > Crocuta > Crocuta crocuta. The sequence continues at coordinate 3,421,658 of NW_027532591.1, forward strand.
CACCAAAATATGTTATGAATCTGATGACTTCTTACCTTCTTTGTCATTGAGCCTCTCTGGTTCTAAGTAACCAGTTTCTGATGTAATCACTGTGGCTTTGTCTGGCCAAACCTAAGTTTACCTGTCTCTGAGAGTACTGAGTCAATCTCACCTAAGCACTTGCATAAATGGATTCTGGCAAAAAACACAAGTTTGGTTTTAATGTTGCAGCATGGTCATTTAATTGCTTATGTTCTTGTTACAAATATCACATAATTCTATATATATAGTAGATTAATTAGTAAAAAAAAAGAAATTTACAGAATTTAGTGCTTATAATCCTTTATATTTTCAGTAGCATGTTTTTTAATGTGAATTAACTCACATGAGCTAAACAAATCCTTTCTTTAAAAGTGCTTCTTCTTTTGGGGTATTTATTTATCTGTTTGTTTGTTTGTTTAGAGAGAAAGCTTGAGCAGGAGAGGGGCAGAGAAAAAAGTGAGAGAGAGAATCCCAAGCAGGGTCCGCATTGTCAGCTCAGAGCCTGACACAGGTCTTGAACTCATGAACTGTGAGATCATGACCTGAGCCAAAGTCAGATGCTTAACTCACTGAGCCACCCAGGCATCCCCAAAAATCTTTTTTAAAAATAGATATTTAACATTATCTAGAGCCATCTGGTTCTTTAAAAAAGGTCAATGTTTATGGGGCACCTGGGTGGCTCAGTCAGTTGAGCGCCCTACTTCAGCTCAGGTCTTGATCTTGCGGTCTGTGAGTTCAATCCCAGAGTCAGGCTCTATGCTGACAGATCAGAATCTGGATCCTGCTTCTGATTCTGTCTCTCATTATCTCTGCCCCTCCCCCACTCATTCTCTGTCTCTCTCACTCTCAAAAATGAATAAATGTTAAAAAAATTAAAAATATATAAGTAAAAAGGTCAATGTTTAATCTATCTTTTTCACATAGAATGGAACAATGTGATTATATATGAAAATTCATGGCAGATTCCTTTATATGGAAAACATAACTTTTTTCTAAGGTGCTCTTCTATTCACTGCTCATACACTTAAAAGTAAACATGAAAGAAGACCTGTTTTTCACCTTCGTGCCAGGATCCTTTTAAACCTCTGTTCAGTTTATTGCTGATTTCTCTGGTTTCTTCACTGGACCCACAAGAGAATAGTTTTCTTCATTTGAAATATATAATTGCCAAATAGAACATAGTTCTAAATTTGAAATGTTATGACTCTTATAAAAGTTACCCTGACTTTTTAACTGCAATAACTACTTAATATGCAAATTTTCAGAATCATAATTCATATGATTATTGCTGTTTAAGAAAGTTATATCTGTTAGATNTTGCAATAACTACTTAATATGCAAATTTTCAGAACAATCATAATTCATATGATTATTGCTGTTTAAGAAAGTTATATCTGTTAGATGCAATTTTTGTGTGTATGTGGGTAGAATTTAATAAAGGGAATATATTTACAAAGCATCAGCAGAGTTTAAGGAAACCAACAAGGGATGAGGCAGTATTCCAGGGCTAATAACAGTGAGAAAGTTAGTAAAAGAGGACATTGTTTACCAGTATTCTCAACTGTTGGCTTTGCCTTCACCAGCGCATGCTTACTTGAGACTTTAAGTACTTGGGTAGACAAGTAATTTTTTCAGTGCATCCCTGATGCTGGTAGCTACTAGTCTATATGACTATTCGATGGTTTGTAGGAAACCATGTGTGAAAGACTGAGCTAGATGCAATCTGTATGTTCAGTACACATTTGAGTGCCACTACATGTGAGGATTGTGGTAAGTACTGAGATAGTCAAGAGGACAAACTTGATTCTTGTCTATAGGGAATCACAGTTTAGACCTATTTATATAGATGGTGTTTGTACTACCTGCATATGACCTAGATGCTTAACAAATTTTTTTTCAGTCAACCCCCAAAGCCTTGCTCCCACTGACTTCCTTGTTTTTCAGGTCTAAGGGTACTAATGACTTCCGGCTGTCATTGGTTCTTGAGATCCTCTTCTTTCCTTGTTTCTTCCTTTAAACTTGTCTATATCTCTGTAAATAGTCCCTTTGTAAAATTCTATTAATTCAAGTTCTTTTGAGCATGCTATCCATTTAATGTGAAGACTTAATATTATCTATTTAAATATGCATTCTGACTGAAAGCTGATGTTAGAAATATTAGGGGGGGTGCCTGAGTGGCTCAGTCGGTTAAGCAGCCAACTCTTGATTTCGGCTCAGGTCCTGATCTCACAGTTCATGGGTTCAAGCCCCACATTGGGCACTGCACTGACAGTGTGGAACCTGCTTGGAATTCTCTATCTCCTTCTCTCTCTGCCCCTCCCCTACTCTCTCAATAAACAAACAAACAAACAAATATTTTTTAAAAAGAAATATTCAAATTCTGGTTAACTATTGACTTGTTTGAGTAAATGCTTTAAAGAGCCTGGCTGCTTGGGAGCACCTGGGTGGTTCAGTCGAGATGGAGCCCTGTGTTGAGCCTGCTTAAGAGGCTCTCTCCCTCTGCCCTTCCCTCATGTTCTCTCTCTCTTAAATTAAAAAAAAAAAGTGTTTAAGGAGCTAGCTACTTCTCTTTAAAAGTACCATTCCCATCACCTCTTTTATGCTCCATCTCAATATTGTGTTTGTTTCCATGACTCTTATCTAAAATTTTATTTTTTACTTGCTTATTTATAATCTTTTCCATTAGACTATAAGTTGCTTCAAAACATGTTTATTTTTTCATAATTTTATTCATTGTAACTGATATATAGTAGATGCTCAATAATTATTTGTTCATTCATTTATTTGACAAATATTAATTGAGTACCTACTATGTGCCAAGTCCTGTTTCAGATTTTGAAAACAGAAAAAGTAAACCAAGTTCCCTCACTTGTGAAATGAAGAAGCAATTGTGTTCCAACTATATAGATGATATAGATATAGATATAGATATAGATATAGATATAGATATAGATATAGATATATGGGATGTTAATAGCCTTTACATGAAAACACCATTCTATTAACAAAGGGAAACAGTGATTCAAAAGTTGAACTGATTTTCTCTTGCAGGTTTTCTCAACCACCTTTTAATAGGCAAATGTGAATTTACAAAAGGGGATTTATAGATATGCAGTGTTTCCCAAGCTCTTTTATTACAGAGTTCCATTTTCAGAACCAGTCAAAATTAATATTTCAACATAGGCCATAACTGGGGGGCATGGTTGTAGTTTTGGATTTTTTTTAAATGTTTTTTTATTTTTGAGAGAGAGAGAGAGAGACAAAGTACAAGCAGGGGAGGGGCAGAGAGTGAGGGAAACACAGAATCTGAAGCATCCAGGTTCTGAGCTATCAGCACAGAGCCTGACACAGGACTCAAACTCATGACTGTGACATCATGATCTGAGCTAAAGTTGGACACTTAACCAACTGAGCCACCCAGGCACACCACTGTTTTTGATTTTTTAAGTGGGTCAGGAAAAATATGACTAGAATTTCAATTTCCCTATCTAATCCATTCCTGTTTATTATTCTTCAATCAATTGACTTAAAATATACAACGTAAAATGATCTTTAATGATTTAAGAGCAAGTTATTCCTCTTTTAGAAGATATAAAACAAATATTGAACAGTTTTACAATTGACTCACAGGGTGATGTACAAATAACAACAGATCTTCAATATAACAGTTTGGCCCTCAAAGATGTGCACACAACATTGAAACAATTGGCACAATTTCAAATTAATCTATGTTTAATTCTGGGCCATATCAACATAGCTTTAATGCATTTTGCCAATTCACCAGGATGGCCTACTGTACAAACCATATACCTTTTAATTTTGTGCCTTAAATATTCTTTTTCTCCCAGAAGAAGTTTAATTACCACCTCTTAATCACTGTCTTTGAAAAAAAAAATACTATCTCTGAGCCTAAGTTTCCTCAACTATTAAATGACATACTAATTCCTAGCTCACAAAATTAAATAAGATCATATATATACATATATACAATTCCTTTCATGAGTGGGAGGTTACAGACAAGCCAGGGAAACAGGATAGACAGAATAAAAAATGTGGTAAAGTATTAAAGTTGGAGACATCAGTAAGAATTCATATTTAGCCACCTGGGTGGCTCAGTTGGTTAGGCATCCAACTTCAGCTCAGGTCATGATTCTCCCATTTGTGGGTTTGAGCCCCACATCAGGAACCTGCTTTGGATTCTCTGTCTCTCTCCCTCACTCGCAATCTGTCTCTCTCAAAAATAAATGAACTTAAAAAAAAAGAAGGCATGTTTAATTACTATAGGTACAGACGGTTAAATATAGAAATATTTATAGATATGTGTATATAGATGGGTTAGCATGTTCACACATACTTCTTTGTTCTGTCTGCTCATAGAGCTTAGAAGAAATGACATCCAAAATATAATAAACACACTTAGGGCCTAGATCTCGGCTTCTAATACCCTTATCCATGAAACAGAACCAGGGTTCCTTGGGAAATGGCTGATTCTAGTACTAGAACAGGCAGTATACAAAATGAACCTGGGTCATCTTGTGGTGTCAGAAAGTAAGGGATTGTTCAACACACACACACACACACACACACACACACACACACTGGGGAGCTATGTCAGAGGATGTCAGAGGGGCGTAAGAGCCAGCTGAAAGAATTCTCAATGGCTAAAAATGGAATAATTTGAGCAACACACTAAAAGTGGCATCAGGGCACCTGGGTGGCTCAGTCAGTTGAGGTTCTGACTTCAGCTCAGGTCATGATCTCATGGTTTGTGAGTTTGAACCCCACATCAGGCTTGCTGCTGTCAACCTGTCAGTGCAGAGCCTGCTCAAGATCCTCTGCTTACCTCTGTAGGTCCCTTCCCTGCTTGTGCTCTCCCAAAAATAAATAAATATTTTTTAAAATAAATAAATAAAAAATAAAAATAGCATCAAATTATAACCCAAGTATAAAATAAATATCCATGAGTCTATAATGATATAAATGACTAAATAAAGTAATTAATGGGTGAGTATAGGCAAATTTCCCATGCAGAAAATTTCCAAATACAATATATAGATGCTCAAGCCTAAAAAGTGGAGCCTGAGTTTCTACTTCTTAAATGTAGGCTGCACATAAGTGCCTTTCTTCCTAAAAGTACAATATGGAAAGTTGGGGGTGAGGAAAATCTTCATAGTAGAAAAGCCTAACAAATATTTCTTTAGTCAAGATATCAAGGTCAACATCAACAGTCCTATATCATGTCGGTGGTATGTAACCTTGATATCATATGATGAAAATGGCACTTTACACTTATAATCTTCCTCAAAAAAAAAAAAAACCAGTAATTCATACTGTTACACACCCATTAGAATGTCTAAACTCTAGATCATTGACAATATCAAATTTGCTCAAGAATGTAGATCAATAGGGACTCTCATTCATTGCTGTGTGAATGCAAAATGGTACAGCCATCTTAGAAGTTTAGCAGTTTTCTTATAAAACTAAACATGCTCTTATCATTTGATCTAGTGATTGCATCCCTTGGTATTTACACAGAAGAGTTGGAAAATAATGTTTACTGAAAAACCTTCACAAAGATATTTGTAGCACCTTTATTCATAATTGCCAGAGATTAGAAGCAACCAAGATACCCTTCAGTAGGTGAATGGATAAACTGTGGTACATCTGGACAAGGGAATATTATTCAGCCCTAAAACAAAGTGAGCTATTAAGCCATGAAAAGACATGGAGGAAACTTAAATGTATGTAACTAAGTGAAAGAAGCCAATCTGAAAAAGCTACATATTGTATGATTCCAACTGTATGACATTACAGAAAAGACAAAAACTCTGGAAAGAGTAAAACCATCAGTGGTTTCCAGAAGTTGAGCATTTGGAGGGATGAATAGGCATAGAAAAATTTTAGGGCAGTGAAAATACTCTGTAAGACACTATCATGATGGATATATACCATTATATATTTGCCCAAATCCATGGAATGTACAAGACCAAGAGTTAATCCTAAGGCGAAGTATAGATTTGGAAGTGATTATAATGTATCAGTTTAGGTTCATCAGTTGTAACAAATGTACCAATCTGGTGGGAGGTATTGATAATGGAATAATGAGACCATGCATGTGGGGAACAGGGAATATATGGGAAATCTCTGTACTTTCCTCTCAATTTTGCTGTGAACCTAAAATTAAAATAATAAACAATAACAAAAAACAAAATATTATTAATATGTATGTAAACCTCACATAGAATATTTTTAATCATCTTAAAAATCATGTGTCACTGGGGCGTCAGGATGGATTGGTCAGTTAAGCATCCAACTCTGGATCTCAGCTCAGCTCTTGATCTCTCAGAGTCATGAGTTCAAACCCTGCATTGAGCTCCATTGTGGGGGCGGAAACTACTTTAAAAATCATTTATCATTTTTTTTATTACTGAAACATTATATGCTACATGGACATCAATTTGGAATCAGCATCCAATGCACTCAAACTCAGCTATGCATTTGTTGTAGAGAAAGTTCATAAGGGTTCAGAATTGCTTGAGTTCACCACAGATGCTATTTTTGTCTTCAGCCCCTGTGCTACTATATATTTCTTCCTTTAGACAGTAAATTTGACACAAAAATTATGACACAGAGATTGTAAAGATGAAGAAATAAAACTTGAGTTCCTTTAATTCTCATTTTATGTAACTATATGCAATTCTTATTTGTGTTTAAAATTTTGAATTTAAAATGCAGAGACATTTGAAAGCTGTTAAAATTAATAGTAAAGAAACAAAGACGTGTAATTTTTAAAATTTATTGTGAAATGGGATTTTCATGAATCTCTGCCAAGCTTACCCTTTTTGCTTAAGACTTTTCCTAACCATTTGTAGATATGTTGCTTCATTTGAAAGAAACTTTTCAAAATTAGTCAATAAAAAGAGTTTTTCAATCAACAGTGAGTAAAGATAGATTGACACATCTGGCTGTATTCTCTATTAAATATGAGTATATGAAGAAGGCAGATTTTAATGAAGTCATTGACAAATATGCAAAAGGTAAGGCTCAAAAGCAAAATGGTACCACAACAATTTGTAAATATAAGTTTCTTTCCCTTTTAAAAAATAAATTAGTTAAAATTATTATTTTTAAAATATTTATTTATTTTTGAGATAGAGTGAGACAGAGCATGAGTGGTGGAGGGGCAGAAGGAGAGGGAGACACAGAAATGGAAGCAGGCTCCAGGCTCTGAGTTGTCAGCACAGAGCCGACTCAGGGCTTGACCTTACACACTGTGAAATCGTGACCTAAGCCAAAGTCAGATGCTTAACTGCCTGAGCCACCCAGGTGCCTCAAATTAATTAAAAATTATTAAGGGGTGTCTGGGTGGTTCAGTTGGTTAAGTGTCCAATGTTTGGTTTTGGCTCAGGTCATGATCTCACAGTTTGTAAGATTGAGCCCATGTTGAACTGTGCACTGACAGCATGGAGCCTGCTTGGGATTGTCTCTCTGCGCCCCCCTGCTCTCTCTCAAAATAAATAAGTAAACATAAAAATTAGTAATCTCTTGGGGTGCCTGGGTGGCTCAGTAGGTTGAGCGTTCGACTTAGGCTCAGGTCATGATCTTACAGTTGGTGTGTTCGAGCCTGCTTCAGATTCTGTGTCTCCCTCTCTCTCTGCCCCTCCCCCACTCATACTGTGTTTCTCTTTGTTGTTATTTATTTAAATAAATAAACATTAAAAATTTTAGAAAGTAATCTTTAGCTTTTTAATTTTTCTATACTGTAATTATTATTTAAAAATTTTTTGCTATTTTTAATTTTTATTGAGGTATAATTGAAAAATATTTTGTAAGTTTTAGGTGTACAACACTTTGGTTTTATTTTTAAATTATTTTTTAAGTTTTTATTTAAATTGCAGTTAATATATAGTGTAATATTAGTTTCAGGTGTACAATATAGTGAATCACCCCTTCCATACAACACTCGGTACTTATCACAAGTGCAACCCTTAATCCCCATTACCTCTTTGACCCAGTCCTCCATCCACTTCCCCTCTGGTAACCATCAGTTGTTCTCTATAGTTAAGAATGTTTCTTGGTGTGTCTCTCTTTTATCTCTTTGCTCATTTGTTTTGTTTCTTAAATTCCACATATGAGTAAAATCATGTTATTTGTCTTTCTCTGATTTATTCCACTTAGGGTGATACTTGTTGGGTCTATCCACATTTGTTGCAAATGGCAATATTTCATTCTTTTTGACGGCTGAGTAATATTACATTGTGTATATATAGCACATCTTCTTTATCCATTCATCAGTTGGTGGACACTTGGTCTATTTCCATAATTTGACTATTGTAGATAATGCTGTTATAAACATTGGGGTGCATATATCCTTTTAATTAGTAATTTGTATTCTTTTGGTAAATACCTAGTAGTGCAATTGCTGGATCATAGTGTAGTTCTACTTTTAACTTTTTGAGGAACCTCCTCACTGTTTTCCAGAGTGGCTGCACCAGTTTGCATTCTTACCAACAGTGCAAGAGGGTTCCCCTTTCTCCGCATCCTCACCAACACCTGTTGTTTCTTGTGTTGTTGATTTTGGCCATTCTGACAGGTGTGAGGTGATATCTCATTGTGGTGTTTTTTTTTAATGTTTATTTATTTTTTGAGAGACAGAGAGACAGAGCATGAGCAGGGGAGGGACAGAGAGAGAAGGAGACACAGACTCCGAAGCAGGCTCAAAGCTCTGAGCTGTCAGCACAGAGACTGACATGAGGCTCGAACTCACGAACCACGAGATCATGACCTGAGCCAAAGTCCGCCGCTTAACTGACTGAGCCACCCAGGCGCCCCTCCTTGTGGTTTTGATTTGTATTTCCCTGATGATCAGTAATGTTGAACATCTTTTCATGTGTCTGTATATCTTCTTTGGAAAATGTTTTCTGCCCATTTTTAAATGGATTATTCATTTTGGGGGTGTTGAGTTTTATAAGTTCTTTATATATTTGTGATACTAACCCTTTATCAGATATGTCATTTTCAAATATCTTCTCCCATTATGTAGGTTGCCTTTTAGTTTTGTTGATTGTTTACCCTCAGTGTGCAGAAGCTTTTTATTTTGATGAAGTCCCAATAACTTATTTTTGCTTTTGTTTCCTTTGCCTCAGGAGACATATAAAAATTGCCATGGCCAATATCACTGCCTGTGTTCTCTAAGATACTTATGGTTTTATGTCTCACATTTGCGTCTTTCATCCATTTGAACTGTGGTCCAGTTTCATTCATTTGCATGTTCCTGTCCAGATTTCCCCCACACCATTTGTTGAAGAGACTATCTTTTTCCCATCAGATATTCTTTCTGCTTTGTCAAAAATTAGTTTACCATATAGTTGTGGGTTTTGATCTGTGCATGTTTTTGTGCCAATACCATATTGTTTTGATTACTGTGGTTTTGCAACATAACTTTAAGTCCGGAACTGTGATGCCTTCAGCTTTTTTTGTCTTGTCTTTCTTTATTTTTTTAAAAATTTAAGTCAGTTAATGTACAGTGTAGACTTGGCTTTAGGAGTAGAACCCAATGATTCAACTCTTATACATGGCACCAAGTACTCATCCCCAAAAGTGCCCTCCTTAATGCCCATCACCCAGTTAACTCCTCCCTTCACTCCCCTCCCCTTCAGCAACCCTCAGTTTGTTCTCTGTATTTAAGAGTCTCTTATGGTTTGCCTCCCTCTGTGTTTTAATCTTATTTTTCTTACCCTTCCCCTGTGTTCATCTGTTGTATTAAATTTCACAAATGACTGAAATCATGTATTTGTCTTTCTCTTACTGACTTATTTCATTTAGCATAATACATTCTAGTTCCATCCATGTTGTTGCAAATGGCAAGTTTTCATTCTTTTTAATCTCTGAATAGTATTCCATTGTGTATATAGGATAGTTTGTTCTAGCTCTGTGAAAAATGCTTATGCTATTTTGATAGATATTGCATTAAATGTGTGGATTGTTTTGGGTAGTATAGACATTTTAGTAATACTTGTTTTTCCAATCCATGAGCATGGAATATCTTTCCATTTATTTGTGTCTTCTTCAGTTTCTTTTTTTTCTTAAGGTTTTTAAAAAAAATTTTTTATGTCTTTATTTTATTTTGAGAGACAGAGACAGAGTGAGCAGGGGAGGGTCAGAGAGAGAGGGAGACACAGAATCTGAAGCAGGCTCCAGGCTCTGAACTGTTAGCACAGAGCCTGACACAGGGCTCTAACCCATGAACCCTGAGATCGTGACCTGAGCTGAAGTCAGACGCTCAACCAACTGAGCCACCCAGGTGCCCCAGATAAGAGAGTAGATCTTAAAAGTCCTCATCACAAGAAAAAATTATAACTGTGTGGTGATGGATGCTAATTATACTCTTGTGGCAATCATTTTGACACAAATATAAAATCATTGTTGTATACATGAAACTAATGTTATATGTGAATTATATTCCAATAATAAAAGATGTTTACTGTCTATGTTTATTTTCTGGCCATTAAATTCATTTCTGATTTTTACTAAAAATAATTTTGCCATCTAGAGGAGGAATGTGTTAATAAAATGATCCAATTCTTGTGTCAAATACACCAAGTGCTGCCTATAGTAATATCAAGTTAATGTTTTAAGAATGAGGTTAAGAATGTTCTCCTTACCTGAAAACTCCATATCTCTATATATGGCACTTTATTTTTTATATTTTACTGAATCATTCACCAATTTGTATATCTAACAAAATTACAAATTATCTTATCTCTCCAAATAGACTAAATTTCCATAATGGCAGTTCATGGAATAGGAAATCAATAAACAAACATAAATGTGAAAAATATTCTCACTGTATCTTAACTAGACCAAAAACTGAATTTGACTTTGAGATGGAAAAAAGTTAGACATGAAAATGTAATATTCAAAATTTAGATGTTCATATTCTGAGGCAACACTATTCTTTTTTTTTTTTTTTAAAGATAATACCATTCTTAATTAGAAAAAAATTATAACAATGGCACTCTCCCCTTCTGTAGCAGATATCTCAAGTACCACCCATATCACATATTCACAGCCCATCTCTGATTTTAGCCCTATCTGTTAGGCCATTCCAATTCACTTCACATTGCCCTTGTCTTACTCAAATAAGTTCATATTCTGCCCTAGGGTCTTCTCCAGACATCATGAGAACTTTTTCAGCCCATCTGGCAAGCACAGCCTAGATGACTAAAGGATTTAACTTCTTTTGCAACTTGCAATTGATAAGAGATGTAGGGTTTGTCAGTAAATGCTCCAGCCTTTTCCAAGTGGATTACAAAAAACTCAATAACCTTGAGTTATAAAACATGTCCTTATATTTTATTTCCTCTTTTGCTGTTTCACTTTACTCAGTCTCTCCCTGCTGGTTCCTGGGATGACCTCCTAAATAAACTACCTGCCTCCTAAATAAATTGCCTGCATCCAAGACCATGTCTATGACTCTGCTTTCAGAGAAACACAAATTGAAAATATACTCAACCACTATATTCAAATAACATTAGGGATTTTATAGTACTGTGAAAATGGCACACTGTTTCTGGCCTCAGGTTTTCTGTATATGCTATTCCTTCTGCTTTTTGTGCATTTCCCCACCTCATCAGTTAGGTATCAACTTAAATAGTATGTTATAAGGAAGACCTTTCCTGACTCTATGAAACAGGTTAGGGGGCGCCTGGGTGGCTTAGTTGGTTAAGCGTCCGACTTTCGCTTAGGTCATGATCTCACGGTTCGTGGGTTCGAGCCCCGCGTCGGGCTCTGTGCTGACTGCCAGCTCAGAGCCTGGAGCCTGTTTCAGTCTGTGACTCCCTCTCTCTCTGACCCTCCCCTGCTCATGCTGTCTCTCTCTCTCCTAGAAAGAAATAAAAAACATTAAAAAAAATAAAATAAAACAGGTTAGATGGCCCCTTGCTTACTACTCTTATCAACCAGTACTTTTCTTTAGTGGGTCTCATGATAACTGTAGTTGAATATTTATTTGTATAATTTTATGTTTAAAGTTGTTTTTCTGAGTTAGACTATAAGCTTCACAAGAGCAGGGATGATGTCTATTCACAGTAGTATGCTGAGCATCTACTAAAAAGTTTGGAATCCTGTAGGTAGTCAAAAAATATGTACTTAGTGCCTATTATTTGTTGAGCACTTTTCTAGACTCCAGGGGTATAGTAAAGGACAAACCAGACAAAAATTCTACTCTCATGGATCTTACATTCTATGAGGGAGAAATCAAAATATACAAATAAAATCTGTGCTATGTTACAAGATGCTAAGTGCTATGAGGAAAATAGCAAAGGAAAAAGAAAGTATTGAGGGAGTTGTAATTTTATTTTATTTTATTTTTTTTGTGGTTTTCTTTTTTTTGTTTTATTTATTTATTTATTTATTTATTTTACAAATAGTTTATTGTCAAATTAGTTTCCACATAACACTCNTAGAGGGCAGCAATGAGTTAAAATCTGAGAAAACATCTAAAAGGTATGAGCCATATTGCTATCTGGGTTAAGAGTGTCCAGACAGAGGGAAAATAAGTTGTAAAGGCCCTCAGGCAGGAGCATCCCTGTCATGGGCACATTCAAAGAACAACTATGAAGCCAATATTATAGAAATTAGTAGAGGAAGTGAAAGGAAAACATAAAGAGATGACATCAAAGGTACTGGGAGATAGTATCTTTTATTTCCAGATAATGTATGATCTTAGAAACTACCGTTGGGACACTTACTTTTACCCTAAGTGAAATGAGAAGAAGCCAATAAAGCTTCAAGCATGGAAATACTGTGATCTGACTTTCATTTTAATGCTATGGTTGTGGTTGTTATGTTGAAAAGTAGGACAAAGACAAGAATAGAAACAGAGACCAGTTGGGATGCTGTTGCAATAAGCTGGGCAGGAGATTAAGATAACTTCAACCAGACTGGTAGCAGTGGAGGAAGTGATAGATAGTTAGATTCTGAATATGTTTTAAAGAAAGATCCAGTAGGATTTGCCTCCAAGGTTTTAAGTTTGAACACATAGAACTGAGACTGGAAAAACTAGGAGAAACAGGTTTGGGGGATAGAAGAAAACTGTGAGAGGCCTATTATGCATCCAAATAGAAATGATGAATATACAGAATATACAGTTGAATATACAGAAGTTTAGAGTTCAGAGAAGACGACTTAGCTGGAAATATACATTTGGAAATTATCAGTACATAGATAATATTTACAGCCATTAGACTGAATGAAATACCTGAAAGTGTAAGGTTAAATGGAAAAAAAGAGGAAGCAAAAGGTTTGAGTCTTAGGACTTTCCAATATTTAGAGGTCAGAGCAGTGAAGAGAAACCAACAAAAGGACTGAAAAGATATTGTCAAAAAGAAACCAGAAGACTTTGGAGGGAGCTATGGAAGTTCTCTTCTGATTGCTTCAATTAAAAAAAATTAATGTTTTTTATTTATTTCTGAGAGAGAGAGAGACAGCATGAACAGGGGAGGGTTAGAGAGAGAGGGAGACACAAAATCTGAAACAGCCTCCAGGCTCTGAGCTGGCTGTCAGCACAGAGCCGGACGCGGGGCTTGAACCCACAAATTGTGAGATCATGTCCTGAGCTGAAGTCGGATGCTTAACCAACTGAGCCACCCAGGTGCCCCTGATTGCTTTAATTTTTAAAGTAAAATAAGAAGTGACGTTATTGACTGAAAGTGTTGAAGTGGGAGTAAGAGATCTAAGAAAGGAGAATTCTCGCACAAATAGTTTTCTAGGAGAGTGGAAGAGTAAAAACCATAGGGCAATATAGTATGATTTCTGAATACCATTAAGGTTATTGATTTCTGATTATGAATTTAAAATAATAGTCAGAATTTAAAATAAGCGTAGCCAGTATAATTGTGTGTTTTTCTCCAGTCACATTTAGCTTTGTGAGCATAATCAAAGGGTATGAAGAGAGTTCAATTTAACAAGTTTGCCATAGGGATATGATAAAATGAGAGAGAAGCAAGTGGGTTGAAGACTGTGGAAGGGAAAAATTATAATCATTGGCCAAGGAGTTTAAATTAGATAAGAAAATTGTTTTGCCATAAGTGGGATGAAGGACAATTAAAAGGTCATAGAGTAATAGGTTTTAAGTCTCAGGGGAATTTGAGACTTAGTAGAGTTAGACTCTTAGAGGAAGTGAGTGGAAAGACAAATGATAGGCGAATAGGACACTTGAAATTGAAATTATAGGAAGATGGTAGTTACAGGTAAGACAAGGTCTAAGTGCTATTATAGTAGTGTGGAAGAGGTAGGTTATAAAAGGAGTCAGGTAATGAAATATACATAGTCCAATGGAATTTACAATCTCAGGTAAGAGGGATGACCTGTGAGATCTGAGTTCTTTGTAGCAATTGATATAAACAGAGACAAATAGCATCACAAGATTGTTTCCAGTTATCCCAAGGAAGATGTTTGTGGTAAAGCAGTGAATATTGCAAAAGAGAAAAAAAATCTTGCCAAAAGCTGAGAGTTTTGTGCAACACATTAAATTCTGGTAGAGGTATTAAAGTATTCAGAGGTCTCTGAATAACAAAATTTAACAATTATTGAAGGTCAAAGCACTGAACTCAGAATAGATGTAAGAAAATCTTGTGGTCAACTTACTAAAGTCAGGCTTCAATCCCTACCACTGTTCTAAAGAATGTCAGTGACCTTGATTGGGTTTTCTTGAGGACTCCATACAAGCTTGCTTGGGGGTGAGATGACCTCAACTGATAGGTGAACTTCCAGAAACTAAGGTTGAGGGGAGTTGTAATCTATAAGCTGGGAGTGTCGTTGGGTACCGTAGTGAGATTCCCTAGGAATTGAAAAAAAAAGGTCTTTGAAAAAGCCCACAAAAGTACTCTATGAAAGAGTCACTAATTGTGCAACTGCCATAAAGAAGACCCTGCAGGGAGATTATATCTACATCAGTTAAGTAAGATTTTTCTGTGTCTTACCTCTCTTCCCTCTCCCTTGTTCTAATCCAGATATACCATACTGAATGGGAAAGGAGGAGTGAAAGAACAATGTAGTAAAGTAGAACAGAAGTCAATTACATTACTCTCTCCAACACAGGGTTTTACATCTGTAACAGGTCAAGCTACATAATGAAGTTTAAATTGCATGCAAATACGAAGTAGGAGAATTTGGACTAGACATTTTTTAGTTTCAGACAAAAGACTTCATTTATTTGACTGGGAGGACTTTTTAAAAATTACTAAAAGTAGGGACACCTGGGTGGCTCAGTCGGTTACACATCTGACTTGAGTTCAGGTCATGATCTCGCAGCTCGTGAGCTCGAGCCCCGTGTTGGGCTCTGTGCTGACAGCTCAGACCTGGAGCCTGGTTCAGATTCTGTGTCTTCCTCTCTCTCTCTGACCCTCCCCCACTTGTGCTCTCTCTCTCAAAAATAAACATTAAAAAAATTACTAAAAGCAACCCACAAAACTATGGAAACTTCTTAGACATCATCCAAGGATGGAAAATAAAATGTTGAGAGCGGTCTTGAAGGAATCAATGGAAAATAATAAAGTTACTTTCTGGTAGCAGTGCCAGGTCCAGGTTGTTAGTAAAGAGGCTACAATTATAAATTAGAACATAATAAGTAACATAGGAAAAGAAGAAAAATTCTTTGAGAGTTGAGTGAAAAAAAGAATCCAGGAAGTAAAATGGAAGGGGCAGCATTTGAGTGGGACTTGAAAATAACATTGGATACTTCAGAGTGGATAGAATTCAAAGGTGAGAAGAAAAGACTACTAACTAACAAGTCATATTATCCTGAGTTTTCTGGAAAACAAATCCTGAGGCAGAGCTGAAGTATTAATGTAAGAGTGAGGAAAAAGGGCAGTGCAAATACAATGAGATGTATTGCTAAACTGGCCATTATTTCTCAAAGTTAGACAGTCAGAAATGTACCCAAACAGGACATCTCCAGGCAAGTTATACAGAAACAGTAGACCCAGTAAAGTCTATTGGAGAAGAACGAAAAGATAAAATACTGGCTGGCCACCCCTGTGTCCTCTCCCCATTGTCAACGTTTGCTCCTCACAGAGTTAACTACCCTATACTTTCCAGTCATTTGGCCTCTGCTATACTTTCTGGATAAGCAAGATCTCATACTCTATGGCATGATCCTTCACTTGAGCCTGGAAGTTGTGGGTGGAGTCTGAGACTTCAAGATTCAGTTGTGAAACAACTTGGATGCATTGCAGTCCGTATAATTGGCCAAAGAGGCTGGCAGCTGAGGGCCAGGGAAACTAGTGGAATAACTGAGGCAATGCATAGAAAATGTCAAATATACCTCCAAATCTGTAACTGTGGCTTACATATTCCCACTTGGGTTGTCTACAGACATTTCAATCTCAACATATCTAAAATATGTTCAAACCTTTATTATTATTTTTTTAAACATTTTTAATTTATTTTTGAGAGAGAGGATAGAGACAGCATGAGCCGGGGAGCATCAGAGAGAGAGGGAGACACAGAATCCGAAGCAGGCCCCAGGCTCTGAGCTGGCTCTCAGTACAGAGCCCGACGCAGGGCTCAAACCCATGAATCGTGAGGTCATGACCTGAGCCAAAGTCGGACGCTTGACTGACTGAGCCACCCAAGGTGCCCCTTAAGCCCTTTTTTTTATTATGATATATTATATATCCACAGAAAACTGGAAAAAAAAGTCACAGAAGGAGAGAATATATTTGCAATACATAAAGCTTACAAAGAATTCATTCTAGAAGAATATATAAAAATCCCCTTTAACTCATTAAAAAAGAGAAATCTCAGTAGAAAAAAAAGACAAAATATGTAACATAAATTTCACAAAAAGGAAAATCCAATGCCCATAAATACATGAAAACAGCTCAATTTAGTAATCTGGAAAATTCTCTTTAAGTCATGATAATTCCATTTGTGGATAGAATACAGTGAGAAGGATAAACCAAGGTTCTGCTGTAACAAATAAATAAATGGATACATTCCAAAAATATTTTTAAATACATCAGTGTTGGAGCACTTGGGTGGTTCAGTTGGTTGAGTGTCTGACTTCGGCTCAGGTCTGATCTCACCTTTTGAGCCCCGTGTCAGGCTCCGTGCTGATAGCTCAGAGCCTGGAGCCTGCTTCGGATTCTGTGTCTCCCTCTCTCTGACCTTTCCCTACTGGTACTCTGTGTCTCTCTTTGTCAAAAATAAATAAACATTAAAAAGAATTTTTGAATAAATAAATAAATACATCAGTGTTCATTTAGATGAATGAAACATTTAATGAGAAAAGCCATCTCCGGGTAAGTTGACAACAGTCAACGGTTTTCTTTCCTCATTCTATTTGCTAATTCTAGGCACTGAGGAATTGAGCTGGTCTAGTCAGAGAGACTCCACTGGGAGAAAAAGGCAACAAAAAAGCATTTGGCAGCCAAATTGCCCAGCATATTGGGTTGGAATTTAGAGGCACCCCAAACATGCAGCCACTTTATCACATGGGACATTTTCTGACTAAGTGGATCAAAAAGCTGGAGAGCCTGGGTCATGGAGGTAAAGTGAAATTGCATAGTGCTTAGGAGACAAAGAATCTTGCTAAAGTAAATGAGTCTATAACACACAACAGGTCTCCCTTCCCAATAAATTCGCTAGAGTTTATATCTGCATGAGAAGAGAAGCAAAAGAATTAAGTTTAAAACTTCAAAGTTTTCAAAGAAATTTCCAGAGAAATTTCAGAGCTGAGGAGACAAGAGACTTAAAAGGCTTTCAATCAATCAAAGCCTGGTCACACTGAAGGACGGGGCTGGACTGAGAAAGGTAGAATGAAATCTCTTGTGGTTTCAAGTGTTCAAAGATCTGAATGAATGTCCAGTAATGTTTTAGTCTTCTCTCACAGTAGGTCAGTACTGTAGACTTACCAAAATTCCAAATAAAAGCTTAGAAGGGCCTAAGTAACAGGGACAAATCAGAGGTGGACTGAGCCACACTAAAACTGCAATTCACCTTTGGATTAGTTCAGTTTCCAGATTGTACTGTGGTGATCTTCACTTTATTTCATTTATTTAGCAGAGAAAAATGTAAACTAACTCTGGGGGAAAATAACATCACCAATACTCTCTATGGTCATATTACTCACAATGTCTACGTATAATTAAAAATTAAAATGCATATAAAGAGGAAAAATGATAACAATAATCAAGATAAAAAAACAGAGCCACAGATGATACATATGTTGTAAATAGCAGGCAAGGGCTTTAAAATCACTATTAAAAAATATCTTCAGGGGCGCCTGGGTGGCTTAGTCGGTTAAGCGTCCGACTTTCGCTTAGNGAGTCTCCGATCCTGGCCCGATTTTATCTTCCCTGGTTCTCACTCACATTAGAAGTCTCCCTCAGTGGATTCTGCGTCCTTTTTCTCCCAATCTCTCAGGTTTTGAAAGGTTTCCAATGGCTTCAGATCTTTTCTGTGTGATGTATGGGCGGGAGTGCAAGTACGGAGCTCCTTACTTCTCCGCCATCTTGCCCTCTCTCCAAAAGGTAGGCTTTTCAATAAATGGTGGTGGGAAAACTGAATAGCAACATGCAAAAGAATGAAACTGGGCTATTTTCTTACACCATACACAAAAATAAATTAAACATGAATGAAAGACCTAAATGTGGAAATGAAACCATAAAAATCCTAAAGAGCACAGGCAGTAACCTCTCTGACATTGGCCATAACAACTTCTTACTAGTTATGTCTCCCAAGGCAAGGGAAACAAAAGCAAAAATAAACTATTGGGACTTCATCAAAATGAAAAGCTTCTGCACGCTAAGGGAAACAATTAACGAAATTAAAAGGCAACCTGCAGAATGGTAGAAAATATTTGCAAATGACATATCTAATAAAGGGTTAGTATCCAAAATATGTAAAGAACTTATAAAGCTAAACACTCAAGGGTGCCTGGGTGGCTCAGTTGGTTAAGTGTCTGTATCTTGATTTTGGCTCAGGTCATAATCTCTTGATTTATGAAATTAAGCCCTGTATCAGGCTCTGCACTGACAATGTGGAGCCTGCTTGGGATTTTCTCTCTCCCTGTCTCTATGCCCCTCCACCACTTGTAGATGCTCTGTCTCTCTCTCAAAATAAATAAGTAAACATCTTTTTAAAAAAAAGAAAAAAATCAATTAATTTACCAATTAACAGAATAAGAAAGAAATAATCATCTCAATAGCTACAGCAAAAATGTTAAATAAAGTTCAACATGAATTCATGATAAAAACTATGAAAAAAAGGAACTTTAAAGTCTGATAAAAGTTATCTATAAAAAACCTACACCTCGGTTATAGCTCCTCTAAATTTGGGAAGATCACATAAATGTTTAATACTATCTATTCAGTATTATATGAGAGATCTTGGGCAGTATGGTGAGAAAAAAAATTGCAATGCATGAAGATTGGAAAGAAAGTAAAAGTTGTTGTGGGGTGCCTGGGTGGCTCAGTCAGTTGAGGGTCCAACTTCAGCTCAGGTCATGATCTCACTGTTCATGGTTTGGAGCCCCACATCAGGCTCTGTGCTGATGGCTTGGGGCCTGGAGCGTGCTTCAGATTCTGTGTCTACCCCTCTCTGTACCCCTCCCATGCTCATGCTCTGTCTCTCTCTCTTTCTCAATAATAAATAAATGTTAAAAAAAATTTTTTTAAAAGAAAGTAAAAGTTGTATTTACAGATAATATGATTATGTATATACCAAACCCAAGAAATTCTACAAAAAATAGTGATTTGGGCAAGGCACTTAGATGTAAAGTTATTATATAATAATCAATTGTATTTCTATATGTTAGGTACAAATAATGGAAAGTAAAATTTATAAAGCTATACCATTGGCAGTAACATGAACAAAGTAAATACAAGTACCTAGGATATATCTAACAAAAGATGTGAAAGACGTCTATGCTGAAAATTATAAAACATTGCGTAGAGAAATTAAAGCCCTTCTTATAGATGGTAATTCATATTCACAGAGAAAAAAACCCTTCAATATCATTAAGATGTCAATTCCTCACAATTTTATTTATATATCAAATACAGTCCCAATCAAAATCCTAGGTTTGAGTTTTGTGATAACTGACAAGCTGATTCTAAAATTTATATGGATGGGTGCCTGGGTGGCTCAGTCAGTTAAGCATCCAACTCTTGAACTCAGCCCAGTCCTGATCTCAGGGTTGTAAGTTCAAGGCCCATGTCAGGCTCCTCACTGGGTGTAGACACTTCTTAATAAACAAACAAACGAAATCAAATAAAATTTATATGGAAATGCAAAGGATTTAGGATAGCCAACATAATCCTGAATAAGAATTAGTCTGTCTGTCAACACAGAGCCCCATACAGGGCTCCAGCCCATGAATTGTAAAATCATGACTTGAACCAAAGTCAGACACTTAACCGACCGAGTCACCCAGGTGCCCCTGGATTTTCTTTTTTTAAATAGCACTAGGTAAACTGGACACCTGTTTGAGAAACAATGAAACTTAACCCCTATTCATACCATCTGTAAAAATTAGTTAGATGAATCATGAATCTAAATATGAGGTTAGAGAAACCTAAACAATTAAGTTTAGAGATGCAAGCATAGGAGACTATTTTTATGATCTTGTGGTAGTCAAGGAGTTAAACAGGACACAAACACTAACTCTAAAATAAAAATTTTGCCAAAAATACCAGTAAGACACTACAAAGGAAGGATGTAGTCCAGAGAATGTATTCACAATACATACATCTAACACAGGACTTGTATCCTGAATTTACAAAGAATTCCTACAAATAAGATAGGAAAAAATTTAATTTATGAAATAACAAAAGAATTGAACAAGTACTTCTGAAAGATTTCCAAATGACCAATAAAAATCAACATTATTATCATCAGGGAAACACAATTTAAAATTATAGTGAAATACCAGTTTGCTTCCACTAGAATAGCTAGTAATGAAAAAAACTATCAGATATTGATGAATATATGGATCAAACAAAATTCTTATACATTGCTGGTTAGTGTGTAAATTGGCCTAATGGATTTATAAAACTTTTTGGCAGTAACTATTAAACCTATGCATCCAATTTAACTCAAAGAGATTCCACCCAACAGATCTGACAAAGAATGCAAACAACAATATCAAAATATCTGAAGAATGTTAATAGTTTTATTGTAAGAAAAAATTAGGGGGCGCTGGGGTGGCTTAGTCGGTTAAGCGTCCGACTTTCGCTCAGGTCATGATCTCGCGGTTCGTGGGTTCGAGCCCCGCATCAGGCTCTGTGCCGACTGCCAGCTCAGAGCCTGGAGCCTGTTTCAGTCTGTGACTCCCTCTCTCTCTGACCCTCCCCTGCTCACGCTGTCTCTCTCTCTCTCGCTGCTAAAAATAAATAAAAATATTTAAAAAAAAAGAAAAAATTAGAAATGATGTAATGTAGTGAACAGTAGAATGGATACACAATTGTGATAAAATCATATGAAAGATTACCTAACAATAGGGAAAAAACCACTATCTTGATGAAGTCCCAATAGTTCATTTTTACTTTTGTTTCCTATGCCTCTGGAGACGTGCCAAATAAAAAGTTGCTAGGGTGAGGTCAAAGAAGTTGCTGCCTATAGGATTTTTGATTCTCTAGGATTTTGATGGTTTCCTGTCAAATGCCATATTTGATAAAGGGTTAATATCCAAAATCTATAAAGAACTTCTCAAACTCAACACCTAAAAAACAAATAATCCAGTGAAGAAATGGGCAGAAGACATGAATAGACACTTTTCCAAAGAAGACATTCAGATGGCCAACAGACTCATGAAAAGATACTCAATACCACTCATCATCAGGGAAATAACAATCATATGAGATATCATCTCCCTCCTGACAGAATGGCTAAATTTAACAACATAGGAAAGAACAGATGTTGGCAAGAATGTGGAGAAAGAGGAACATTTCATAGTGTTGGGAATGTAAACTGGTGCAGCCACTGCAAAAGAGTATGGAGATTGCTCAAAAAGTTAAAAATAGAACTACCCAATGGCCTAGCAATAGCCCTATTAGATATTTATCCAAAGGATACAAAAATACTGATTTGAAGGGACATGCACACCCTGATGTGTGTAGCTGCATTATCAACAATAGTCAAATTATTTTTTAATGTGTATTTATTTTTGAGAGACAGAGCATGAGCATGAGCAGAGGAGGCGCAGAGAGAGATGGAGACTCAAAATCCGAAGCAGGCTCCAGTCTCTGAGCTGTCAGCACAGAGCCCAACACAGGGCCTGAACCCACACACTGTGAGAACATGACCTGAACTGAGATTGTACACTCAATTGACTGAGCCACCCAGGCACCCCAACAATAGCCAAATTATTGAAAGAGCCCAAATGCCCATCACCTGATGAATAGATAAAGAAGATGTGGTCTGTACACACACACACACACACACACACGCACACACACACACACACAGGAATATTATTTAGCCATCAAAAAGAATGAAATCTTGCCATTTGCAATGACATGGATGGAGTTAGAGTGTATTATGTTAAGCAAAATAAGTCAGTCAGAGAAATACAAATACATATGATTTTACTCATATGTGGAATTTAAACAACACAACAGATGAACATAGGAGAAGGGTAAAAAAGAAAGAGAGGGAAGCAAACCATAAAAGACCCTTAACTATAGAGAACAACTGAAGGTTGATGGAGTGGAAATGGGTGGGGGATGGGCTAAAAGGGTGATAGATATTAAGAAACGCACTTGTGATGAGCACTGAGTGTTATATGAAAGTGATGAATCACTAAATTCTACTCTGAAACCAATATTATACTGTATATTAACTAACTAGAATTTAAATAAAAATTTGAAATAACAAAAAAATAAAAAAAATACTACTACTACATGCATTAATGTGGGTGAATCTCACAAATCTCATGTGAAAGAAAAGAGTCTTTAAAAAGCACAAGAACAGACAAAACTAATCCATGGTAATATAAGTTAGAATAGTGGTTACCTGGGTGAGGGGTGGTTATAGATGGGGAAGGTATATGAGAAAATCTTGAGTGTGGGAAATGTTGTATATCTTAATCTGGGTGATAGTTTAAAAGGTGTCTATATATTAAAACCCTAAGGACTCCATCAAAAAGACTACTAGAACCGATAAAAGAATTTAGTAAAGTAGCAGCATACAAAATTAATATTACCAAAAAACACTGATGATAAAGTAGCAGAAAGAAAATTAAGAAAACAATCCCATTTATAACTGCATCAAAAGAATACAATATCTAGGAATAAACTTAAACAAGGAGGTAAAAGATCTATACTCTGAAAATTACATATCACTGATGAAATAACTTGAAGGTGACACAAACAAATGGAAAAATAGTCCATACTCATGGAATGGAAGAACCAATATTGTTAAAATGTCCATACAACCCAAAGCAACCTACAAGTTTGGTGCAATCCCTGTCAGAATGCTAACAAAATTTTTAACAGAAGCAGGACAAATAATACTAAAAGTTGTATTGAACCACAAAGACTCCAAATAGCCAAAGCAATCTTTGGAAAGAACAAAGCTGGAGCCATAACAATCCCAGAGTTCAAGATATACTACAAAACTGTAGTAATTAAAACAGTATGGTCCTGGCACAAGAACAAACAGAAAGATCAACAGAACAGAATAGAGAGCCAGAGTTAAACCTACAATTATGTCATCAATTGATCTATGACAAAGGAGGCAAAAATATACAAAAGGGGAAAAGACAGTGTCTTCAACAATGATGCTGGGAAAATGGGACAGCTACCGGCCAAAGAATAAAACTGGGCCACTTTCTTATACCATACGCAAAAATAAATTCAAACTGGATTAAAGATGTAAATGTGAGACTTGAAACCATAAAACTCCTAGAAGAAAACATAGGCAGTAATTTATTTGCCATTAGCCATAGAAACATTTTTCTAGATATGGCTCCTCAGGCAAGGGAAACAAAAACAAAAATAAACTATTGGGACTACATCAAAATAAAACACTTTTGCACAGTGAAGGAAATCATCAACAAAATGACAAGGCAATCTACTGAGTGGGAGATATTTGCAAATGATATATCTAATAAAGTGCTAATATCCAAAATATATAAATAACTTGCACAACTCAACACCAAAAAAAATAATAATAGTCCCATTAAAAATGGGCAGAAGACCTGAATAGACATTTTTCTGAAGAATACATACAAATGGCCAACAGACACATAAAAAGATGCTCAACATCACTCGTTATCAGGGAAGTGCAAATCAAAACTATAATGAGATATCATCTCACACCTGTTAGAATGGCTCGAACCAAAGTCAGAAATAACAAGTGTTGGTGACAATATGGAGAAAAGGGAAGCCTTGTGCAATACTGGTGAGAATGGAAATTAGTACAGCCACTGTGGAAAACAGTATGGAGACTCTTTTAAAAATTAAAAATAGAACTTCCATATGATCCAGTAATTCCACTACTAGGTTTTTACCCAAAGAAAACAAAAAACACAAATTCAAAAAATAAAAATACCCAAAGAACACAAACATACTAATTTAAAGGGATACAGGCACCCCTATATTTATTGCAGCGTTATTTACATTAGCCATTATGTGGAAGCAGCCCAAGTATCCATTGATAGATGAATGGATAAAGAAGATGTGGCATATATATATGGAATATTATTCATATATATGTATGGCCAACTGACCTTTGACAAAGCAGGAGAGTATCCGATGGAAGAAAGACAGTCTCTTTAGCAAATGGTGCTGGGAGAACTGGACAGAAACATGCAGAAGAATGAAACTAGACCACTTTCTTATACCATACACAAAAATAAACTCAAAATGGATGAAAGACCTAAATTTGAGACAGGAAGTCATCAAAACCTTAGAGGAGAAAATGCCCACAATCTCTTTGACCTCAGCCTTAGCAATTTCTTGCTCAACACATCTCCAAAGGCAAGGGAACTAAAAGCAAAAATAAACTATTGGGACCTTATCAAGATAAAAAAATCTTCTGCACTGCAAAAGAAACAATTAACAAAACCAAAGGGCAACCAACAAAATGGGAAAAGATACTTGCAAATGACATATCAGATAAGGGGCTATTATCCGAAATCTGTAAAGAACTTACCAAACTCAACACCTGAAAAACAAATAATCCAGTGAAGCAATGGGCAGAAAACATGAATAGACACTTTTCCCAAGAAGGCATCCAGATGGCGAACAGACACATGAAAAGATGCTCAATATCACTCATCATCAGAGAAATACATATCAAAACCACACTGAGATACCACCTCATACCAGTCAGAGTGGCTAAAATTAACAACTCAGGCAAAAACAGATGTCAGTGAGGATGTGGGAAAAGGGGAATCCTCTTGCATTGTTGGTGGGAATGCAAACTGGTCCAGCCACTATGGAGGTTCCTCAAAAAATTAAAAATAGAACTACCCTACGACCCAGCAATAGCGCTAGTAGGAATTTATCCAAAGGATACAGAAGTGCTGATCCATAGGGACACATGTATCCTAATGTTTATAGCAGCACTTTCAACAATAGCCAAATTATGGAAAGAGCCTAAATGTCCATCAACTGATGAATGGATAAAGAAGATATGGTTTATATATATGATGGAATACTACTTGGCAATGAGAAAGAATGAAATCCTGCCATTTGCAGCAACATAGATGGAACTGGAGGGTATTATGCTAAGTGAAATAAGTCAGTCAGAGAAAGACAGGTAACATATGTTTTCACTCATATGTGGAACTTGAGAAACCTAACAGAAGACCATGGGGGAAGGGAAGGGGAAAAAATAGTTACAAACAGAGGGAGGGAGGCAAACCATAAGAGACTCTTAAACACAGAGAACAAACTGAGGGTTGATTGGGGGGTGGTTGAGGAGAGGGGAAAATGGGTGATGGGCATTGAGGAAGGCGCTTGTTGGGATGAACACAGGGTACTGTGTGAGCAAGCTATGAATCATGGGAATCTACCCCCCAAACCACACTGTAAACACTGTATGTTAGCCATACAGTGTGACAATAAATTATATTTTAAAAACAGATGTTGCATATATATATGGAATATTATTCAGTCATAAAAAAGAATGCAATTGCGACATTTGCAACAACATGGATGGATCTAGAGGGTACAATGCCAAGTGAAACAACTCAGACAGAGAAAGACAAATACCATATGATTTCACGCATTTGTGGAAATTAAGAAATAAGATAAATGAACAACAAAAAAAGAGACAAACTAATAAACAGACTCAAATATAGGGAATAAACTGGTGATTGCCAGGAGGTAGGTGGGTGGAGGGATAAAGGGGATTAAGAGGGGATCTCAAACTAATATAATACTGTTAATTATACTTGAATAAAATAATAACAAAACTGAGAAATAAAAAAATCCATGGTTACACACTTAATGTTTTTGCTACATGCATGTTATAGCTTAAGGAAAAGTGGTAGTATGGCTATGATTAAACATCTCACAATGTGTCATATTCAGAATAAATTTTTAAGTTCTAGGATTTCATTGGAGATACTTCTTGACCTGGACTTTGCCTTCCAGAAATGCATGTTCATTTTACCAACATGCTTCTGTTTGTCATACCTAAATATTTAGTGTTTTTATAATATGCCACGCACGCTTGAAACTTTGCCTTTGCAAATGCTGCTCTTTGCCTAGAGTATCCTTTTCGTCTCCTTATCCTACCCCAATTTTATGATGTGTGAGTAATTTACACACAATTTTAAGTTTTGATTCAATTAGTATCTCATCCAAAAAAACCTTCCCAAGACATCTCAGGTACAATAAGGGTGCCTCTTTGCTATGTTTTTGTACAGACTGTCATAGGATTTTCAAACTGTATTATAAGTTTTTGTTGCTTGTATGACTCTCTTGCTAAATTGTAAAGTCCTTGAGAAGAACTATCTTTTGTTTGTTTTTTAATACCATTAATGCATAGCATAGTCTGACATAAATTAGGCACAATAAAAGTTTTTGTAAGTAACCGAACAAAAGAACAATTAGGGAAAATCCTGGTAGACTACCGTATTGAGTTTCTTCTATATATTCAATATATTCTATATATTCAATGTAGAGTCTGAGGCTTTTCTATTATGCACAAGTTAAAAGACACAACTCTGTAATTTCTGACTTGAATACAAGGGTGGCATTAAATTTATTTCTTTCAAGGAGATGTTTAAATATAGGAAGTGGTTGTTTGTATTCTCAGGAAAAATTTTAGCGTTCAAGTGACTTAAACAGGAATAGATGATTTTGCCGAAGGAAGGCCCAACAACCAGGAGGTCCACAATCTTTCCCTAAGAGTAGACAGGAAAGGGGCACCCAAGTGGCTCAGTCAGTGAAGCATCCAGCTCTGGATTTTGGCTCAGGTCATGATTTCACAATTCATGGGATTGAGCCTTGTGTTGGGCTCCATGATGACAGTACAGAATCTACTTGGGATTCTCTCTCTCTGCCCTGCTTTCATGCTCTCTCTTAAAATAAATCTATAAACTTAAAAAAAAAAAGAGTTACCAGGAGAGAGAAAAATGGGCAAATCAGGCTAGCATACCTTGTTCATATGGTCATTCATCGTGAATAGAATGCCACTAAACATTAAAAAGTACATAAATGATTGTCTTCATAGCATTTTTAAAGTTCATTTATCATATTAAAATTTTTTCAATAACCGTTTTTATTTCACCATTAAGAAAACAGTGGTTTATCTATACCATGGAATACTACATGGCAATGAGAAACAATGAAATCTGGCCATGTGTAGCAACATGGATGGACCTTGAGGGTGTTATGCTGAGTGAAATAAGTCAGGCAGAGAAGGACAAATACCATATGTTTGCACGTATAGGAGGATTAGGAGGAACTTGACGGAGGAACAAGGGGGAGAAGAAGGGCGGAAATGGTAGGGGAAAGGGAGAGAGGCAAACCATGAGAGACTCTTGAATGCTGACAAAAACTGAGGACTGATGGATGTGGGGGGGAGGGGGGATGGGCATGGAGGAGGACACTTGTGGGGATGAGCACTGAGTGTTAAGTGGAAACTAACTTGACAATAAACTATTTGTAAAAAAAAAGAAAAGAAAAGAAAACAGTATTTTCCTAAAATAGTACATACAGAGCATACAGGATTATCTTGTACCAAAATGACGGGCATTTGATTGACAATCCTTGTAGGTGTACCTCAAATTCAGCCTATCCGTATTACTGTGGTATAACACATTCTATCCTTAAATCAACAACAAAAAAATGTTTGCAGTATCACACCAAAGCTTATTAAAACCATGTGTTTCATTCTTATATTCATTTTTAAAGTAGACTTGTAAAACATTAACTTAGCAAAAGTATAGTCAAATGTTTTCAAGACATGATTATTGCACTTATTTCACTATAAATCTTTTTTAAATTGGAAATTGAAGGTAAAATCTCTTAAAAATCAATGTAATTGATCACGTGTTAAAATCTATAGAGTTGCTTATTTGAGATCGCCTCATCCATTACATTCTTATTGGTTTTTATTTAAGTTTTTGTTTTAATTCCAGTTAGTTAACATAGTGTTATATTAGTTTCAGGTGTACAATATAGTAATTCAACACTTCCATACATCACTCTATGCTCATCACAAGTGTACTCCTTAATCCCTATCACCTATTTAACCAATCCCCCCCAACCATTCTATTCATTTTGATAATGATCTGATGTAATTTACTTTTTTTTTTTTACCAGACTAGAACATATTCTAAAATCTGGTACAGTTTAGTCTAAATAACTTATGATGTTTTAATAGCAGGAAATCCTGTTGCTGAATTTGTTAATATCATCTACTTCTACTAGGATTTTAATGGTAATTTTGGTGTTGTAAACACAAGGTCAAAAGTTGGGAATGTGTATGCAAAACCAAATTTGGAAGTAAATGAACTACAGTAAACTTTTAACAGAAATGCAACTCGAGGATTTAGAAATTTATCATTTTAATGACACAAGAAATAAGTATTTCTCCTAAGAAGCCACCTGTAACACATTAAGTATAAATCATAGTTTCTCAAGTGCTGTTTTGGGACCTTTATGTTGCAATTCCAGATACATAAGTTGATTAAGCAAGGATATTGTTGCATTTGGGGTGAGCAAAAAAAATGATGAAAGACTGAAAGACAGGCCTTAAAATAACTTGGGGGAGAAATACTTTGGAATTAACACATGATATTGAGAAAAATGTGGGGGAAAATAAAAAAGTAATTAAGAATTTAATGTATTATCTACATAGCATAGGATCATTAATTTACTGATATTACTAGATTATTTTTTACAATTGTGGCATGAACAGTTTCTCTTTTATTTAAAAACATAACAAAACACAGGCGCTGTGTGGCTTAATCGGTTAAGCGTCTGACTCTTGATTTTGGCTCAAGTCATCATCTCATGGTTTGTGAGTTTGAGAACAGCATCAGGCTCTGTGCTGACAGTGCAGAGCCTGCTTGGGATTCTGTCTCCCTCCTTCTCTTCCCCTCTACCACCTCTCTCTGTCTCTGTCTCTCTCTCTCTCCTCCTCAAATTATTAAATATTAAAAAAATAAAAATATAACAAAACAGCACCAAAACTTGNCCCTATATTTAACCATTTAAATGCACCATATGAAATACAGAGTTCAAACTATTAGTTACTGTTCCAAGCATCTTATAAATATGAAATAATTAAATCCTTATAATACACTCATGAGGTAGATACTATTATTCTCATTTTACAAATGAGGAAATAAATTGCTTTTGCCTGGATAAAACCTATAACACATTGAGGTTTAGTAACTTGCCCAAGGTCACAAAGATAGTAAGTGGCATAACTGGACTTGAACCCAGACAATCGCTCCAAAGACTGATTTTATTCAATATATTCTGTGCTGCTTCCCCAATGCCTACTATTTAGTCTTCAGAAAATTAACTAGTATCAGCTATAGAACTAAACTAAATGGAGTCAGTTATATCAAGGACGAAATGGACAGGGTCAATGCAGGTACATAAAGGAAACAACCTATCTTTATAGGAATTTACAGCTCTTTTTGGAAATCAGAAGAGGACACCTGTCAGTCCCTAAACTCCAAGTCTGTTTATGCCATCTCTGGACTTCCTAGTGCCTCTGGCTCAGCTAGCCTGATACAAGTAGAAAACCACTAGGCAACCAATCAACTGAAAAAGCCAAATAACTTTTGCATTTATCTCATAAGTATATCCCTTAGTTTATGAGCAACTTTGAATTCATTGCTCCTGTATCATTGTGCCAAAAGGCTTGAGTCAAAGGCTTTGCAGGTCAAAAGCCTTGCAATGAACTCATCTTTATGCTTTGTTTTATTCAGTATGCAGAGTTTGGCTTTTGACACAGGAAATAATAATGTATTTTGAAATTTTTGAATTGAATGAAATGTCAAAGAATATAAAAGCTAAGGGCATTACATTCTACTAAAACTCCCCATAAACATTTGAATTCCTTGATCGTCAATAAATTATCATAGAAATTTTACATGAATACATCCAATGAGAGGGAACCCATATTGAGGTAGAGAATTTTATTTTCATAACTTAATTTTTTCTTAAACTCCGCCTCTTTCAAGTTTTTATCTTGTCTCTATCCTATCTTCTAAAGTCACATAAAATTAATCTCATTTTTCTTACACAGCTGCTCTTCAAATATGTGAAGAAATGGACCATGTTCTAAAATGTGTTCCTCATTTCTACTTTTTCTCTTCTGGATCTGCTCCAATCTGTCATGTATCTTTTATTTTATTTTTTAAATATTTTTATTTATTTCTAGGAGAGAGAGAAAGAGACAGCGTGAGCAGGGGAGGGTCAGAGAGGCAGGGAGACACAGACTCTGAATTAGGCTCCAGGCTCTGAGCTGGCAGTCAGCACAGAGCCCGACGCGGGGCTCGAACCCACGAACCGCGAGATCATGACCTAAGCGAAAGTCGGACGCTCAACCGACTAAGCCACCCAGGCGCCCCCATGTATCTTTTAAAGTGTACCATTCCTAAACTGAATTCCATATTCAAGGAGTATTTTGACTATAATAGAGTAGCAACATTACCATTCATTATACTGGTATTTTTAAATGTTTTATTTATTTCTGAGAGAGAGAGAGAGAGAGAGAGAGAGAGTGAGCAGGGGAGGGTCAGAGAGAGAGGGAGACACAGAATCTGTAACGGGCTCCAGGCTCTGGGTTAGCTGTCAGCACAGAGTCAGACGCGGGGCTCGAACCCACGAACCGTGAGATCATGACCTGAGCCGAAGTCGGACACTTAACCGACTGAGCCACCAAGGCGCCCCTTATTATACTGTTGATGTAGATGAATATTCACTTTTTTAAAAAAGTAAGTTTCCAATATGGAGCCCAATGTGGGGCTTGAACTCCCAACCCTGAGATCAAGACCTGAGCTGTGATGAAGAGTCAGATGCTTAACCGACTGAGTCACCCAGGCACCTCTTGACTTTTTTAGACAGCAAAAACTTACAGACTTGCATCAAGTTTATCATAAAATAAAGCCTCTAAGATTTTTACATCTATACGTTGCAGCTAGCAAACATAATATCCTCATACAATTGATTTTTGAACATAAATTCAAATTTAACCTTATGAAATTGAATCTTAGTGTATATCAGCTTATCATTCCAGTCTACTGAGATCTTTTAAAATCCCAATAATCTTATTTAACAAATTAGCTATCACTTCTCATTTTTCACCAACAAGGTTGATTGGGACACTGTCAATACTTATCCAAGATAGTCATTTAAATACCAAACATGAAACAAACAAAGCCCTAACTTTAAAAAAAGTTATTTATGGGGATCCTGGGTGAATCAGTCAGTTAAGCATCCAACTTTGGTTGAGGTAATGATCTCCTGGTTCCTGAGTTCAGGCCCCGCATCGGGGCTCTTGCTGAGAGCTCAAAGCCTGGAGCCTGCTTCAGATTCTGTGTCTCCCTCTTCCTCTGCACCTGTACCTCTGGAGCTCTCTCTCTCAAAAATACATAAGCATTAAAAATTTTTTTAAATGTATTTATTAGGGGCGTCTGGGTGGCTCATTCAGTTGAGCTTCAGTCTCTTGATTTCAGTTTAGGTCATGATCTCATGGTTTGTTTCGTGAAATTGAGCCTGGGGTCTAGCTCTGTGCTGACAGTGTGGAGTCTGCTTGGGATTCTCTGTCTCCCTCCCCCTCTGCCCCTCCCCCACTTATATTCTCTGTCTGTCTGTCTCTCTCTTAATAATAAAATAAATTAATTTATGTATTAAATGAACTGTTTATAAGAGTTTGAGATGCATAGAGTTATTACAAAGATAGTATAGAGACATATATCGCATATCCAGTTTTTCTATTATTAACACCTTACATTGTTCATATGGTATATTGTCAAAATTAATGAAACAATATTATTACATTACTATTAAGTAAAGACCATAGTATATTCACTTTTCCCCAATTTTCCCCTAATGTCCTCTTTCTGTTCCAGGATCTCATCCAGGAGACTACATTATATTTAGTACTCATGTCTCCTTAGGTTACTCTTGGCTGTGACAGTTTCTAAGGCATTGCTTATTTTTTATGACCTTGATAATTTTGAAGAATACTGGCTAGGCATTGTTGTGAAATTTACCCAGTGTTTTTCTCATGAACAGAAAGAGCTTATGGGTTTGGGGGAGGAAGACCACAGAGGTAAAATACCATTCTTATCAAATCTTATCAATATGACTGCTATCAATATTATTGAGATGACTTATGACTGTTGATGCTAGCCTCAGTCATCTTGGTTGAGAGAATGTTTACCAGGATTCTCCTACTATAAGATCACATTATTTCTGGGTTTTTTTTTTTTAAATCTCTTTTGGGGCACCTGGGTGACTCAGTTGTTTGAGCATCCAACTCTTGATTTCAGCTCAGATCACAGCCTCACAGTTTGTGGGTTTGAGCGCAGTGTCAGGCTCTGCTCTTACAGTGTGTGCGGAGCCTGATTGGGATTCTCTCTCTCTCCCCATCTCTCTCTCTCTCTCCCCACTCCTGCCCTCCCCCACTCTTTCTCTCTCTTGAATAAACTTAAAACAATCTCTTTCCATAATTTACTCTTTGAAAGAAAGTCACTATGTGCAACTGACACTTGTGAAGTCAGAATTTGTGCTTCATCTATTTATTCATTTACTTTAATGTTTATTTATTTATTTTGAGAAAGAGAGAGAGACAGAGACAGAGGGAGATGAGCAGGGGAGGGGCAGAGAGAAGGAAGACAGAGAACCCCAAGCAGGCTCCGCACTGTCAGTGCAGAGCCCAGTGTGGGGCTTGAACTTATGAATCATGAAATCATGCATGACCTGAGCTGAAATCAAATTTGAACACTTAACCCATTGAGCCACAAGCACCCCTATGCTTCATCTCTTTAACAACAGATTAACTATGTAAATTATTTGGAATTCTGCATGCAGTACTTGTATATTCTCTCCAATGTATTCATTTATTTAATCATTTATTTACATTAGTATGGGCTCACTTATGGATATTTATTTTAGACTTTGAGTTATAATCCAATGCTACTTGATTTATTTAAGTTAGAGACAAATACCATATGGTTTCACTCATGTGTGGAATTTAAGAAACAAAACAAATGAGCAAAGGAAAAAGAGAGAGAGAGAGAGACAAATCAACAGTCTTAATTACAGAGGACAAAATGATGGTTACCAGAGGGCAGGTGCATGGGGGTATGGCTTAACTAGGTGATAGGGATTAATGAGTATACTTGATGTGATAAGCACTGGTGATGTATGTAACTGTTGAATCACTATATTGTACACCTGAAACTAATAAAACACTGTATGTTAATTATACTGGAATTGAAATAATTCTTAAATTTTTTTAAAAAGTCTTACACATCTAAAATCATATTTCAATGGTACAAGACCAAATATTTTCTCCTAATATCAGGATCAAGTCAAAGAAGTCCTCTCTCACCACTTTCTATTTAACATTTTACACCAAATTCTAGCCAGTACAATATGACAAGAAAAAAATTAAAGGCCTACAGATTTATAATTTATTTCCTTATTTCTATTTAATCTTTATACTGATGACATTTATTGAAATATAATTTTATGTTTGTTGAATCTAAAATAAGAAATTCTACTTGCTTTTTGTAGTTAAACTATTGCATGTTTTAATGTAATATATTTTTATTTTTTCAAAAGTATTGTTATTGGATAGATTGGAATTTTATAAAAACATACAAAACCTGATGCTTCTCCATAGGGAATTTGAGAAATGCTGCTCTAGACTAGTTTACTGTCCAGGATCTCTACCTGTATAGAGAGTCTGAGAACACTTCTGCAGATTCTAAAGATTCTGTTCAACAGGTAGAGCCAGTGCTATAAAATAAAGCCTATAAAATGAGGTATCTCTAGCCATTACTTATTAAGTGTATTAATGAATCCAAAAGAAGAAAATTAGAAAGGGGGGTTGTTCATCCAAGAGCATAGAAAAGGAAAAGTGAAAGCATAAATATTAGCAATGCCCATCTAAGCAATGTTCCAGGGTAAGGGTAGGTGTCCACATTATTTATTTTTATTATATTTCCAAAGCCATGCCTACAAGACAGATTGATACAAGGAGCTGTTGCCAAAGGAACTGAAATATTCTCATTCTTTTAGTATTATCCTTCTTTCTATGCACTCATAACAGTGCCATTAACCACTACACTCAAACTCTGGATTAGTGATTTCATACAGGATGGTGAACTAGAAGTAGTTACTGGCTCTCTCAGCTAATTATGTTGCAGTCCCTGAACGCCAAACCCACACTTCTATGCTTTGTGAGGCTATTGCTTCACAAACTTTGGGTAGCTGATAGATTTCAGGACAATTCTCAGCAACTAACACAGAGAGAAGCTGTGAGAAAAATTTCTGAGATTGAAAATGGCTTTGCCAAAAGGTGGCAATTGAGAGAGACTACAAGGCTTGAGAAGAAAGAAGAAACTTGCTCTTTTCTGTTTGTTCCATCTGGGCTTGTGTGGGCTTTCTATCTATTTGCAGTTCCTGTAAGTGGCTTCTCAGCAATTCTTCACCCATGGCAAGAGTTCCTTCCTATCACATCAACTAAATCCAGGATGCCATTATTCCAGTGCTTGTAGAACCAGCTTCATTGTTCCCTATTCTCTCCAAAGATACTAGCTTCAGCCTGGGTAACCCCTCCTAATGAGTTAGTTCCAGGCCAAGGCCCACAATCTCTATTCAAACTTAGTGCCATCAATAACGGCTGAACAACACAGCCTACTGAGATGTCTGAGTTTTATCTCTATCATCCCTTAAGTCTCCAAATTTTAGTAATTCCAGTATCTTCACCTCTTATCGGCCATAGGGGATTTAGTTGCCTTCTGCAGTTGTATTTCTGGGATACCTTTCAGTTCTCTGTTTACACTTTCAGTTACCTAGGTAAAAATGTTTATATCAAATTCTTTATATACACATAATTAGTATGGTTGCTCCTGATCCACTGGCTCTCTCCACTTAATGTTTTACTGGAGAGACCACAGGAAGGGGGAGTTGACAGATCTCATATCCATTCTCAACTAATTCAAGAACTGTGATAAAACTTTAGGGAGCTTGAGAGTTTCTGGGACAAACTGTAGGATAAAGAGTGTCCTGGACCCAGATAGGGCTAGGGACCTCAGATGAAGAGAGATTTCTAATTGCACTTTTTGTCTTTACTATATTGCATTTCTTTATTATATAAAACAAAAGTGTGATCTAAGTTGGGGAGATTGGTATTATACCAGCTAATGACTCCTATTGCTTTACTACAATGAAAACATAAATAAAATGGCACACCCAGGCAGAGCTGATCAAGAGAAAAAAGAGAGATCAATAAAATGGGAGGGGGGGGAGGAGAGGGAGGGGGAGGGAAACAAAGGGAGAGAGAAAAATACAGAATTTAAATCAGAACACAATTACAGATATATCCAAGATTTTAAACTAATGTAAGAAATGATGAAAAACTATATGCCAAAATATCTGAAAACTTAGGTAAATAGACAAATTCCTGCCAAGATTTTTTAAATAGAAAAAAATAGCAGAACGTTCATTAGAAAACTTTCAGAAAGAAATAACATATAAAGAAGATAAAATGGGGATTACTTCTTCCTTTCTCTGTTTCTCCTTTCCAAATGCTAGTGTCAAGCTAGTGTCTATGAAATTTTCATAGAACATAGAAGAAATAGCACTAATTTTATTGATAAGACAAGAATAACCTTAACAGAGCATTCACATAAAGATAATACAAGAAAATTACAAACCAATTCCACTTATGAAAATACATGTAAAACTCCTAAATATTATCTAATTGAATTCAACAGTGTACTTAAAAATTGCAACATGATCAAATGGGATTTAGCATAGTAACTTGAAGAAATATTTTTGAAATTAGTCATGTTAATGGGTATAGTAGATATTTTGGATAGTTTTCTCAATTTCCATTTCTCTCTTCAAATATTTAAAGAGGTTGCAAAACTTAAAAAAATATAGCATTCTAGATTCCTTTGCAGCTAGGGTTTTAGATAAGAATCAGGTTCTACCTGTAGAATACACACAAGTGAGATTTAAGAAGTGAAAATGAATTGGTTGGCGTTCAGCTGTAGTTATGGTCTTTTGCTGCTAGAAAGCAAGTTTTGGAAACATGCAGCTTTCTGCAAAGGCATTCCAGTGTCCAAAGGTAAGGTTAAGCAGTCACATTCCTTGTTTATTCCAATCATATTTGCAAAGCCATGCCTATTAAGACAGTTTGATACAAAGAGCTGTTGCCAAAAAAACCTGAAATATTCTCAGTTTCCTGCGAGTAAAGAAACAATGGTCATGGCAATGCTTCTTCATCTGAATTCATATTTTGTAATCTCCTATTTGCTGTGTTAGATACTCATTTACTATCTTGGATATAAGAGACTGTTGTGGCAGCAGCTTCTATATTTTTAAGTTTTTATTTAAATTCCAGTTAGTTAACATATAGGGTAATGTTATTTTCAGGTATACAATATAGTGATTCAACACTTCCATACATCACCCTGTGCTCATCACAAGTGCATTGTTGTAATCCTCATCACCTGGTTAACCCATCCCCCACTCACCTGCCCTCTGGTAACCATCAGTTTGTTTTCTCTAGTTAAGAGTTTGTTAAGATTATGCATTAGGGGCACCTGGGTGGCTCAGTCAGTTAGTGTCCGACTTTAGCTCAGGTCATGATCTCATGGTTCATGGGTTTAAGCCGCGCGTTGGGCTCTGTGCTGACAGCTCAGAGTCTGGAGCCTGCTCCAGATTCTGTGTCTCCCTCTCTTCTCTCCCCTGCTCATGATCTGTCTCTCTCTCTGTCTCTCAAAAATAAATAAACATTTTAAAAAATTTACGATTATGCATTATATGTATATACCATTATGCATATGAGAATGTGCATTTGAGATTATCCAGTCTTAGAACAGAAAGAAAAAAGAATAAGCAAAAATGAACATGGTCTCCAAAACCTGTGAAACACCTTCAAATATATTCATATATGGATAAGGTGAGTCCCAGAAGAAAAGGGAGAGAAAGGTCAGAAAGTCTATTTGAAGTGCCCTCCTCCATACCCACCACCCCCTTCCTCTCCCCCCACCCCATCTGCCCTCAAAACATGGCTATAAATCCTAAAAGAAACAGAGAAAAGGATTGAAAATTGGTCCTTTGGAAACAAAAATCAGAGGCATATGAAGCTATTAGATTACTGTGTTTCATAATAGATTTTGTGAGACTTTAATTTTTTAAACTATGAATATATAAACTGATAAAGATAAAATTACATTAAAATTTCTTTATAAACTGTAAAGTGACAGATAAAGACTATCACTATTATTAATAATGGTATTAACAATAATTGGTTCTTTATTTGGTTTGGTACAATGTTCATGCTAATTAAATGCGATCTGACATGTTAATGTCCAGAACACTGTTTGGCACATCATAAATGCTCAATAAATAATGATTTTTTTCTTCCAAAAAAGTTAAAAAAAGAAAGTCTATTTGAAGATATAATGGCCAAAATCTTCCCAAATTTGAGGAAAAAAAACCCATATCAACTTCAATATGCAAGTAGCATAATATAATCCAGAAGAAGGGAAATAATAAAGATTAGAGCAGAAATCAATGATATAGAACCAAACAAACAAAAACCAAGTAAAACACATGAGTGAAACTATAGCTTGCTTTTTGAAAAAATAAAACAAAATTGATAACCCCCAGCCAGACTTCTCAAAAATAAGAGAGGACCCAAATAGACAAAATGAGAAATGAAAGAGTAGAGATCACAACCAACACCACAGAAATATAAACAATTATAAGAGAATACTATAAAAAATTAAATGCCAACAAGCTGGACAATCTGGAAGAAACTGACAAATTCCTAGACACTCACACACTACCAAAATTCAAATAGGAAGAAATTTGAACAGGCCCATAACCATCAGATAAATTAAATCAGTTATCAAAAATCTCCCAACAAATTAGTCATGGTCAACTGGCTCTCAGGGAAATACTATCAGATATTTAAAGGAGAGTTAATACCTATACTTCTCACTGTTTAAAAAAAAAGAAATGGAAGGAAAGCTTCCAAACTCATTATATGAAGCCAGAATTACCTTGATTCCAAAACCAGACAAACACCCCTCTAGAAAAGAGAATTAAAGGCCAATATCCCTGATGAAAATGGATGTAAAACTTCTCAAGAAGACTAGCAAATCAAATCTAACAGTACATTAAAGGAATTATTTACCATGATCAAGTGGGGTTTAATGTAGGGCTGGTTTAATGTTCACAAATCAATCAACATGTACACCACATTAATAATAATAATAATAATAATAATAATTGGATAGCGGTACCTGAGTGGCTCAGTTGGTTAAGTGTCTGACTTTGGCTCAGGTCATGATCTTGCAGTTCACGAGTTCAAGCCTTGCAACAGACTCTGTGCTGATAGCTCAGAGCCTGGAGCCTTCTTCAGATTCTGTGTCTCCCTCTCTCTCTGCCCCTCCCCTGCTCATTCCTACTCTGTTTTCTTCTCTCTCAAAGATGAATAAACATTAAAAAAAATTTTTTTAAGGATAAGAACCACATGATCCTTGCAATAGATGCAGATAAAGCATTTGAAAAAACACAGCATCCTTTTTTGATAAAAACTGTCAAGAAACTAGGGTTAGAAGGAACATAATTCAACATCACAAAGGCCATATACGAAAGGCCTCCCAGCTAATATCATCCCCAATGGGGAAAAACTGAGAGCTTTCCCCCTGAGGTCAGGAACACTACAGATAGGTCCACTCTCACCACTGCTGTTCAACATAGTACCAGAAGCCCTAGCCTCAGCAATAAGACAACAACAACAATAACAACAAATAAAAGGTATTCACATTGGCAAAGAAGAAGGCAAACTTTCACTCTTTGCAGATGACATGATACCAGTCTTTTGGAAAACCCAAAAGACTCCACCAAAAAACTGCTAAAGCTGATACATGAGATCAGCAAAGTTGCATGATATAAAATCAACATACAGGAAATCAGTTGTATTTCTATACACCAATAATGAAGCAGCAGAAAGAGAAATAAAGGAATCTATCCCAACTAAATTGCACCAAAACCCATAAAATATCTAGGAATAAACCTAACTAAAGAGATCAAGGATCTATATGCTAAAAACTGTAGAGAGCTTATGACAGAAATTGAAGATACAAAGAAATGGAAAAACATTCCATGCTCATGGATTGGAAGAACAAATATTGTTAAAATGTCAATATTACCCAAAGCAATCTACACATACAATGCAATCCCTATCAAAATAGTATCAGCATCCTTCACAGAGCTGGAACAAACAATCCTAAAATTTTTATGGAACCACAAAAGACCCCACATAGCCAAAGTATTGATGAAAAAGAAAACCAAAGCTGGAGGCATCACAATTCTGGAATTTAATCCACATTACAAAGCTGTAATCATCAAAATAGTATGGTATTAGCATAAAAAACAGACATATAGATCAATGGAACAGAATAGAGAACCCAGAAATGGACCCATAAATATATGGCCAACTAATCTTTGATAAAGCAGGAAAGAGTAGTATCCAATGGGTAAAAGATAGTCTCTACAGCAAATGGTGCTGGGAACACTGGACAGTGACATGCAGAAGAATGAAGCTGGACCACTTTCTTACACCATACACAAAAATAAGTTTAAAATTAATGAAAGACCTAAATGTAAGTCTGGAAACCATCAAAATCCTAGAGGAAAAAAACAGGCAGGAGCCTCTTTGACCTTGACCACAGCAGCTTCTTATTAGGCACAACTCCAGAGGCAAGAGAAATAAAAGCAAAAATGAACTATTGGGAACCCATCAAGATAAAAAGCTTCTGCACAGTGAAGGAAACAGTCAACAAACTAATATGCAACTGATGGAATGGAGGATGATATTTGCAAATGACATCGGATAAAAGGTTAGTATCCAAAATCTATAAAGAACACATCAAACTCAACACTCAGAAAGCAAATAATCCAGTGAAGTAATGGGCAGGAAACATGAATAGACCCTTTTCTAAAGAAGACATCCAGATGGCTAACAGACCCATGAAAGGATGCTCAACATCACTCATCATCAGGGAAATACAAATCAAAACCACAAAAAGATGCCACTTCACACCTATCAAAATGGCTAAAATTCACAACTCAGGAAACAATAGATGTTGGCAAGGATGTGGAAAAAGGGGAACACTTTTGTACTGTTGGTGGGAATGCAACCTGGTGCAGCCACTCTGGAGAACAGTATGGAGGTTCCTCAAAAAATTAAAAATGGAGCTACCCTACGAGCCAGCAATTGCACTACTAGGAATTTATTCAAAGGATACAAAAATGCTGATTCGAAGGGACACGTGCACCCTAATGTTTATAGAGGCATTATCAACAGTAGCTAAATTATGAAAAAAGCCCAATTGTCCATCAACTGATGAATGGATTAAGAAGATGTGTGTGTGTGTATATATATATATATATATATATACACATGCATACATACATATCATGGAATACTACTCGGCAATCAAAAAGAATGAAATCTTGCCATTTGCAGCAATGTGGATGAGCCAGAGTGTATTATGCTAAGCGAATTAAGTCAGTCAGAGAAAGACAAATATTATATGATTTCACTCATGTGTGGAATTTAGGGAACACAACAGATGAACATAGGGGAAGGGAAGAAAAAATAGGATAAGAACAGAGAGGGAGGCAAATCATAAGAGACTCTTATACACAGAGAACAAATTGAGGGTTGCTGGAGGGTAGTTGGGTGGGAAGATGGGCTAACTAGCTATTGGGCATTAAGGAGGGTACTTGTTGGGATGAGCACTGGGTGTTATACGTAAGTGATGAATCACAGGGTTCTACTCCTGAAACCAATATTACACTGTATATTAATTAACTTGAATTTAAATTAATAAATGTTTTAAAAAAGAAAAATGTTAATTAACTTGAATTTAAATAAATACATTTTTTAAAAAAAGAAAAAACGATGTTTTTAGGAAAACCAACCAGAGACATTTCACACTTCTTTTCCACAGCTAGTTTTTCACTTCATTTTTACCCATTTCTGGCTTCCTTGGATAGCCAACCCCTTTTTTATGTTTATGTTTGAGAGAGACAGAGAGACAGAGAACGAGCAGGGGAGGCAGAGAGAGAGGGAGATGTAGAATCCGAAACAGCTCCAGGTTCTGAGCTGTCAGCACAGAGCCTGATGCGGAGCTCAAACCCACAAACTGTGAGATCATGACATGAGCCAAAGTTGGACTCTCAACTAACTGAGCCACCCAGGTGCCCTTCTGGCTGCTTTTTAAAATTTCAATACATTCCTACTGTACATCTTTGGCTGTTTTTGGAAATTCTCCCCACCCACTCATCAAATTTTCCTCTAAATTTTTGCTTTAGAACACCTCTTTAAATTGATTATATTAGATATCTCATCAATGTAACCATTATTACTGCAGCTATGGTGCATTCAAATTGCAACAGCCTTAAATATTATTAATGATTATATACAGTTAATTATAAATAATAATTATTATTAACTATACCAATTTCCATCTACTATGCAAAAGGCTTTATTTTTTAATATTTGTTTTCTGCTATTTTGGTCATTTTCTTTGTTAAAGACTATCACAATTTGCTCAGGCTGCTATAACAAAGTACCAGATACAAATGGGTTAAACAACAAACATTTATTTTCCCAAAATTCTAAAGCCTGGAAGTCCAAAATGAGGATGTTAGTGGAAAACTCTTCCTGGAGTGGGGAAAACCACCATCTGGCTGTGTTCTTGTATGGTGGAGAGATAAAGAGCAAGCTCTCTGATGTCTTTCCTTAGAAGGACACAATTCCCATCATAAGGGCCTCATCTCATGATATCATCTAAACTTAATTACCCTCAACTTAATTACCCTCCAATGGCCTCATCTCTAAATACCTTCACATTGGAACTAAGACTTTAGCATATGAATTGGAGGAGAGGGGTGGACACAATTCAGTTCATAGTAAAAAACCTGGTTTTTATATAAGTTTAACTTATGCTAGTTAATGGAATGCCACTTGGATGTTATTCTTAATCCTGGCAGTAAAGATGGAGCAAGAGATCATTAAAAAACATATTATTAAGTTGTAAAGTATAAAAGATCAAATTAATGTCCCTGTTACCAACTTTGAATATCATTTCATTATTTAATATTCTCTTTGAAAATATGTTTACAAACAATAAAAAACTTGATACTAAAATGTAACAATTTGAACACTTGATATGCACAATTAGTATTATTATAACCAATGAAAATGTGGCTGTAATTTTGTCATATACAATAGCATGTTAAACACTTCTCCTTTTTAGTTCTCAAATTCCCATGTTAACATGTTAACCATGGCACCATCTTGTGGATATTTTATCAAATAGCTGAGCTGTGCAAACATTTATATGGAAACACTGAAAGCAAGTGCATCTAAAAAAAAAAAGGAATTTTTAAAACAAAGTTTAAGTTAGTAAAATAAAATGTTGGCATTTCCTCAGTCTCTTTTTTTCCAAAGGTTTTTAATATATAAGTGAACTC
This sequence comes from Crocuta crocuta, assembly GCF_008692635.1. Classification (NCBI taxonomy): domain Eukaryota; kingdom Metazoa; phylum Chordata; class Mammalia; order Carnivora; family Hyaenidae; genus Crocuta; species Crocuta crocuta. The sequence continues at coordinate 3,464,905 of NW_027532591.1, forward strand.
TTGACCCAACTCCAGCATAGTTATTTTTTCTTTTTAAGGCATTTTCTGTACTAACTGCTTATATTAAGTTTCAAACTGGCCAATTGCTTCTGGATACATGATATAGATTGTACTTTAATGTTTATGGTGTATGCATACATTTGCTTACATATATATAGGGGCACCTAGCTGGCTCAAGTTGGAGAAGCATGGACTAAGTCTTGGAGTTGTGAGTTCAAGCCCCACATAGAGTGTAGAGATTACCAGATAAATAAACTTAAATAAAAAGTGTGTGTGTGTGTGTGTGTGTGTGTATGCTACTGTAATTTTATATTGATCTAATTTCAGGTTCTTTTAAAAGATGGGAATTGATAGAATAGGTATTAAAAAAAGGAAAATTGTTTGGGGTGCTTGGGTGGCTCTGTTGGCTGAGCTTCTGACTCTTGATTTCAGCTCAGGTCATGATCCCAGGGTGGTGGGATTGAATCCTTCTTTGGGCTCTGCACTAAGCATGGAACTTGCTTGGGATTCTCTCTCTTGCTCTCTCTCTATCTCTCCCTCTGACCCTCTCTCCTGCTCATGCTCTCTCTCTCTAAAACACATTTAAAAAAAATTTTTAGGGGCACCTGGGTGGCTCAGTTGGTTGGGCGGCCAACTTCGGCTCAGGTCATGATCTCACGGTTCATGGGTTCGAGCCCCACATCAGGCTCTGTGCTGACAGCCAGTTCAGATTCTGTGTCTCCCTCTCTCTCTGACCCTCCCCTGCTCACGCTGTCTCTCTCTCTCAGAAATGAATAAAAAACATTAAAAAAAAAGTGTTTAAAAAAATAAATAAAAAAATTTTTTAAGGGAAAAATGTTTAAGAAATTAAAGTTGATCATTTCTGAACTACTTATTTTTATGAAGTAGTATAAAACAGTGACAATTAGCAAATATTAAAGGATATATACCAAAACACATCAAATTCTGACATCAAAACCAGATATTATTTTAATGTAAAGGATGATTTAAATATTTATTGATGATAGGAAAGTATATTAAATATATTTTAATTAGAAAAGTATTAACCACATAACATTTTGATGACCACTTCAGAGAGTATGCGGAAAAATCATTCTTGTAATTGATGTGATTTTTCAAAAAAAATTATTGACAATGATTTTCTGTAACAATTTCATTGTAAGGTTTCAGAATTTAGGGTTTACAATCACATTTAAGACTTTTCATTACCATATTTACACAAAATAGAGAGAATAGCATCTCTTATAAATCCTACTATACACAAAGCATTTAGATACATTTTCTAATACAATCCTTCCAAAAATCTTTTGAGTTGGCATAATTATGTCTATTTTTCAGTTGAGTGGAATTGAGACTCTGAGTAGTTATATAACTCACCAAGGTCACATATCAAGTAAGAAGTCATAATTATAACTTAAGTCTTCAAAGCCCAAATTCTTGTCACAACACAACCCTGCTTCCTTAGAAGTTCAGAAAGATATCAGAGATTTTAGTCCAGAGATTAAAATAGACTTTAAAAAGATATTTACTCAAAGTCCTACATGTATGCCAAATTAAAATTGTTTAATTTTTCATATGCAAAATTTTAAATGTATGAAACATACATTTTGAGACATTTTGAGACAAAACTCTTCCAATAACATCATACTATGAAAGTATAAGAATGCCAAGTATATTATTATAAGATTCTAGGTAGCTTTAAACAAGAATAGAACATAAACAGCAAATTTTCTTTTTTTAAGATTATATTTTTAAGTAATCTCTATGCCCAACATGGGACTTGAACCCACAACCCTGAGATCAGGAGTCACATGCTCCACCGACTGAGCCAGCAAGACACCCTGAAAGCAAATTTTCTTTATGGAAACTCTTAAAGCAGCAATATCCTTTTAACCATTATTTTCTTTTATTAAGTACTATGCCTTAAAATTCTTTACACGCCTTTTTAAATTATTATGCTAAGAACACTTAAGATCTACCTGCCTAAAAAAATTTTTTTTATTCTCAAGTTAGTTAACATACAGTGTAGTCTTGGCTTCAGGAATAGAATCCAGTGGTTCATATCTTACATATGACACCCAAATCTCATCCTGAAAAGTGCCCTCCTTAATGCCTGTCACTCATTTAACACCCCCCCGCCTTCAACCCTCAGTTTGTTCTCTGTATTTAAGAGTCTTTTCTGGTTTGCCTCCCTTTCTTTTTTATGTTTTTCCTTCTCTTCCCCTATGTTCATCTGTTGTGTTTCTTAAATTCCACATATGAATGAAATCACATATGAGTGAAATCTATATATGCATGCAACTAAGATCAAATATCTTAGTTGCTGGTAGCAGGCCGATATTTAGTATAGTGTGTGGCTTATCATATTACTTAGTAAACACTTGTTGAACTGGGAATAGCACTAGATCTTCTGATTTATAGATTGTAGTGGTTACAGATTGGTAGTCTTTCCACTACATCACATCACTTTCCAGAATTCAAACGTTTGCAAAGGAAGTGTTAGCTTTTCAGGCAAAACATTTTAGAACTACCAGTTCAATAATTATCCATTTCTATATAATTTCAGTTCTTTTCTTGGAAACCTAGTTTCAAATACAGTAAAATCCAATGATAATGAGCCCCACAATAAGGTGAATTTGGATAAAATGCAACTGGCAATTGGCTCTGGTCTTAACACAGCCACTTTCTCAAACATGGATAAGCTAAAGTTCTTATGTTAGTGTATGTGTGGGGGAAGTGGTGGGGGAGAAAAGAGAAAGAAAAGCTAGATCCTTCTCATGATGTTTGTAACTGTCAAATCACTATGTTTGTTGTACACTTGAAACTAAAATAATATTATATGTCAACTTTACTTTCAATTAAAAACTTCAAAAATTTAAAAAATGGATAGGCAGTGGGGTGCGTGGGTGGCTCTCCTGGCTGAGCGTCCCACTTTGGTTTGGGTCATGAACTCATGGTTTGTGAGTTTGAGCCCTACATCAGGCTCACTGCTGTCAGATTGTCAGTGCAGAGCTCGCTTCAGATCCTCTGTCACCCTCTCTGTGCCCCTCCTCCCACTTGTGCTCTCACAAAAATAAATAAACATTTTTAAAAAAATGAATAGACAAAATGTTGATTACATTTTTACAGGTCTTTTAGCTTGGAGTCTCCTTGTCAAAACCAAATTAACATCTTAGGTGCTTCCCCTTTTTGGTGTCAAAGGCCCTAAGATGCACAACTTTCTTCACTTCTAAATAGGAGCTGTGACCACAGTATCATTTCTTAGAATTTTCCTCAGAAGTAGCATAGTGTCCTCAGTTAATTTATACATTTGCCATTTCTTTTTATGCCCATAGGCCCCATTATCAGTATTCCAACCTGAAGCCTCTTGATGTTAGAGTATTCCTATTCAATGGGTAGTCCTCAAGGAAGGGGCTTTCAGCAGAGTGGTTTAAGCCTCAGCTATCTACAGAGATATATTCAACATACATGAAAATTGCATTTCCTTATCATACTAAATAGTGTGGATACAGACTATCCCTGATGTTCTTTTTCAGATCCACCATCCTTCTGTTGGTCCTTTCTCCATTTCTTAGCTTCAACCAAACCATGGGCAATCAAGATCTCAACTACTTGAACAATTTTCAAACAAGATAATCTCCAGTTCCCAAGTTAAAGGGGGAAAAAACAGTTTGGGCAAACATAATTAAGGAAAATGGCATCTCACACCACCACGTAAAATACATAGAAGTCAAGTTTATAATATAACATACATCCTAAGTGTCAAGTAGTGGCATGTATATTCTAAATGGTATAGAAGTTCAGAAGACAGCTGCATAATGATGGATTGGAATTCTGAGGGAAAACAGCTCAGTTTTAAAGGAAAGCTTATAAAGCAAGGAAGAGGTAGACAAGAATATAAATAGGAAAATCAAGATGGGATGTGCATGTACACATCATGTGTTGGGAGACAAATTTAACAGAAGTGGGATGTTTGTAGAGGCCAAACAATAGAGTCCTTTGAATATTATGGAATATTTTTTAATGCTTATTTATTTTTGAGAGAGAAAGTGGACATGTACACACAGAGTGAGGGAGGGGCAAAGTGAAGGAGACATTTTGAAGCAGGCTCTAGGCTCTGACCCATCAGCACAAAGCCTGACATGGGGCTCAAACTCATGAACCACAGGATCATAACCTGAGCTGAAGTCAGATGCTTAACTGACTAAGCCACCCAGGCACCCCTATTATGGAATATTTTTAAGATTAAATGGCCAAAGAAGTATTTCACAAAAATTAATCTGACAATCTGTGGTTAGAATGAGCCAAAAGGGGGAAAAGAAAAAACACACATAGACCAATAACACTTCACAGTAGTTTAGACGAAGGTGCTCAGGATCAGAATAAGTGAGTATAGTGACATTTGGAATGCAAAAGTAGTGGACTCCAAATACATGAACAAAAATCATGAAAATATGTTTTTATTAAGAAATAATAAAAAAACAGAACAGAAACTAGAGGTAGAATGGTAGGTGAAGGATGGAGTGAAAGATGACTAAGATTTATATCTAGCTAATTGGTAGAATTAATACAAAGAAGCTTCTATGGGCTCCTTTATCTTAAGTTTTCTCAGAGTTCTTATGATAGACAGAGAAATGGCCCCCCAAAGATGTTAATGTGCTAATCCCTAGAACCTATTAATGTTATTGACCTTGGATGGCAAAGGAGCTTTGAAAACGTGATTAAGTTAAGGATATTGCAATGGAGATATTATGCTGGATTATCCAGTTGGGCTCAATGTAACCACGAAGGCCTGTGTAAGAGTGAAGAAAGAGGGAAAGGTCAGAGAAATTACAATGAGATGACAAAAGCAGAGGGATACAAGGCTAAGTAACGCAAGGCCAGGAGTCAAACAATAATGGCAGCCTTTGGAAACTAAAAGCTTCTAGAAGCAAGGAAACAAATTCTTTTCTAGAGTCTCTAAAAGTAACCACAACCTTGCTGGCATTCACTTTAGAACATCTGACTTCTTAAACTATAAAATCATAAATTTATATGGCTATAAATCACTGAAGTATTTTATTAGTCATTTTCTTTTTATTTAAATAAAACACATGATGTAAAATAGGCTCACTTGAGTCTAAATCTTGACCTACATTTATGGTGACAAGTTTCTTAGAGAGTAAACCCAGGACACAGTACTACCCATGAAAGTAAAACAACCAAAAACAAAACAAAGCAAGGCAAAACAAAACTCCCAGCTAACATAATATATAAGTAAATTTACATGTGCATTATTAATTTAACGTAACACATATAAAATATGTGTTAATGTAAATAATGTACTATCCTGGATTATTTACTTCCTTGTATCATGAATCTTACCTTAAGAAACAAAAAATACCATTTGCAACAATAGGATGGAACTAGAGTATATTATGCTAAGTAAAATTAGTCAGAGAAAGACAAATATCTTATGATTTCACTCATATGTGGAATTTAAGGAACAAAACAGATGAACATAAGGGAAGGGAAGCAAAGTAATATAAAACAAGGAGGGGGACAAAATATAAGAGACTCTTAAATACAGAGCACAAACTAAGGATTGCTGGAGGGGTTGTGGGTGGATGGATGGGCTAAATGGGTAAGGGACATTAGGGAGGACACATGTTGAGATGAGCACTGGGGACCCTGGGGGTTATATGTAGGGGGTGAATCACTGGCTTCTACTCCTGAAAGCATCATTGCACTATATGCTAACTAACTTGTATGTAAATTAAAATAAAAACGGGGTACCTGTGGGCTCAGTTGGTTAAGCATCTGACTTTGGCTCAGTTCAAGATCTCATAGTTTGTGAGTTTGAGCCCCCACATCAGGTGAACTCAAGCCCTACTCTGGACTCTGCACTCCATACTCTCTCTCTCTCTCTCTCAAAAATAAAAAAGCAATTTAAAAAATAGACCTAGGTGACAGGAAAAATTAATAGTCATTTCCTTTGGTTACATTTTTATTTTAATTCCAGTATAGTTAACATTCAGCGTTATATTAGTTTCAGGTGTACAATGTAGTGATTCAACACTTCCATATATCACCCGGTGTTCACCACAAGTGCCTTCCTTAATCCCCTTTACCTATTTCTCCGATGCCCCCACAATCTCCCCTCTGGTAACCATCAGTCTGTTCTCTAAAGTTAAGAGTCTGTTTCTTGGTATGTCTGTCTGTCTGTCTGTCTCTCTCTCTTTTTCCTTTTATAAGCCACTAAGTTTTGTGGTAATTTGTTACAGCAGCAATAGGAAACTAATACAGTTCCATTGTCAGTCTTCTCTCTTTGAGTAATATCATCCATACCAGTGGCTTCAACTATGACCTGATGATTGCCCAAAATAAATACCAGACCCACATCCAACTCATAGACAGTACATCCTGAAAATCCTTCAGAAATACTGAACTTGATACATATGAATACTAAATCAGAAATGTCTCTCAAATTTGACTCTTCTGTTGCACCACTGCTACCACTTTACTTTTGGTGCACATTTTAGTTTCACCAATTACAATAGCTCTTAACGGATTTTTCTGTCATTACTCTAATTCAATCTATCCTCAATTTTGACATCAGTTTTATATTTTTTAAAGTTTTATTTATATATTTTTGAGAGAAAGAGCAAGAGAGCCTATGGGAGGGTTAGAGAGAAAAAGGTAGACTAAGAATCCCAAGCAGGCTCCGCGTAGGCAGCGCCCAGACCAATGCAGGGCTAGAACCCACAAACTGTGAGATCCTGACATGAGCCGAAATCAAGAGCTGATCGCTTAACCAACTGAGCCACACAGGCACCCCTGCGATCTTTAAAGAATGAGATTATATCACTTCTCTTCAAAATTTTCAATGGCCCCACCTGCGTATAGGGTGTATAAAGGCTGCGATCTATTTCTGTAGTCTTATCTCCATGCCACTGAATTCCATAAACATATGCCAGATGAGACACTAGGATTGCTATTATATCCTGAACATTTTTCAGTTCTCACAAGGCCTTTCTCTATGGCTGCTGAAAATGCTTCCTTATTTCCCTGTATATCCTTAGTATAAACTCCCACCATATCTGATACTTGAACCAACTTTCAGAAAGATGATCAGAGTAAAAAAATCAGAGTTATTGATTTTGCCTTGTAATATCTTGGATAAATGACTTGTTTGCTGTAGTTCCACAATGATATTTATTTTCTATCTTCCAAAAAGAAGTAAATTCTATTGTGAACATGTGGGGAGAGCATCCTAAAGTGGGACAATGTTGGGGGTGCCTGTGTAGTGTAGTCAATTAAGCATCTGACTCTGTTTAAGGTCATTATCTCAATGGTTTGTGGCTTCGAGCCCCGTGTTGGACTCTGTGCAGACAACTTAGATCTTGGAGCCGGCTTCTGATTCTGTATCTCCCTCTTTCTGTCCCTCCCCCACTCCCACTCTGTCTCTCTCTTTATCAAAAATAAACAAACATTTAAAAAAAATTAAAGTGGGACAATGAGGGGTCAGGAGGGTGTCCTTGTAGGAGGTCTGTTATATGTAGAATGTCGGTCAGAGCTTGCGCAGGGTGACAAGGAAGATAGAAGGGTGGCCTGGCAAGGGATGTCAGGGTGAGGACTTCCATGAAGAATGGAGTTCCAGTGTGAGGTATGAGTCTGAGCAAAGTGAGAAGGGAATATCTGCAGAGAGGTGACCCTAATACAGGGTGTTAGACCCAAGCAGGGTGAGAAGGGTATCCCTGCAGAAGGATAGCTCTAAGATTGAAATGAGATCCTGAGTGATGTGAGAAAGGCATTTGTATGGAAGGGTAGCTTGACTCCGGATGTTGGAACCTGAGTGGAATGATGAAAGATCATCACAGGGGAGAGCAGCAAGAATGAGAGATTGGTTACATGCCTTTCCAGAATGTCATACACATAAAATTATACAGTATATAGCCTTTGTATCTAGATTCTTTCTGTTAACATGATGCTTTAGAGATTCATCCATATTGGTGCATAAATTAGTCATTCATTCCTTTTTATTGCAGGGCAGAATTCCATAATATGAATGAAGCATGATTTGATTATATATTCACCACTGATGAACATTAGGTTGTTTCTAGGTTTCACTATAATGAGTAAAACTGCTACATGGACAGGTATTTGGGTAGACCTATATATGTGTTTCTGTTAAGTAAACACCTATGAACAAGGTTGCTAATGAGCATATGCTTAACTCTGTAAGAAACCGTCAAATTATTTTCCAAAGTGGATGTACTATTCTCTTGCCATTGGAAAGTGGAATTCTGCATACTTTCCATTACTTGGTATTTTTAATTTAGTTGCATTTTTTTTTTAACATTTAACCATTTTAGTGTAGATAGATAGGGGTATCTCATTTAGACTCCAATTTGCATTTCCCTACTGACTATGGATTTCAAAATATTCAACATGCTCATTTTCCATCTACATATCCTCTGTAATATCTGTGTAATATTTTGCCCATATTTACAAATTGAATTTTGCATCTTATTATTGAATTGAAAGAGTTCTTAATATTCTAAACATGAGTCCTTTATCAGAATTGTGTTTTGCAAATATTTTTCTCACTATTTACGGTTGTTTTTTCATTTTCTTAACATTATTTTTCAATGATTAAAAGTTTTTAATTTTGAAAAAGTCAGATTTATCTATTTTTCTTTTATGGTTCATGTTTTTTGTTTCCTAAGAAATATTTGCCTAACCTAAATTCACAAAAGTTTCTTTCTAGAATTTTTAATAGTTTTACCTCTTACATTTCAGTCTACAATTCATTTCAAGTAAATTTTTGTATATAGAGTGAGTTAATGGTTGAAATTAATTCCCTTGCACATAGATGTTCAATTGTGCCAATGATATTTATTGAAAAGATTATCTCCCCCCCCCATTGAATTAACTTGGCATTTTTATTGATGATAAGTAACCAAATATGTGTTAGCTTACAAATAAAAATAAAATATTCATTATGTTTCATTGATCTACATGTATATTCTTAGGTTAATACCACACTGTTTTAATTACTATAGCTTTATAGGAAGGCATGAAATCAGAGACAATGGGTCTTCCACTTTGTTCTTCTTTTTCAAAAGCATACAGTATATAAACTTTAAGACCTGGATTCTTTCTCTTACTTTACTTAGCATGATGTCTTAGAGATTCATCTATATTGTTACAAATTTAGTGGTCTGTTCCTATTTATATGTTGGCAGTATCCCATGATATGATATGATACAATACAATTTATCTGTTCACCAGTTGATGGACATTTTTAACTCTAATGAATGAAGCTGCTATATATACTCATATACAGATCTCTATTTAAATCTATATTTTCATTTCTTTTCAATATAAATTTTAGAATCAGCTTGGATAATAATAGGAGAATATTATGAGTAATTATATGCCAAAAAATTGGGCAATCTGAAAGAAATGGATAAATTCCTATAAACATTAACTACCAAAACTGAAACAGAAAGAAATAGAAAATTTGAACAGGCCCATAACCAGCAAAGAAATTGATTCAATAATCAAAAATCTCCCAACAAACAGGAGTCCAGGACCAGATGGCTTCCCAGGGGAATTCTACCAAACATTTAAAGAAGAGCTAATACCTATTCTTTTGAAGCTGTTCCAAAAAACAGAAATGGAAGGAAAATTTCCAAACTCATTCTATGAGTCCAGCATTACCTTGATTCCAAAACCAGGCAGAGAACCCCCTAAAAAGAATTATAGACCAATATTGCTGAAGAACATGAAAATTCTCAACAAGAGACTATCAAATCAAATTGAACAATACATTAAGGAATTATTTACAACAATCAAGTGGGATTTATTCCTGGACTGTAGGGGTGGTTCAATAGCTGCAAATCAATCAACATGATACAACACATTAATGAAACAAAGAATAATAACCACAGGATCCTCTCAGTAGATGCAGAAAAAGCATTTGACAAAACACAGCATCCTTTCTTTTTCATTATATTGTTATTGTTGTTGTTATTCTCAAGTTAGTTAACATACAGTGCAGTCTTTGCTTCAGAAGCAGAACACAGTGACGCATCTCTTACATATGACATCTGTTGTTTCCTGAGTTGTTAATTTTAGCCACGCTGACCAGTGTGAGGTGGTGTCTCATTGTGGTTTTGGTTTGTATTTCCCTGGTGATGAGTGATGTTGAGCATCTTTTCTGTGTCTGTTGGCCACCTGGATGTCTTCTTTGGAAAAGTGTCTATTCATGCCTTCTGCCAATTTCTTCACTGGATTATTTGTTTTTTGGGTGTTGAGTATGCTTTATAGATTTTGTATATTAACCCTTTATCTGATATGTCACTTGCAAGTATTTTCTCCCATTCCATCAGTTGCTTTTTACTTTTGTGACTGTTTCCTTCACTGTGCAGAAGCTTTTTATCTTGATGAGGTCCTAATAATTTATTTTTGCTTTTATTTCCCTTGCCTTCAGAGACATGTCTAGTATGATGTTGCTGTGACTGAGGTCAAAGAGGTTGTTGCCTGTTTACCCCTCTAGGATTTTAATGGTTTCCTGTCTCACATTTAGGTCTTTCATCCATTTTGAATTTATTTTTGTGTATGGTATAAGAAAGTGGTCCAGTTTCATTATTCTGCATGTCGCTGTCCAGTTCTCCCAGCACATTTGCTGAAAAGACTGTCTTTTTTTCCACTGGATACTCTTTTCTGCTTTGTCGAAGATTAATTTGCCAATATTTGTGGGTCCATTTATGGGTTCGGTATTCTATTCCATTGATCTGTGTCTATTTTTTATCACCTTTTTTGATTAAAAAAAAAACCCTCAAGAAAGTAGGCATAGAAGGGACGTGATATACCTTATCATAAAGACCATATATGAAAGATCCACAGCTTATATCATCCTCAATGGAGAAAAACTGAAAGCTCTCCCTCCAAGGTCAGAAACAAACAGGGATGTCCACTCTCACCACTGTTGTTGAATATAATACTGCAAGTCCTAGCCTCAGCAGTCAGACAACAAAAAGAAATAAAAGGCATCGAAATCAGCAAGGAAGAAGTCAAACTTTCACTCTTAGTGGATGACATGATACTCTACATGGAAAACCCAAATGACTCCACCAAAAAACTGCTAGAATTGATATGTGAATTTAGGAACGTTGCAGGATATAAAATCAATGTACAGAAATCAACTGCATTTCTTCTATACATCAGTAATGAAGCAGCAGAAAAAGAAATCAAGGAGTCAATCCCATTTACAATTGCACCAAAACCCTTAAAACCCTGGAAATAAACCTAACCAAAGAGGTCAAAGATCTGTACACTGAAAACTACAGAAAGCTTATGAAAGAAATGGAAGAAGACACAAAGATATGGAAAAACATACCGTGCTCATGGATTGAAAGAACGAATATTGTTAAAATGTTGATAGTACCCAAAGCAAGCTACACATTCAGTGCAATCCCTATCAAATTAACACCTCATTCTTCACAAACCTAGAACAAACAATCCTAAAATTTCTGTGTTTTTTTTTAATAAGCTACCCAGTCTGTGATATTTTGTTATAGCATCCTGAAAGAGTAAGACACCAATCAATTTTCTAAGTTTTCCTCAGCAACTTGGTGGAACTATGAATTCAACTGAAAGTGTAATTTAACAATATATGCAATTAAATTTTATATTTTCTTTCTAGCACTATCAGCTCTGTAACCATAAGACCTAACACATTATTTTATGACTGTCAAGGCAGCTCTTTGGTTCTTAGATCACGACTTCGGCTGAGAGATGAAAGATTTGAACTTGTCATTTTCTTTCTGTAAACACTTAATACACTCAGTAGAATATATTCCATACTAATTCTTATAGTCATTATTATCATAATGTTCAAATGCAGTAGTCACTTGGGCTCACAAGTGAGTTGTTTCAATAGTTGTTTATTGACAATTATCTGCAGGTAATAGCATGATTATTTGTGGTGATATTTCATGACATGAGCTACTAACATCCCACTTCCTACTGGCAAGGATCTCAGCACTGTATTCATGCCCAAGGGCATGACTAAACAAACTCCCAAAATCAATCTTTTCTGGTCTATCTTTTGGGACCACTCCCTGTACTAAATCTGGACTAGTTAGGGTCCACTTAGCAGAAATAAACTACACAATACTTTGAACAGGGGAAGTTTAGTATAAAGAATAACAGATTGTAACAATAATTTTTTAACAAAAAGAAAACAGAACTCTAAAGAGTACTAGAATAGTAGATACAGGGAGCAGGACTAAGTAGAAGGAACAAATCTCAAAAAGCTCTCCACCCATGCTGTGATCTAGCCCTCATTGTAAATGGTGCAGCTGTGATCCACTGAGGCCAGGGCGAATCATCTAGGAAAGTGCTCCAGTGATAGAACTCACACTATGCAGAAACTTGCCTTCTAGGGGGCCAAGGGAAGCCATTAATGGTAAAATACCACATGCTGATGGTCACTAAATGCTGTTGGCTGCCACACACTGCATAAGTTACTTACTACAGAAGACTGCTGAGAAAAGCATACTAAAACCAGGAAGAAAAATCAGGTTTTTTTCTTTAGTGTCTCTCCAGCCCTGTCCTGACAAAGATTAACATTGTATCATCAGGCAAAAGAGAAGTGTTTACAGGCTCAAGTGACATTTTACAGAGCAGGCAAAGAAATGTCAACTTGGAGGTGAAAGGTACTCAAAATATCTCTGAACAAACTACTTATAAATCATAATAGTGAGGGGCGCCTGGTGGCTCAGTTGGTTAAATGTCCGACTTCAGCTCAGGTCATGATCTCACCATTCCAGAGTTCGAGCCTCGCAACAGGCTCTTTGCTGACAGATCAGAGCCTGGAGCCTCTTTCATATTCTGTGTCTCCTTCTCTGTCTCTGCCCCCTCCCCCCCGGGCTCATGGTCTATCTCTCACACGAAAATGAATAAACATTAAAAAAAATTTTTTTAATTAAAAAATTATAATGGTGAGAAACCTGATCCCTTACTCAAATGACAGAGGTTAACATCACCAATAATGTAACAAACCAGCATTGTGTGCTACCTAATGGGAAGTAATTTAAAAATCCAAGAATGATTTTTTTATGTTCTTGCCAAAGATGCATAACCTGACTCTAATTATAAAGAAGCATCAGAAAAAAAAACCCAAATAGATAGACATTCTATAAAATAAAACTCCTGAAATGTTCAAAACTGTTGAGATATTAAAAGTAGAGAAGGACTAAGAAATTCTTCTATATTGAAAGAAAATAAAAGAAATCTGACCACAAGAATCCTTTTGCTATAAAAGATATTGCTGGGACAGTTAGTGGAGCTTTAGTGGGATTTCTAGGAGTTCTTTGTACTGTGCTTCCAGTCTTTTTTAAGTTAATATTATTTCAAAGCAAAATACAAGAATAAGTTAAATAAGGCATTCCCATCTGTTAATACTGCTGCATGTCTCACCAAAGTAAATACAAATTCCTTAGAATGCTTTCAAAGAATTTTCATGGATAAAGTTCAAAAATATATAAGCTTATCATAAAAAAGAAAAAAAACATAAAACACCTAAGGAAACAAAATATCATTTATAAGAGCCAGCATAAAAACGGTTAACAGAATCAGATCCACAGACTTCAGAATCATTACAAACATAACATAAAATGTTCATGTTCAGTATATATATTTTAAAAATAAGGAATTGAGAATATAGATAAAAAGCAAGAGATTATTTTTAAAACAACAAACATAATATGAACTTGAATTTCTAGAAATGGGAAATGTTATACTCAAAATGAAGATTAGAAACATGAATTTGAGGGAATTATTTTGCACTTACTATAGGAAAAAAAGAAAGTGATTAAGACACATGGAGGATAGATTAGAAAAGGTCTAATTAGTTCAGAAGGAAAGGATAGGGAGAGTGGAGAAGCAGCAATATTTTTAAAAAATAATGCCTTAGAATTTTCAAAACTTATAAAAGACACCAACCTATAAGTTCAGGAATCCCAACACACACCAAGTACAATCAATAGAAAATCTTTACTTACATATCTTATTGTGAAATAGAATATAAAGGAGGGAGACAAGATGACAGAGAAGTAGGGAGCTCCATACATTTCACTCGCCTTCATGTCCCACATGGAGAAGCTCTGAAGCCATTGGAACCCTTACAGAATCCAGGAGTCTGGGAGGAAAAGGAGACAGAGTCCGCTGAGAATATCTTATAGTGTGAGTGTGAACTGGGGAAGATAAAATTGGGCTGGGACTGGAGACAGGGGGCGGGAGGGATCCCCCTCTGAGGGGAGCCTCAGTGAGTCAAGGGGGAAAAAAGAGTGGCCAAAACTGCTCAGAGCACTGTCCCTGTCACTGGAGAAGAGAAAAACCTCCGCTAGGGACACAGAGGGATCTGGTTTCCTGCTGTCCAGCTGACCCTAGGCGGGACGCACTTGTCCCAGGTGACCCCTAGGGAAACTGCTCCCCGCTCGCCAGCTCCACCTGGAGGGAACACGCAGCGGCCTCGCCTTTGTGCTTCTGGCTTGGCTGGATCCCTAGGCGGGAGGCGAGAGGCTTGAAACTGCTCTGAGGGGCTCGCCTGCGAGTTTATATTTCGGGCAATTTCAATGGGGCGCACAGACTGAGATCTGAAAACAAGGCCTGGCTTGGGATACAGAGTACGGCCCACCTTGGCTATGTCCCTAGCACAGAGAAATCACACCCAAGAGTGACTTGCAATGCTTGGTTCAAGAAAGGATTGGGGCGCCGCGACTTTTCTCCCCACAACCACCAAGGCAGGACTCCCACCGGATGCACTAGACCAAACCACACCCATCCCTGCTAGAGAGCGGCCCTCTTTTTTTTTTTTTTCACCAGAGCGGGAACAAGACCAACATGGATGCACTGCCCTGATTAATTCTGGTCACTAGCTTGTTTAAGCAGTCACATTTAATCCATTCTCTAGATGTAAGTTCTATACCTCTACCGCTACCTTTTCATCTCTTTCTCTCCAGAATAATCAGAATATATAGTTTCTCTGGATAGCATCATCGTCATTTCTTTCGCCTCTTTTCCAACCGTATTCCGCTCTTTCGCTCTTTGAAAAAAGCCTCCTATTCCTTCAGCCTGCTCACTTCATTTCCAATTTCACTTCATCCCCACCCTGTCATTTCTCTCTTTCTCTATGCTCTTTCACCAGCACTGCATACACCCAGCTATTTATTTGTAGCTGGGAAATCTGGTTACATGCTTTAGACTGCCCTTTGTATATTGGGTTTCTTTTTTCTCCTTTTCTTTCCTTCTTTTTTTCTTTTTTATGTATTTTTACTTATTATTCACCTTCCACCTTCCTCTTCTTTTTTCTTTTTCGTTTTCCCTTTCGGTTTGTGTGTTTGTTTGATTTGCCTATGCGTTTGTGTGCCTTTGTTCCTTGTGTGTTTGTCTGCCTGTTTTCTTTTCCAGGGCTACCTCAAGAAACAAGCCAAAGTACACATGGTGGAGAGTCTCAAATACCACTACAAGTAGGAAAATAAAATAACAAGGTCTCAACAAGAGAGACCAAGAGACACCATTCAAAGAACACTTTCTGAATGGACAGGCCCTGGACAGTCAAAGAGCCTTCTTTGGTACAGCAGCACTCACAGGTCCAGAGTGCATAACAAGCTTTAAAAACTAACAAGAGATAGAAAGCTAACCAAAATGATGAAATGAAAGAGCTCTCCTCCAAAGAAATTCCAGGAAGAATTGACAGTTAAAGAACTGCTCAAAACAGATATAAGGAAAATAACTAAATAAGAATTTAGAACAATAGTCATAAAATTAATTGCTGGGCTTGAAAAAGGCATGGAAGACATCAGAGAAACTATTGCTGCAAAGACTATGGAGCTTAAAAATAGTTGTGATGAATTAAAAAATGCTATAAATGAGATGCATAATAAAATGGAGGCATCCAATGCATGGATTGACGAGGCAGAAAAGAGAATAAGTGATTTAGAAGACACAATTATAGAAAAAGAGGAAGCTGAGAAAAACAGAGATAAACTGATCCAGGAACACAAAAGTAGAGTTCGAGAGCTCAGCAATACAATCAGATGGAATAATATCAGTATCATAGGAATTCCAGAAGAGGAAGAGAGAGGGAAAAGTGCTAAAGGAGTCCTTGAACAAATTATAGCAGAGAACTTCCCCAATCTGGGGAAGGAAACAGACGTTGAATCCAAGAGGCATAGAGAACTCGCCTCAGATGTAACTTGGATCTATCTTCTTATGACATATCATAGTGAAACTGGCAAGATATAAGCAAAAGAGAGAATTCTGAAAGCAGCTAGGGATAAAAGGGCCTTAACATACAAAGGGAAACCTATGAAAGAGGTGACAGACCTATCTACTGAAACTTGGCAGGCCAGAAAGGAATGACAGGAAATCTTCAATGTGATGAACAGAAACAATATGCAGCCAAGAATCCTCTATCCAGCAAGCCTGACATTCAGAATAGAAGGAGAGATAAAAGTCTTTCCAAATAAACAAAACTTGAAAGAATTCATCACCACTAAATCAGCCCTACAAGAAATCCTGAGGGGGACTCTCTGAGGGAAATGTTTAAGGAACGCAAGATACCAGAGACACAAACACAAGCATAGATTCCACAAAGGACAAGATGACTCTAAACCCATATTTTTCAATAATAACACTGAATGTAAATGGACTAAATGCCCCCAATCAAATGACATTGGGTAGCAGAACGGATAAAAAACAAAAATCCATCTATTTGCTGTCTACAAGAAACTCATTTTAGACTGGAGAACACCTTCAGATTGAAAGTAAGGGGATGGAGAAATATCTATCATGCTACTGGAAGTAAAAAAAAAAAGCTGGAGTAGCTATACTTATATCACACAAACTGGACTTTAAAGTAAAAACAGTAATAAGGGATGAAGAAGGGCATTATATAATAATTACAGGGTCTATGCATCAGGAAGAGCTAACAATTATAAATGTCTATGCATCAAATATGCAAGCACCTAAATACATAAAAAAAATTTAATCACAAACAAAAACACTCTTATCGATAAATATGTGCTAATAACAGGGGACTTTAATACTCCACTTACAGCAATGGACAGATCAACTAGACAGAAAATCAATAAAGACACANGAAGTCTGGAAAACCTCCAAAAACATGGAGGTTAAAGAACACCCTACTAAAGAATGAATGGGCCATTCATGCAATTAGTGAAGAAATTAAAAAATATATGGAAACAAATTAAAATGAAACTACAACAATCCAAACTCTATAGGATGCAGCAAAGGCAGTCCTAAGTGGAAAGTACATTGCACTCTAGGCCTATTTCAGGAAATTAGAAAAAGCACAAGTGCAAAATCTAACAGCTCACCTAAAGCAACTAGAGGAAGAGCAACAAGAGGACCCCCAACCCAGGAGGAGAAGAGAAATAATAAAAATCAGGGCAGAAATAAACAATATAGAAACCAAAGAAACAGTTGAACAGATCAATGAAGTCAAGAGTTGGTTTTTTGAAAAAATAAACAAAACTGACAAACCTCTAGCCAGGCTTCTCAAAAAGAAAAGAGAGAGCACTCAAATAGACAAAATCATGAATGAAAATGGACTGATTACAACCAACCCCTCAGAAATACAAGCAATTATCAGGGAATACTATGTAAAATTATATGCCAACAAATTGGACAACTTAGAAGAAATGGACAAATTCTTAAACACACACTCACTACCAAAATTCACATGGAAAGAGATAGAAAATCTGAACAGACCCATAACTAGTGAAGAAATTGAATCAGTTATCAAAAATCTCCCAACAAATAAGATCCCTGGGCCAGATGGCTTCCCTGAAGAATTCTACCAGACGTTTAAAACAATTAATACCCATTCTTCTCAAGCTATTCCAAAAAATAGAAATCGAAGGAAAACTTCCAGACTCATTTTACAAAGCCAGCATCACGTTGATTCTCAAGTCAGACAGAGACCCAGCAAAAAAAGAGAACTACAGGCCAATATCAATCAAAATTGCACCAGCATTCTTCTCAAAACTAGAACAAACTTTCCTAAAATTTGTATGGAACCACAAAAGACCCCGAATAGTCCAAGTAATATTGAAGAAGGAAACCTAAACGGGAGGCATCACCATGCCAGACTTTAGCCTCTAACAAAGCTGTCATCATCAAGACAGTATGGTATTGGCACAAAAACAGACACATAGACCAATGGAAAGGAAATGAGAACTCAGAATTGGACCCAAAAGTGTACAGCCAACTAATCTTTGACAAAGCAGGAAAGAGTATCCAATGGAAAAAAGACAGCCTCTTTAACAGATGGTGCTGGGGGAACTGAACAGCAACATGCAGAAGAATGAAACTAGATCATTTTCTCACACCATACACAAGAATAAGCTCAAAATGGCTAAAGGACCTGAATGTGATACAGGAAACCATCAAAACCCTAGAGGAGAAAGCAGGAAACAACCTCCTTGACCTCAACCGCAGCAATTTCTTACTTGACACATCCCCAAAGGCAAAGGAATCAAGAGCAAAATTTAACTATTGGGACCTCATCAAGATTAAAAGCTTCTGCACGGCAAAGAAAACAATCCATAAAACTAATAGGCAACTGACAGAATGGGAAAAGATAGTTGCAAATGACATATCAGATAAAGGGCTAGTATCCAAAATCTATAAGGAACTCACCAAACTCCAC
>NW_027532591.1:3487824-3488515 GCF_008692635.1 Crocuta crocuta
AATGACACATTGGACCAGATGGATTTGAAAGATATATTTAGAACTCTACATCCTGAGACCATGGAATTCACTTTCTTCTCAAGTGCCCATGGCACATTCTCCAAGATAGATCACATACTGGGACATAAAGCAGGCCTCAATAAATATAAAGAATTGAGATCATACCATGCACACTTTCAGATCACAATGCTGTGAAACTCGAAATCAATCACAGGAAGAAGTCTGGAAAACCTCCAAAAACATGGAGGTTAAAGAACACCCTACTAAAGAATGAATGGGCCATTCATGCAATTAGTGAAGAAATTAAAAAATATATGGAAACAAATTAAAATGAAACTACAACAATCCAAACTCTATAGGATGCAGCAAAGGCAGTCCTAAGTGGAAAGTACATTGCACTCTAGGCCTATTTCAGGAAATTAGAAAAAGCACAAGTGCAAAATCTAACAGCTCACCTAAAGCAACTAGAGGAAGAGCAACAAGAGGACCCCCAACCCAGGAGGAGAAGAGAAATAATAAAAATCAGGGCAGAAATAAACAATATAGAAACCAAAGAAACAGTTGAACAGATCAATGAAGTCAAGAGTTGGTTTTTTGAAAAAATAAACAAAACTGACAAACCTCTAGCCAGGCTTCTCAAAAAGAAAAGAGAGAGCACTCAAATAGACAAAATCATGAATGAAAATGGACT
>NW_027532591.1:3488861-3610846 GCF_008692635.1 Crocuta crocuta
AAAACTTCCAGACTCATTTTACAAAGCCAGCATCACGTTGATTCTCAAGTCAGACAGAGACCCAGCAAAAAAAGAGAACTACAGGCCAATCCCAATCAAAATTGCACCAGCATTCTTCTCAAAACTAGAACAAACTTTCCTAAAATTTGTATGGAACCACAAAAGACCCCGAATAGTCCAAGTAATATTGAAGAAGGAAACCTAAACGGGAGGCATCACCATGCCAGACTTTAGCCTCTAACAAAGCTGTCATCATCAAGACAGTATGGTACTGGCACAAAAACAGANATAAACAATTCTTATACCAAAAGGTAATTCGAGCCAAACATTGATTTTTTTCTTCCCAAGTTTTTAGTTAACATGCAGTGTAATGTTAGTTTCAGGTGTAGAATTTAATAACTCATCACTTACATATAACATCTGGTGCTCATCACAGGTGCCGTCCTTAATACCCATCACCTATTTAACCCATGCCCTCGCAGGCCCCGTTACCCTCCAGTAACCCTCAGTGTGTTCTCTACAGTTAAGAGTCTATTTCTTGCTTTTTCTTTCTCCCTACTATGTTTGTTTGTTTTGTTTCTTAAATTCCACATGAGTGAAATCATATGATATTTGTTTTTCTCTGAATAACTTATCTTGTTTTGCATAATATGCTCTAGCTCCAACTATGTCATTGTAAATGGCAAGATTTCATTCTTTTTGATGGCTGAGTAATATTGCATTGTATTTATATTCCACATCTTCTTTATCAATTCATCAGTTGATGGACATTTTTCCATAATTTGACTGTTGTTGAAAATGCTGCTATAAACATTGATGTGCACTATTCTTTCGAATTAGTATTTTTGTATCCTTTGGGTAAATACCTAGCAGTGCAATTCCTGGGTCATAGGATAGATCTCTTTTTAACTGTTTTCCAAAGTGGCTGCACCATATTGCATTCCCATCAACAGTATAAGATAGTTCCCCTTCCTCTGCATCCTTGCCAATCCTGTCATTTCCTGTGTTTTAATTTTAGCCATTCTGACAGGTGTGAGGTAATATCTCATTGTAGTTTTGATTTGTATTTCCCTGATAATGAGTGGTGCTGAGCATCTTTTCATGTGTCTGTTGGCCATGTGGATGTCTTCTTTGGAGAAATGTTTGTTCATATCTTCTGCCCATTTTTTAACAGGACTATTTGTTTTTTCGGGTATTGAATTTGATAAGTTCTTTACATATTTTGGATACTAACCCTTTATCAGATATGTTATTTCCAAATTTATTTTCTCATTCCAAAGGTTGCCTTTTAGTTTTGTTGATTGTTTCCTTTCCTGTACAGAAGCTCTTTATCCTGATGAAGTCCCAATAGTTTATTTTTGCTTTTGTTTCCCTTGCCTCAGGAGACATATCTAGTAGGAAGTTTCTATGGCCAATGTCAAAGAGGTTACTGTCTATGTTCTCCTCTAGGATTTTAATGGTTTCCTGTCTCACATTTAGGTTGTTAATCCATTTTGAATTTATTTTTGTATATGGTCCAGTTTCAGGTTTTTTGGCATGCTGCTGTCCACTTATAATACAAAGTTGTAGTGATCTAGACAGCATGATACACGCACAACTATATGGGCAATTAATCTTCAACAAAGCAGGAAAGAATATATAATGGAAAAAAAGATAGTCTCTTTGACAAATGGTGTTGGCAAACATTTTTAACAATAATAACAACATCATGAGGGTTTAAAAAAGCAGAAGTACATGAAAAAATAACATATTAATCTAAATTATTGTACTGACTCATTTGTTCCAAAAAAGCTTGTTTCTATTTTGTCTTTATGTTTATATCACAGTACTAATGAAATAAAATAAAATGTCTGCCACTTATCAAATATTTAGATTAAGTAATGAGAACAGGAAAAATAATTAATTAATTAGTTAATGGATTCAGAATCTCTATGTTGTTTGGAAAAGGATAAACGTATTAAATCATTTTCATCATTTTTAAAAATATTTTATAGCTTTTTTTAATGTTTTATTTATTTCTAGGAGAGAGAGAGAGAGAGAGAGACAACGTGAGCAGGGGAGGGTCAGAGAGAGAGGGAGTCACAGACTGAAACAGGCTCCAGGCTCTGAGCCAGCAGTCAGCACAGATCCCAACACGGGGCTCGAACCCACGAACCTTGAGATCATGACCTAAGCGAAAGTCGGACGCTTAACCGACCAAGCCACTCAGGTGCCCCCATTTTCATCATTTTTAAAGTTTCTTTGTTTATTTTGAGAGAGAGAGAAAGAAAGCAAGAGGAGGGAAGGGGCAGAGAGAGAGAGGGAGAGAGAGAGAGAGAGAGAATCTCAATCAGGCTCTGTGCTGTCAGCACAGAGCCCAACAGAAGGCTCGATCTCAGAAAATGTGAGATCGTGATCTGAGCCAAAATCAAGTGTTCAATGCTTAACTAACTGAGCCACCCAGGAGCTAATTTTCATCTTCAATATGTTAAGTATAAACATAAAAATATAAAAGGCAATAATTAGAGATACTTTCCAAAATAGTAGTGTGTAAAAAAATAAAATGAAAAAAATTCAGAAGTTGCAAAGAAAACAGAAAAAATGAACAAAAATGGAGTAAGAGGTAACACAAAATAAGATAATAAGATAAATCCAAGTATATCAATAATTGCAGTGCATAAAGGTATATAAAAGCTCAGATAGAAGACAAACACTGATACACTGGATGAAAAAAAAAAGCTAGCAATATCTGGTGTACTAGAGACAAATCTAAAACCAAAGAATAGAGTAAGATTAAAAACTAAATAGATGGTCAAATATATACCAGGAAAATATTAACCACAAGAAAGTTAGTATCATTATACTAATATAAATGTAAGCTTCAAGGCAAAATGTATTTTTTAAAAGTTTGTTTATTTTGAGAGAAAGAAAGAGGGAGAAAGTGGGAAAAGAGGCAGAGAGAGAGGAGAGAGAATCCCAAGCTGACAGCACGGATCCCAACACAGGGCTCAATCTCACAAACTGAAATCACAACCTGAGCTGAAATCAAGAGATGGATGCTTAACCAACTGAGCCACCCAGGTGCCCCTCAAGGAAAAAATATTAACAACATAGAAGATAACAACATAATTTACCTAAAGTTTAAAGTTTAATAATTCTAAATAATTGTTGCATGTACCTAACAAACTGTCATACATACAAATATAAATTCACATATGAATTGTCATACATATAAATATAATTTCTCATCATTACTATATATGCATGCATACATAAATACATGACAAAAATTGACAGAACTACAAGAAAAAATAAGCAATTCTACCAAGCACAGTGGGAGATTTTTATTCTTTTTTATTTATAAAAAATTAAAAAATCAGTAAAATAAAACACTGATTAAGAGTAATACATGAGGGACGCTTGGGTGGCTCAGTTGGTTAAGTGTCCGACCCTTGATTTCAGCTCAGGTCATGATCTCACAGTTCATGGGATTGAACCCCACGTCTAGCTCTGTGCTGGCAGCATGGAGCCTGTTTGAGATTCTCTCTCTCCCTCTCTCTCTGCCTTCCCCACCTCCCACCCATGTGTGTGCGAGCTCTCTCTTTCTCAAAATAAATAAACATTTTTTAAAAAGAGTAATACATGAACATATAGTTTATGAATTATTATAAAGTGAATACCCTTCACACTAGAAACAATTTATTGTGTTCCTCTGATTCCTATTATTTCCTGCAAGGTGATAGCCAGATCCAGTGGCTTGAATTGATTCAGGTTCATTTACATCTGCAAGACCACAAGAAATGTTGTGGTTGTTTGTTAAGAGGCATATCATGTCTAGTTGTGATTTAACAACCATTGCTGCCAAATGCTTATAGCCATTAATTTACTGAGACTTCCAAAATGCTGATATTCTAATGCAGACATTTATTTTTTTATTAGGTGAAATACTTCATTAAAGGGATAGTTTTCTTTGTCTACTATTTGAGTGCCAAATGATATAGTTCATGCAATAAAGGCAGGATAAATTCTTGATCTTTTTCTTTGTCAGCTTTCAAGTAACAAATTTGTTTCTTATCAATTTCTGAATATGATCATTTTTTTATCACTTTGAGCTCATGGATTCTATGAATTTCAATCTATTATAATTATGATCCTTCTTGAAGTTCAATTTGTTTCATATGTGGCCAGTGGGAACTTCTTCAAGTTTAATAATGTGTCCTTTTGATTTGATCCTAGTAGTCTTTGATAGCTTCCTTGTTATATAGTATGAAAAGATATTCTAGGCCCATCTTGCACATTTCCTGGACTAAACTATTTTTCTAAGAAGCCCTAATGGAAAATGTTCATTCTAGACTACAGTCTGGAAATGTAGGTGCTAGGATTGCTCATTATTACTGCGTTGGTCATTTTTTTTAATTCTTTTTCAGTGGACAAACTAATTCATACACATACACTAATTCATACATATATGTACACGTACATATGTGCACACACATCTATATGATATCTCACATGTTCATACTAACACTTCCAATTCAAATGTAATACTACCATGTTTTTATATGATCTCTTCCGTCTTCTGTATTACTTCTTTATTTCCCCTCTTCCATACTGAGAATCTTGGCTCTCAAAAACATAGAATATGACAGTAATAAATGACAGAATTTAACATACATCTGTCAGTAACAGATATATAGATTTTCAAAACATAGTAATATAGAATATGTGAACATTAATTCACAGGCTTAATTTAATGAGAATACTTAAGACATTGCATGTCAAACTGAAGAATTCATGTACTAGTTAGGGTCTCAACAGTAAACATATGGCACACTTGAAAAAGGATAATTCAATGAAGGTTTATTTACAAAGGAATATTTGTAAGATATAGGTACAAGGAAACCACAAGGGATAGTTCGGTAACCCTGAGTTTAATAGTAGCCAAGCTATCACTACCCTAAAGATAAAAGGGAAGTTTTCGAAGGAAATAATTTCGAAGGAAAGAGCTGCATTGAATTAGGTATCTTAAAAAAGAACAATAGCTATTAGGCAACAGATACAGCCAAGTGACCTTGAAAGAAGTAGTCCCCTTACAGGGAATAATTACCCTGACCTTAGCCTTATTCCTCCCTCCAATCTCTTGTTGGGGACTATTTCACCTAGATTACTTACTAAAATAACTTCATAATTTGTTTGTGCTTCCTCTTTTGCTCTTGTCCATTATATTCTCAGCAGAGCAGCCAAAATGATCCTGTGAAAACATAATAGAGAATTTGGGGAAGATAGCAGAGAAGGAAGCACCTTGAATCTGTTTCCCCACCTAGACAACAATCGCACTGTCAGAATCTGTCTGATGTAACTAATTTTGAAACTCTGGAGTCTGTTGAAGGTTTGTAACTTCCAGTATAAGGCCTGGACAGGTAAATTGTAGTTAATTATAGTCAGTTTCAGCTCTTAGTACAGTAGCAGCTACCTTCTCCCAACCCCCAGACACATGGCAGGCAGCTGTACATGTGGTTCTGGAGCAGCTTGCACAGCTTGTGGGAGCTGGGGTGGGTAAAAAGGACCCTATCCTCCATATATTGGTGATTTGTGCTCTGATTATTGATTGCTGCATCTGATCACAAAAGTACAAAGAGCCTGGCAGCCATTGTTATTACATCTCCTCCAAGAGTTGCAAGCCCATTTCCTTCCAGCTGAAGTGACTTCCAGGAGATTAAATTAGGGCTAGTGCCCTTTTCCTCACACTTGATGTTTTGCTTTTCTCCTTTCAGTGGCCAGATATTAAAGACAAGTACATCCAAAAAATGACTGAATATATGGAAAAAAATCACAAAGCGACTGTGTATGCCCAGAAAAGACTTAGGAAGACATTAAGTTTACTTTGTCAGGCTGATCCTCA
The DNA here is from genome assembly GCF_008692635.1 of Crocuta crocuta. NCBI lineage: Eukaryota > Metazoa > Chordata > Mammalia > Carnivora > Hyaenidae > Crocuta > Crocuta crocuta. Next base: position 3,494,743 of record NW_027532591.1, read on the forward strand.
GCACAGAAACAGCACAGACAAAAACAATTAAAAAAGCAGAAATATTATTTTTAAATAATAAAAAACAGCTAACCTTGGGGAAAGGAGAGAATCTGATTGCCAAAGTTACCACATTATTCAATTCAAGGTCCAATGTTCAGTAACAATAACAAAAAAATCACAAGGTGTACAAAAAAATTAGAAAAGTATGGACTATTAAAAGGAAAAAGGTAAATCAACAGAATCTGTCCCTGAAAGACTTAATTAGCAAATATATTAGACAAAGATATGAAAACTTCTATCTTAAAGATGCTGAAAGAACTAAAGGAATATGTGTAGAGTCAAGAAAGTGATAGATGAACAAAATGGTAAATCAGTAAAGAGATTAAAAAATTAAAAGGAAACTGAAAAGAAATTATAAAGCTGAAAGAACAGTAATTGAAATGAAAAGTTCACTAGAGGGATTCAAAGGCAGATTTGATTGAGCAGGCAGAAGAAACAATCAATGAACTTGAAAATAGGAAAATAGAAATTGTCAAGGCTGAGGAACAGAAAGAAAAAAGATTGAAAATAAGGGAACAGAGCCTCAGGGAACCTGTGGGACATTAATACTCATTGTGGAAGCCCTGGAAAGATAAGGCAGAGAAAAAGGGGCAGAGAGAATATTTGAATAAATAATGGCTGAAAACTTCCCAAATCTGAGGAAACACATGAATATAAATATTCAAGAATCTCAATATTCCAAGATGAACTCAAAGGAACCCATTACGCATTACAATCAAACTTTCAAAAGCCAAACCCAAAGAGTGAACCTTGAAAGAAGCAGCAAAAGATAGGCAAATCATCACATACAAGGGATCCTCAATAAAATTATTAACAAATTTCTCATCAGAAACTCTGGAGACTGGAAGGCAGTGGACCAATATATTCAAAGTGCTAGGGGTGCCTTGGTTGCTCAGCTGGTTAAGTAGCCAACTCTTGATTTTGGTTCAGGTTATGATCTCACAGTTTGTGAGATTGAGTCCCAACTTGGGCTCTGTGCTGACAGTGGGGAGCCTACTTGGGATTCTCTCTCTCTGCGCCTCTACCCCACTCTCTCTCACAAAATAAATAAATAGAAACTTTAAAAAAAGAAGCAAAGTGCTAAAAGAAAAAAATGTTAACCAATAATCCTATCTCTGACAACTGTCCTTCAAAAGTGAAGGAGAAATCAAGACATTGCCAGATAAACAAAAGTTGAGAGAGTTCATAACCACTAGACCTGCCTCACAAGAAATGCTCAAGCAAATCCTGCAAGGTAAAACGAAAGGACACTAGTCAGTAACTTGAAGCTGTAAGGAGAAATAAAGATCTCAATAAAGGTAAACACATGGGTAATTATAAAATCTACTATTGTAACAATGGCATATAACTTTTTGTTTTCTACATAATTTAAGAGAAATTTAATATTTCTACATAATTTAAAGATAAAAAAAAAATATATGTAGGGGTGCCTGGGTGGCTCAGTTAGTTAAGCATCTGACTCTTGGTTTTGGCTCAGGTCATGATCTCATGGTTATCGAGTTTAAGCCCTGCATTGGGCGCTGTGCTGACAGTGTGAAGCCTGCTTGGGATTCTCTGTCTCCTGCCTTCTCTCTGCCCCCCCCCCACCTGTTTACTGTCTCTCTCTCAAAATAAATAAATTTTAAAAATAAAAAAATATTAATGTAAAAGCTACTATTACTGTAACTTTGGTTTGTATCTCTAATCTTGTTTTCTATATAATTTAGAAGACCAATGTATTAAAAAATTATTTACGTTTTGAGGCACATAATGTATAAAGATGAAATTTTGTGAACAACTGAAAGGGATAGAGATAGAAATGTAAAGAAGCAGAGTTTTTGTTCGTTATTTAAGTTAAGCAGCTATAAATTAATTTAAACTGTTATAACTTTATAATGTTAAATGTGATCACCATGGTAACCACAAATAGCTATAGATTATACACAAAAAGTAATTCAGAATTTTAACTCTACATTGCAAAAAATCAACTACACACAAAAGAAGACAGGAATGCAGGAAATGAGGAACAAAAAAATGCAATAATAAAAGCAAATCCCTCCTTATCAGCAATTAGTTTAAATGTAAATAGTTAAACTTCCAATCAAAAGACAGAGGTTGTCAAAATGTATTAAAAATATATGACCTTGGGGCACCTGGCTGGCTCAATCAGTTAAGCTGCTCCTGACTCTTGATTTCCACTCAAGTCATGAAGTCATGGTCATGAGATAGAGCCCTGTATCAGGCTCCATGCTAAGTGTAGAGCCTACTTGGTATTCCCTCTCTCCTTCTCTCTCTGCCCCTCCCCCACTCTTTCTCTCTCTCTTACTCGAAAATAAATAAAATTTAAAAAACCACACACACACGACCTAACTATATGCTGTTTACAAGAGACTCACTTATCTCAAGACACAAACTGGTTGAAAGTGAAAGTATGGAAAAAGATATTCCATGAAAATACTAACCAAAAGAAAGCAGAAGTGGCTATACTAATATCAGACTAAAAACGCTTTATTTTTTTATTTCTTCATTTTTTAAATTATTATTATTTTTTAATTCACATCCAAGTTAGTTACCATGGTTTCAGGAATAGAATTTAATGATTGATCACTTACAGTTAACACCCAGTGCTCATCCCAAAAGTGTCCTACTTAATGCCCCTTGCCCATTTAGCCCATCCTTCCACCCCAAATCCCTCCAGCAACCGTCAGTTTCTTCTCTGTATTTAAGAGTCTCTTTATGGTTTGTCTCCCCACCCTCTGTTTTTATATTATTTGTGCTCTAAATAAATAAATAAATAAGCTTAAAAAAAAAGAAATTACAATAAGAACAAACTAAACCCAAAGGTAGCAAAAGGAAGTCGTAAAGATGACAGCAGAATGAAACAAAATAGAGAATAGAAAAGCAATAGAAAAATCAAAGAAACCAGAAGTTGGTTCTTCAAAAAGATCAACAAAGTTGAAAACCTTTAGCTAGGTAGACTACAAAAAATGAGACAACTCAGGTTACTAAAATCTGAAATCAAAGTGAGGTCATTATTACGGATTCTACAGAAATTAGAGTATTATGTATAAATGCCAAAAATTTGGATAACCTAAATGAAGTGAAATCAGGGTCTCAAAGCTATAACTATACACTCTTGTTCATGGCAGGATTATTCACCATAGCCAAGATTTAGAGACAACCTAAATGTCTACCAACAAATGAGTAAAGAAAATATGGCATATACATACAATAGACTATTCAGCCTTGAAAAGGAAGGAAATTTTGCAATATGTTGCAACATGGCTAAACCTTGGAGACATTATGTTAAGTGAAATAAGTAGTCACAATAAGAGAAACATTGTATGATTCTATTTATCTGAGGTACTTAGTCAAAATTGTAAAGACAGAAAGTATAATGATGGTTGCCAGGGCCTAGGCGGAGGGGAGAATGGGGATTCACTGTTTAATAGTCATAGAGTTTCAGCTCTACAAGATGAAAACAGTTATGGAGATGGATCGTGGTGGTAGCTGTGCAATGATGTGAATATATTTAATACTACTGAACTGTATACTTAAAAATGGTTAAGATAATAAATTTCATATTATGTATGTTTTACCACAATTTAAAAAAGGTAGATCAGGTTATTTATTGGTTCAGTATCCTTCAACAATTTCCGTTTCATTCAGAATAAAAGTCAAAGTCCTTATTATGACCCACAAGACCCCGCATGATCTGAACCCTCTCTCTTTATCACTCCGACCTTATCTTACTATCTACCTCTCCTATATTCTTTTCCTATCACACTGGCCTCAGGGCCTCTGCATTTAATATTCTATCTTTTGGAATGCATTCTCCACAGATATTGACTTGGCTCTTCTCTATTTTTTTCTTCAGGTAAAGTGCTCTTTGTCCATCCTACCTAAAACTGCAAAAATCACGACCACACAGTTCCTATCCCCAATATATGATTTACCTTTCTATTCAACATGTGTCATCCAAATGTGCAACATATTTTGTTGATTTATATTTATATTATTTTCTGTCTTAATCTCCAAACAAAATATAACTCCTTGAAGACAGGAACTTTTGTTTGACAGTACAAAATAGTAGAAAAAGTACATTGGTTAAAGAATCTGAGAGTCTTGGATTCCAATGTAGTTGTGGCTTTGGCCAGTTATTTAACACATAACTCAATTTTCTCATCTATAGAGTGAAGACAATATCTCCTTCATAGGGTTCTTGTAAAAATATACACAAAAGCACCTGACACAGAAGGCAATCAGTAAATATTCATTTCTGTTGCTAATATAGGGTAGTCATTAATTTTCTGCTCAAGACAATTTTGTTCACTAGAAGAAGGTATCTGCCTTGGAGGGTTTTGTTTTATTTGTTTGTTTGCTTAATGATTGTTACCTTCCAAATGAGTCTAGGGTGATTGTGTTTCAATATTACTATTAACCCATATCACTAGAGATTAAAACCAGAAGCATATTCCTATTAGCAAGATTTTACCCACAAATATACATTTCGAAGGGAATGGAAGGCAGTAGCAAGCATTGCCAGCTTACAACATTCCTTTTGCATCCACTTTCTGTTTTCTATTACAGGTGGAATCTCATTTTAATGAATACCATTTTAAACATCTGTTTCTATATACTTAGGCTATTTTTGTGTTCTAGCAGATGGGCCACAGGAACTGTGCTTTGTTGACTTGGCTAAAACAAATTCTAAAAAAATGAAAATTCTTTCTTTACAAGTACTGTTTATGCAGAAATAAGTATTTTAATAAGAGGTAATTATCATTTGCAAGTGATATGCCCTGGCCAAGGCTATTTCCAAGAAAACAGAACTGGGTTGTGGGTGGGTGATAGGCAAAGTGGACTAGAAAGCAAAAGAAAATTAGAGAAAAATGGAGAAAAAACCTCAAGTTAGTTCTGTTGGAAAGTACAAACCTTAAGTCAGAACTCTACTTATAAACATAACCTCTCTTTTTCCAGGGCTTACCACACATGTTGCTCCTCTACAAAGACTTTTCTATTCCTTCTACTCCTTCTATTACCCCTTGTCCTGAATCTTTTGTGGTAACATTTACCAGGGTTCATCTTACACCTTTAAATATAATTGTTTTGTGTTCTGTCCCTTCCCTCCAACAAGACGGTGAGCTCAGATCTCTAGGACAAAGATTGATTCAACTTACTATGACCAATACCTAGCACAGAGCTTAATTTATAAAAATGTTTAATAAATTCTCATTGAACGTAATATACATGAAGAGGTATTGATATGCTTGAATCAAGTATTTTTACCTATCTTGGATAGGTATTTCATTTCCACAGGATTTGACACATAAATGCTCAGTGCCACATGTTGGTTGAAAAAATTATTGCAATCAATATACTAAATTTAGTGAAAATCAAAATCAGACTTTTAACATTTAATTTCTCTCAGGACTTTGATGCACAAATAAATCTACTATTCACTGCAGAATTAAACACTGATAGCATGTGACTAGAATATACTGTGAGCCCTAGGGGGACCCAGCTTAAGGCTCTTCATTCTCACCACCAGAAGAGGGGGGCGAGGTAAAGGCGAAGCTCACCAGGACAGGGACGTGGAAGAGCTTGGCACACCGCTGGGTTTGGTGGGCTGCATTAGCAGGTTACCTCAAATGAACCAGAGGACAAAATGGGGACTGCAGAAATTGTTTAGAAGGAGCCCACTGGGAGCACGCTGGAAGGCTTGCTCCTCTTCCCTCAGATTACATCACCCCAAGAGTTGGTGCTAACTTGAGCCAACCATTCTGAGTGAGGCTACAGTTTCTGGACTCCCCGCACCAGGTTTACCACCCTCCAAGGTTTACTTTCACACTACCCAGACTGCCTTCTGTGAGGTTCCAGCTTCCAGTGGAGGGACTCCAGCTTCATCAGAAGGCAGCTTCGAGTCCAGAAAAGGCTGAGTGGGCCCCTCACCTCAGGATGTAGGAAGAGCAGTGGCCCAAGTGACAGTCAGTTTTGGTCATGCTGCTCCTCACTTGCTCAGCCCGATCTGGTTTCTCTCTCCCTAGTTGACCCCAACAAATGGCATTTTTCAAAACTGCTGAAAAAATGCCTCTGCCCTCCTCGCTCCTGTGGAGATTGGCTTCAGTGGAGTCTCTACTGCAGACCTGAGAAGTGGCACCCATTTTCGCCCTCAGTTTCTCTTGCTCCATTTCTTTGGCACCCACTGAGCTTTGGAGTTTTGGAGTTGATGACCATTTCCTGACCTAGAGTTCCTGGAAGGCCCTATGTTTTAGTTAAATCCTCTGGCTTGCTATGAGGAGTCCCCTGCCTTGTTTGTAAGGGAAAGGTCTGAATCTTCTTAAAAGGATGATGAAAGTGCTAAATCTAAACTAAAAATGTTGCCCTATTCTGGCCCTTCCACAATGGTCTTTGGAATAGTAAGATAACCTTGTTTACCCTTCCTTACATCTGAACACTTTCTGGAAAGAAACCAACTTTCCTACCATGTGCAAATTAAGGTAAAATTCAAGAGCTTCTCCTTCATGTATGAGCTTACTTTTGCAGAAGCTATAATGGTAACGAAGTATAAGCACTTTCAGTGTGCACAGTAGTATCTATGGCTAACTTATTCAAAAATTAAGATTTGCTGAACCTTATGAACAAATAAAGTATAACATCAATCACGTGCAATCCAGGGACCTTGTCTACATCTTGATTTAAGTCAACAGAAGAAAGGCCTTTGGGGAAATTTGAAAATAGACTCAGTGAAAAAAACCTGAGAGATTGGGAGACAAAGGACGCAGAATCCACTGAGAGAGACTTCTAACGTGAGTNGAATATATTTTCCATTATTATAATCCATCAAATATATTTTTCCAAATGCAATTCATTTTCTTCACTGTGAAGAATGTATACTCAAAGTTAGTATTCTACTCTTGAACCTTTATATTCCCACTGTTCTTTGAGTTTATGCCACACATAAATTTAATTGTGAATCTACTTAATGTGCCTAGTGAATGGGAAAAAGAAAGCTAAAAACAAGTTAGGAGTTGATATAAATATAGACTGTAGGTTATGTAAAGTCAGATGGACCTAAGCTCCCTATTTATTTGCTATGTATGACTTTAAGCAAGTTCTTTTTTTTTTTTTAATGTTTATTTGTTTATTTGGGTGGGGGTCATGTGTGAGAACAGAGGAGGGGCAGACAGAGGGGGAGAAAAAACCCAGGCAGTGTGTCAGCACAGAGCCTTATACGGGGATCGATCAACTGTGAGATCAAGACCTGAGCTGATATCAAGAGTCAAATGTTTAATGGACTGAGCCATCCAGGTGCCCCTTTAAGCAACTTTTTAAATCTTAAATTGGTTTTCCCCACAACAAGACTTTGAGACAAGAACTGAGATTCAAAAAACTTTGAGAAGCCTGGTGAGGAAGTGAGATAAGGAAGGAAGGAAAGCCAATAAAGTGTGTTAATGAACAGGTTACCGCTAAGGGCAATTGTAACTCAATTCTACTGGTGATCCTCTAAGAGACTATAGAATAAAACCCAGAATTGTTTCACTGAAGGACAAGAAAACTGGGACATTTATCTATCAGTTCCCCTACCTCAGTGGTTAAGGGTTATTAGGAGTGTTAACTCTCTGGTACTTCCCTTAAATAGCATACTCCTATTGCTAGAGAAGACCTTCAGGCAGAAAGACAGATGATTGAGATAGGAAGTTATTGGCATGGCATTAATGGGAATTGCCACTGAAGCTGGAGGTAGCCTCCATGGTGGGCCAGGGTGATATGGGCATGACACTAAGGATGTCTGATACATTCAATTAAGTCTTAGTTTGTTTCTCTGTAAACTGGATATAATAATTAGCGATTATAGCTAGAGTGATATTAAGTTCCTAGCCCATAAAAAGAACCTAAAAAATCTTTGTATATGTAATAATGTTCTATAATAATAATTAAGAACCTCTTTATTTTTACTTTTTTTATTGAAGTATGGTTGACATACTGCTATATTAGCTTCAGGTGTACAACATAATGATTCTATAACTCTATACATTATGCTATGTTCACAAGTGTAGCTATCATCTATCACCATACAATGCTATTACAATACCATTGACTATGTATTCCCTTGCTGTACCTTTCATCCCCATGACTTATTCATTCCATAACTGGAATCCTGTACCTCTCATTCTCCTTCACCCATTTTGCTCATCCTTCCCTCCTCACTCAGCCATCCACCAGTTTGTTCTCTTTAAAAAAATTTTAGGATACATTAACATTTAATTGTGGTTCCACTTTGTAGAACACATTTCTGTTTCCTCTAATTTATTTATATTCACACTTATTTGGGTGCTTAGCTGTCACATTACCTAGAAGTGTTCCCAAACCTGATTCTTTAATACCCTGCTCCTTCCCCTATTTATGTCTTTCCACTAGACCATAATGAGAACAAAGACAGTGTAATTTATCCTTCAACAAAAAATGTATGAAACATTGTGACAAATGGGGGATCATAAATATTTTAAAAGAAAGCCCCATTCTCAGAATTTTCCAGTTGAAGCTGGATATAAATCCAAAATTAAACAACTAAGATGCATTATGATACTCTGAAAATGGTAAACCTGAAGTTTTATAGCAAGAAATATAAGGAGTTAACTCCAGAATTTAGTCTGGAAGGATACAAACCAGATTGTTAATAATAGTTGTCTGTGGAGAGGGAAGTGTATGTGTGTATATGTGTGGCATTTGGAGAAGAGAGGTCAAGATTCAGGAATAGTTAACTTTTTACTCTGTTGTGTGAATCCTTTAAAAACAATGTGTACTTATCACTTGCTTGTGTAATTAAAGAAAAAAAAAGTGTGATGAAGAGGTTGAAGGGATACCAGAGTTAGGAAACAGCAAAGGCACAGGCATTTTAGCTCAGGAGAATGCATTATATTCAGGGAGGTACTTGTAGTGTAGTATGGCTGTTCCATAATGAGCCTAAAGGGAAGTGTCATGAAATCAGATTGGAATGTTAGATTTGGGCCAACTCAGTTCTGTAGGCTATTACAGTAGGCAAAACAAAAACATGAGAGCATTAGGATCTTCTGCCCGTTTCTTCACTGCTAGGAATTTACCCAAGGGATACAGAAGTGCTGATCCATAGGGGCACAATGTACCCCAATGTTCATAGCAGCACTCTCAACAATAGCCAAAACATGGAAGGAGCCTAAGTGTCCCATCAACAGACGAATGGATCAAAAAGATGTGGTTTATCTGTGTAGCAACATGGATGGACCTTGAGGGTGTTATGCTGAGCGAAATAAGTCAGGCAGAGAAGGACAAATATCATATGTTTGCACGTATAGGAGGATTAGGAGGAACTTGACGGAGGAACAAGGGGGAGAAGAAGGGCGGAAATGGTGGGGGAAAGGGAGAGAGGCAAACCATGAGAGACTCTTGAATGCTGACAAAAACTGAGGACTGATGGATGTGGGGGGGAGGGGGGATGGGCATGGAGGAGGACACTTGTGGGGATGAGCACTGAGNAAACAAAAAAACAAAACAAAACAAAAACATGAGAGAATTAGCCAACAAAGCTGAAGGAGGGAGACCTGGAGGATACCAGAGACAAGGGGCAAAAGCTACTAACTTGGTGCATAGATATAGAAGGTAAATGAGCACGTGTCTCAACTAAGTTCTGTAAAATAATTAAACCTTATGCACCCTAAGACATCTATTACATGTAATGGATTATTTTCCTATGCATCTGGAATAGTATTAATTGTGCACTGATCCTTGGGAGAATTGAGAAATAATTATTTTTTGTGTTCAAATGAAGGTCCTGGATTGAAAAAGGCCTTGGTAATTGTGTGGAAGATGGTTGTTTATTATTGGCTAAAATATGTCCTATATGTGTAGAACCAAATTTGAGTTTAGTTTTCAGTATATTGAATTTGAGATATTTATGGGACATTTAGGAGAGATGGGATAGCTAGTTGAGTAAAAGATCATGGAGCTCATACTGGAGATCGATACTGGAAATAAAGTTTAATGAGTCATCAGCATATAGGTGTTGTAGTTAAAGCCGTAGGTTCAGATGGATCACCCAACTTCCATGAGGAAAAAAAAAAAACCCAAAGGTTTAAAATAGAGATTGAGAGAACTATGACATTTGGGAACAGGCATTAGAAGATGAGCCTGATAAGAAATCTAGAGCAAGAAATGGAAACCTGGAGAAACTTATGGCATAGAAGGCAAGGAAGAAAAAAATTACAAGAATGAGGGAGGGATCAACTGTGTCATTACTATAGAAAAGTGTCCATTGGCCATGGTAATATGGAGATCAATGCGGACCTCAGTGAGAGCAGCTTTGGAAGAATATGTGGGCAGAAGGAATATTAGAGTGAGTTGAAAAGTGAATAGGAGGTGAGAAAGCAGACACAGTGAGAGTAAACAACTGTTCCAAGAGGCTTGGCCATGAGGAATAATAAAGGGTTTATTTGTCTTGAAGAAGGAAGAGGATTTTGAATGTTTAAATGTGAAGGGGAAAAGGTCAACAGGGAGAAAGGAGGAATAAATAGTACAGAAGGAAGAGAGAAGTGATGATTAATGGTTTCTAAGCTCAAGTGTAACATTAAGACTTAGGTAGGAGGGAGATTCTTCAAGAAAGAGATTCTCTTTCTTCAAGATGAATATTCTGGGGAAAAAAACCTAATGGAAATTAAATTACAAATGGCATGGAGGAAATTAAAGGAGTCTTGGCCTAATGGTCATAGTTTTCTCAATGAAAACTAGTGCTTATTTCTCACAGCTAGTAACAGAGCCAGAATTTGAACCCAGAGTTTTTCTGGCTTCAGATCCTATGACTTATTCAGCTTTATGTTTAACAAACCCAAGGGAGAAAAGTTAAATTTATGGACTATGAGGTTTTGTGATGGATAGGGGAAAAGTAGGGCTGGAAGTAAAACCAGAGAGTAATAAAAAAATTTGGGGGGAAATGGCAGGGTCAACAGTTTAGGAACATCAAGGAGGTAAAATTTAAATTATCGTGGGATTAAAGTAATAAAGCTGTATTAAAGAATCAGAGAAAAGCATATTATGGTAAAGAATAGAATATAGGAGTTAAAGTTTTACAGGTGAAGCAGATTGGGACTGAGGTGGGGTGAAGGTGGAAGAGGGCATGGAGAGTAGGGGAAAGTGATTATGGTTAGTATTTTTTTTAAGCTTTTAGAGTACTAGATACTATACTAAGCACTTTATATGCATTACAGCATTTAATCCTCACAATTCTTAATAAGGTAGATACTATCACTATTTGCATTTACTAGTGGTTTGACTGTTACTTTCCTAAATTAAACTAATGGAATCAGATTTTCATAAGGCAGCTTCATTTTATGGTTAATTTTCTTACTACATTATTCTCCCCACCTTTTCCCCCAGTCCCTCACCAACCTCTCTGGTAACCATTAGTTTATTCTCTATAGTTAAAAATCTGTTTCTTGGTTGGTCTCTCTCTTTCTTTTTTCCTTTTCTCATTTGTTTTGTTTCTTAAATTCCATATATGAGTGAGATCATATGGTATCTGTCATTCTCTGACTGACTTACTTTGCTTACCATTATACTTTCTACCTCTATCCACTTTGTTGCAAATGACAAGATTTCATTCTTTTTTATGGCTGTATAACATTCCAGTGTGTGTGTGTGTGTGTGTGTGTGTGTGTGTGTGTGTGTGTGTACCACATTTTTATCCATTCATCAGTCCATGGACATTTGGGCTGCTTCCATACTTTGGCTACTGTAAATAATGTTGTAATAAACTAATTCAGTATCCCTCTGAATTAGTGTTTTTTGTCTTTTGTGAGTAAATATCCAATAGAGAGATTAGTGAATCATAAGGTAGTTCTATATTTAACTTTTTGAGGAACCGCCATGCTATTTTCCAGAGTAGTGGTACCAGTTTACATTCCCACCAACAGTGCAAGAGGGTTCCTTTTTCTCCACATCTTTACCAACACCTGCTTTCTTGTATGTTTGATTTTAGCCATTCTTTCAGGTGTGAGGTGATATCTCATTGTGGTTTTGATTTGTATTTCCCTGATGATGAGCATCTTTTCATGTGTCTCTTGGCCACCTGGATGTCTTCTTTGGAGAAATGTCTGTTCATGTCTTCTGCCCATTTTTAATTGGATTGTTTGGTTTTGAGGTGTTGAATTGTATATAGTTTGGATACTAACCCTTTATCAGATATGTCATTTGCAAATATCTTCTCCTCTTCAGTAGTTGCCATTTAGTTTTATTGATGATTTCCTTTGCTATGCAGAAGCTTTTTATTTTGATGTAGTCCTAATAATTTTTTGTTTGTTGGCTTTAATGTCCCTTGCCTTGGGACACATAGCTGGAAAAATGTTGCTACAGCCAATGTTAGAGAAATTACTGTCTGTACTCTTACTGGATTTTTATGGTTTCAGGTCTCACATTTAGGTCTTTAATCTTTTGAGTTTATTTTTGTGTATGGTGAGGAAAAGTAGTCCAGCTTCATTATTTTGCATGTGGCTTCCTGTTTTCCACGATTTTTTGAAGAGACTTTTTCCCACTGTAAATTCATTTGTCCTCTGTTGAAGATTAATTGACCACAAATTTTGGATATATTTATAGGTTTTCTTTTTCATTCTATTGATCAATGTATTTATTTTTTATCCAGTACCATACTGTTTTAATTCCTACCGCTTTGTAATATAACTTGAAATCTGGAATTGTGACACCCCCAAGCTTATGTTTTCTCTTACTACATTGTTTACTACATTCTTTAGCAGATTTTTTCCAATGGCATTTTTGACTAATTTGTAGAATTTTATGAAATAATTTTAATCATAGTAATTAATGGTTTAATATTGAATAACAAAGTGATTTAAAACATCTACTTTATTATGTTATGATTATATTTAATTAGGTTTTTCAGATCAAATAAAAGGGAATAAATATTAATGCTGAACAAAACTACTTATATTAGGCAGCTAACATCTTTTAGAGAAAACCACATTTCAAAGAATTTAATTTATTAAAGTGTTGGGGAGAAAAATGATTTTATGGATGTTATAAAATTAAAATTTCAATGAAATATGAAATAAAGGCAAGAATCTGCAAAAACTTATCTGGAAATATTTTAAGAATCATTTTATAAGGTAAACAAAAAGAATATTAGTGAAATCATAAAAATATCTATTTAAAAAAGGTAAACAAGGAAAAAGAAACTCAGTTCTACTTAAATAGCAAAAATTTGAAGAAACATAAAGGTATAAGATTACATATTGTAAAGGAATTTTAAATAACCTTAAGAAAGAAGGCAATTGAAAAGAATACTAATATTAAATTTTAACAATGTTACCTGACACATGATTAGTATATGCATTGAGGAGAGCACATGGGAATAAAAAAGACTTAGAAAGATTTTCAGTATTAAATTTAACCAATGCACTTCAGGGTGACAAAAACAATCATTTCAAGCTAAAACTGAAACACATTATGTTTTTAGTACATTGCTAACATCTATTAACTCAAAGTTAATTAATTTATCAGAGTTTCAGAACATAGAAACCATATGATTTGTTTAAATCAATGCATTTAAAAAATGTTTATGTGTTAAACAGAAAAATAAAGGAAAAAACACAAAGTGTTTTATTTCAAGTATGTCATGGAGGATTATGATTTTTAAGTAATTTAGTAAATGGTAGAAACACTTGACAAGTGTTCTCAGAAAAATCATTTATCAAAATTTGCTCAAAAGAGAAAGTAAAAGTCCTTCATCCTTCCTAACCTCTGTAAAACAAAAATAAACCAAAGTTCAAAAAAGTCACCAAGTACAGAAAATGTAGGTTTGAATGTAATAGGATAAACATTCAACAGGTAACCTTCTAAACCTTTGGAACATAGTGAATAACAGATTTGGGATAGTTATTCAATCTATTTAAAAAAAAAGACAAACGAAAGTAGAACAGCAGCTTTAGAATTTACTCAAGAAAAGCTAAAATTCCTATGTTCATTTAAACTGGCAAAATATATGAGATTTAAATATGATTTTTCAGAACATCTTGAAAGAATTTCACTCAGATCTTCAAAATAATAAGTTTCTAAGGCCAAATGGAAGATGTCACAAAAGAATCAAAAGTTGTATATGATGTACTTAAATTGATAAGTGGCAGAAATCAATCACAAAAGGGATAGGTATCTAATGTAAAAAGTATTCTGAAAAAGAAGCAAAATATAAATCTAGAAATGTGGTCTATAGTCATTATCACATTTGGGTTATTAAATCGTAATCAAATAATTCAAATATATCAAAAAGAGTCATTACTACATTTAATGGAAAATTCATGGCAGTCTCTTAACAAATTAAATATATTATTAAAAGCCAGAAAAACTATAGTCTTCTCATAAATATCTTCTTTTTTTTTTTAACACAGAAATGAAGTATCAGAGGGAAATACAGGAACATTTTTTGCAAATGTAAAGTTTTCTTCTGATGGATTTAAAACTTGAAAGCCAAAGAACCATGCCAGATAAACAAGATGAGAAAACTAGTACTTTTAATTTTATATACTCTTTAATGACTGGAATACTCATCATCAAAATTGAACTTAAATTTTTTTTTCAAGTTTATTTATTTACTTTATAAGAGACAGTGACAGGAGGCAGGGTAAGGAAGGGCAGAGGGCAGGCTCCATTCTGTCAACACAAAGCCTGAATCAGGGCTTGAACTTACAAACCACAAGATCATGACCTGAGTCGAAACCAAGAGTCTGACGCTTAACCAACTGAGCCACCCAGGCACCCTACAATTGAACTTTTATAAGTGTGCTCCTTAGAGTACCTTAAGTAAAAGGAAGAAGTGCTGCACAGATGATGAAACTGTCACAATAATTGTTGGTAAGCTTTAGATCACAATGTTAGTATTTTTGTTATTTAATTTATTAATACTCTAAGGTTTGAACAAGTAGTCTATAAGTTTATATATTTGTCTAGAAATTTCATAGGCTAAACTTTTGGAAGTTAAGCAATCCTACAATTTTAATTATTTGGGCTTATGTCATTGCATTGAAATATATTCTAGGTTGTTAGAGAAAAGTTTCTGAGGACACTATTTCTCTGGTAGTAACACAAAAGAATTGTCATAAGGAATATGGACACCTCAGACTTCCATACATATCCTGAGTGAGAAATGAAGGATCATGGTACTTTTCCCCTATCCCCAAATCTTCTGTCAGTTTTATTTCCTTTTTCTTTTTATTTTAGAGAGACAGAGAAATGAAAGTGGGAGAGAGGGGCAGAGGGAGAGAGAGAGAGAGGGAGAATCCCAAGCAGGCTTGGCACTGAGCATGGGGCTTCATCCCATGACCCTGGGCTCATGACCTGAGCCAAAACCAAAAGTTAGATGCTCAGTTGATGAGCCACCCAAGCACCCCAACAAGGACCTCTTTAAATAAGAGGTTAAGCAGAGTTTAAGGGAATCTCATAAAGGTTGTAACAAGCCTTTTTCTAGCAACAAATTATTTCTCTCTTGAAAAAATATTTTAAATAATTCTGAAATGCTTATGACCATTTCTCTTTTACTACACCATTCATAATATAATTCCCACCACAAATAAGCTTACAATTCCCTCCTTATCCAAGTACATTTGATAGAATGGAAGACTAAGTAGGTCTGTTTAGCAGCCAGATGAGTTCCAGGAGAGATTTTCCTTTTTTCCCTGTCACCTACTCTAAAGGTGCCTTACACTAATTGGAAAAGAGAATGAAAATGCTCTCCCTTCTGATTGGACCTATAAGGAAGCCCAGATAAGGTTCAATTAGTTCTGTGCTCCAGTTTTATAAGATAAAATTCAAATCACACAGAATATACATATAAAAAGTGAAAAGTTAAGCATGGCATCCCTAGATCCAGCTTCCCTTGCACAAAGTATGTGTCTGGAGTAGCATTGCTTCTCTTGGACCTTCTTCCTACCTTTGAAAAATATCCCACAATGATCCTTCTTTTCTGCATCCAAGGAGAGAGGATTATACAGGGCATATATACCCGGGGAAAGCAATCATATTCATATTCTTACTAGCATAATTTTTAGATATTTTTGTACTAAAAGAGCATCTGTCTCTACTGACCTTAAAATATATTTCAAAGCCTTGTTCTGTTAACTTTGCCTTTGCAGTTACCATGCCCAATTGCTTCTTCCTGATTCTTGATGGTTTTTGTTATTTTTTTTCCTTGAGTGCAGCAAATAGAGGGTGCAGTAAGGGCATTCTGCACCTCGTTCTAAAAGAGTTTACAATCTAGTAGAAGAGATAATTTCCCAGCAATGGGAGCTGCTGAATTTCCTTAAAGAAAAAGAAAAGGAGCTTAAGAATTGGCATCCCAGGGACACCTGGGTGGCTCAGTTGGTTAAGTGTCTAACTCTCAATCTTGGCTCAGGTCACGATCTCATGGTTCATGTGATGAAGCCTCCACATTGGGCTCTGTGTGGGTAATGTGGAGCCTGCTTGGGATTCTCTCTCTCTCCCTCTCTCTCTCTCTCTCTCTGCCCCTCGCTACATGATTTCTCTCTCAAAATAAATAAATGAACATTTAAAAAAAGGAATAGGCATTCTGATTGGAAGTGAGCCATTCTGACTGGAAGTGAGACTTAAAATATGAAATGGACAGAGGTCGTCTGAAATTAAGGATAGTGGTAAATTGCCTTGAATAGCTGCATAAAATGGAGAAAGATCAGAATATCTTCAGTGGAGAATAAGCAACTAAAAATCTACATAATTTATTGATTTAATTTCAATAAAATTGAATTGATTTGATTTAATATCAATAATAGGCAAAGCAGAAGTCATGAGAGAAATAATTGTTTCTAAAGACCCTGACTACTCACATAAGCTATTTGATTGTAGAAACCTCCATCATTTTTATTTATCATTGAGAATAAAAATATATATTATAACGGTAGTTCTATTCTATAGTTGCTGTAAACACTGAATTAACAAATACTGAATGATTGCTTCTAAGGAAAAATATAGGGTTAGGTTCCTATAAGCTTCTGATTACAACATTTTTGTTAACCAGTCAATATATACTTTTGTTTTATGTGTGCTTTTATTTAAAGACACTTTATAAGGTATAGTTAGTTGATTCATTAACACTGAACTCAGCTGACAGCAGCACTATAACTCAAAGCTGAATGAAGCTTATCTACCACATACTTTTCTTGGTAAAACACATCACAGCCTTCTTGCACTTAGGAACACTAGACGGTGTTTTACATTATGTTTGGGGGCCATTTTAAACAGTGAGATCACCAACAAAAAGTACAAAACTGCAAAAACTGTAACACTAAATAGATCACAAAATGGATAATTGTTGGGGCGCCTGGGTGACTCAGTTGGTTGAGCATCCCACTTTGGCTCAGATCATGACCTCTTGGTTTATGAGTTCAAGCCCCACATTGGGCTTGCTACTCTCAGCACGTAGCTCACTTCAGATCTTCTGTCCCCACCCCCTCTCTGTCGCTCCCCCACTGGTACTCTCTTGCTCAAAAATAAATAAAACATTTAAAAATTTTAGAAAAGAATAAATTGTCTACAGGATGAGATCTACAATAAGAAAGCAGAACGTTGCCTTGTTTGACCTTGGCTAAAATCATGTACATCATCTAAAATTTTTTACCACTCTGCTCATATGCATGTCTGTAAATAACAATAGAAGGACTGTGAGTATTGATTTTGATGTTACAAATAAATTCCATTGAGTAAATAAATTCACAAATATGGAATCCATAAATAATGGGGATCAATCATAATTACTTTAGCAAGGGTTCAGGTCCATCTTTCACTGAAAGATTTAAATGCTTCTGAAAACAAAAAAATCTCTCAGACTCTTTTACATAATTTAGTTTTTAATATGTAGTGTTTAATTTCATTTTCATTGTGTTCATACTTTTCTTTTCCATGTCTTCTTTTAAAATATTGTAATTTAACTTTTTACTTTGAAAAACTGCTTTATTGAGGAATAATTGAAATACATATTTATGACATTTTGAACAAAGTGTTGACATATGTATACATATACATCACCATAATCAAGATAATGAGCATTATTTATTACCCCCAAAAGTTTAAAAAAATGTTTTTAATATTCATATTTTTGAGAGAGAGAGAGGGATACAGCGTGAACATGGGAGGGGCAGAGAGAGAGAGAGAGGGAGACACAGAATCTGAAGCAGGGTCCAGGCTCTGAGCTGTCAGCACAGAGTCTGACGCAGGGCTCGGACCCACGGACTGCAAGATCATGACCTGAGCCAAAGAGGAGGTTCAACGGACTGAGCCCCAGGCACTCCCACACCAAAAGTTTTTATATACCCTTTTGTAATCCCTCCTTCCCATCTTTCCCTGTCTCTCATCTCTAAGCAACCATTAGTCTGCTTTCTGTCACTGTAGATTAGTTTGCATATTCTAGAGTTTTATATAAACGAGATCATATAGTATTAAGTCTATTTTTTTGGCTTCTTTCACTCAGCATAATTATTTTAAAGTTTATCCCTGTTGCTATGTCAATAGTTTATTTATCTTTATTGCTAA
The DNA here is from genome assembly GCF_008692635.1 of Crocuta crocuta. Classification (NCBI taxonomy): domain Eukaryota; kingdom Metazoa; phylum Chordata; class Mammalia; order Carnivora; family Hyaenidae; genus Crocuta; species Crocuta crocuta. The sequence continues at coordinate 3,513,343 of NW_027532591.1, forward strand.
GAGTATTATTCCATTCTATGAATATAGTATAATTTGTTTATCTATTTATCTGTTGTTGGACACTTGAGTTCTTTCCAGTTTGTAGTAGTGTTCTCTTGCTGATTAACAAATTACTACAATCTTTTATAGTAACTACATAGAATAACACCCATGTGTTGGTTTTTAGTTATGTAGAGCAGAAGTTGAGGTACAGAATGGCCAGATTTCTCTGCTTCTGGTATTATAAAGCTGAAGTCAAGGCATCAGCCAGGCTGCATTCCTTCTTTGTGGTTCTGGGGGAAAAAGCTGCTTCCAAGTTCATTCACGTTGTTAACTGAATTTTGTTCTCTGTAGTTGTAGGAACTAAGGTCCTCATTTTCTTGCTGGGCTTCTCTCAGCTGCTAGAGGCTACCCTCATTCTTAGCCAAGTAGCTCCCTCTATCTTCAAGCTATTAATAGAGAACTTACAATATTCAAATCTCCCTGAAGCTTCAAATCTCTGACTTTCCCAGTGTCTGACCTCTAGGCCCATATTTTTCTCATCTTTCAAGTATTTATTTGTTTGTTTGTTTTCATAGTTCAAGTTTATTTAAGTCCTAGTTAGTTAACATATAGTGTAGGATTGGTTTCAGGAGTAGAGTTTAGTGATTCATCATTTACATATAACACTCAGTGCTCATCACAACAAGTGCCCTCCTTAATACCCATCACCCATTTAGCCCATCCCCCCACCCACCACCTGTCCAGCAGCACTCAGTTTGTTCTTTTTTTATGTTTATTTATTTATTTTTTTTAGAGACACAGAGAGAGAGAGAGAGAGAGAGGGATTGAGAGAGAGAGAGAGAGAGAGAGAGAGAGAAAGCCGGAGAGGGGCAGAGAGAGACAAGGAGAGAGAAATCCCAAGCAGGCTCTGCACTGTCAGTGAGGAGCCTGACTCAGGGACTAGAACTCACAAGCTGTGAGGTCATGATCTGAGCCGAAATCAAAAGTCAGACATTTAACCAACTGAGCCACCTAAGCACCCCAACCCTCAATTTGTTCTTTATAGTTAAGAGTTGCTTATGGTTTCCTTCTCTCTCTCTTTTTCTTTCCCCTATGTTCATCCGTTTTGTTTCTTTTTTTTTTTTAAGGTTATTTATTTATTTTGAGAGAGAGAGTGTGCAAGTGGTGAAGGGCAGAGAGAGAGAGAGAGAGAGAGAGAGGGAGAGAATCCCAAGCAGGACCTGCAGCACCAGTGCAGAGCCTAATAGTGCAGAACCTAATGTGAGACTCATATTGACAAACCATGGGATCATGACCTGAGCCGAAGTCAGATGCTTAACCAACTCAGCCATCCAGGTGCCCTATCAATTTTATTTCTTAAATTCCACATATGAGTGAAATCATATGGCATTTGTCTTTCTCTGACTGACATTTCACTTAGTATAATACATTCTAGCCCCATCTACATCATTGCAAATGGCAAGATTTCATTCTTTTGATGGCTAAATAACATGCATTGTGTATATATATACACCACATTCTTCTTGATCCATTCATTAGTCAATGGATATTTGGGCTCTTTCCATAGTTTGGTTACTGTTGATAATGCTGCTATAAACATCAGGGTTCATGTGCCCCTTTGAATCTGTTGTTTTTTGTTTGTTTTTGTTTTTTTGTATCCTTTGGGTAAATACCTAGTAGTGAAATTGCTGGATAGCAGGGCACTTCTATTTTTAACTTTTTTTGAAGACCTCTAGGCCCAGATTTAAAGGTTTTATGTGATTAGGCCAGGCCCACTCAGATCATCTCACTATCTTAAACTCAATTACCTTGGGACCATAATAACACCTGCAAAATCCCTTTATAGTAATACATAGATTAGTGCTTCATGAATAACTGGAAAAAGGTGTATGTATACCAGAGGCTGGGAATCTGGGGGCCATCTTAGAACTCTGTCTACCACTCAGCTTTTGACTATTACAAATAAGCTGCTCTAGGAGTGCCTGGGTGGCTCAGTGGGTTAAGCATCTGACTTGATTTCAGCTCAGGTCATGATTTCATGGTTGGTATGATGGAGTTCCATGTCAGGCTCTGTGTTTACAGTGCAGAGCCTGCTTGGGATTCTCTCTTTCCCTCTCTCTCTGCCTCTCCCCTGGTCATGCTCTCTCAGGATAAATAAACATTTAAAATAAAAGAATAAGCTGCTATAAAAATTTTATGGACATGTATTTTCTTTTTTCTTTGATAAATACATAGGAACAGAATGGCTGAATCACATGGTGGGTATATGTTTAATGTTTCATGAAACTATCAAACTATTTACAAAGTGATTGTAACTTTGTACAGTCCCACCAGCAAAGGAAGAGAATTCCAATTCTACCCCATTCTTGCCAATCTTTGTTATGGTTAATCTCATTTTAGCCAATTTAATGAGCGTGAAGTAGTATTTCATTATGATTTTAATTTGTCTTTCTCTAATGCATAATGATGTGGAGAATCTTTTCATATGCTTATTTGCCATTTGTATGTCTTGTTTGGTGAAGGATCTGTTCATATCATTTGCTCACTTTTAATTGGGCTGTTTGTTTTCTTATTGATGAGTCTGAGAGCTCTGTATATATGCTAGAAACTGGATATAAAGCATACTTAAAAAAAAGCCTACACCAAAATTCTAGTATAATTAACATATAGTGTTATATTAGTTTTAGGTGTACAATGTAGTGATTTAACGATTCTCAGTAATTACACATTACTCAGTGCTCATCACAATAAATATAGTCTAATCCCCTTCCCCTATTTCACTCTTCCCCTATCAACATCCCTTCCTGTAACCACCAGTTTGTTCTCTAAGAGACTGTTTTTTTGTTTGTCTCTTCTTTGTTCATTTATCTCTTAAATTCTACATAGGGTGAAATCATGTGGTATTGTCTTTTTCTTATTGACTTATTTCATTTAATATTATACCCTTTAGATCCATCCATTTTGTTGCATATGTCAGTATTTCATTATTTTTTATGGTTGAGTAATATTCCATTAAGTGTGTATATGTGTGTGTGTGTATTTGAGTATAATTGACAATGTTACATTACTTTCAAATGTACAACCTCACTACATCTGATGAGCTTATACATTTTACTATGTTCACCACAAGTATAGCTACTATCTCTCCCATTACATCACTATTACAATATCATTGAGTGTATTCCTTAGGCTCTGACTTTAATTCCCATGACTTACTCATTCTGTAACTGGAGGCCTGTATCTCCCTTTCCCCTCCACCTATTTTGCCCAACTTCCTACTTCCCTCCTCTCTGGCAACCGTCAGTTTGTTCTCTGTATTCGTAGTTCTGATTCTGCTTTTTGTTTGTTTATTCATTTTTGCAGATTCCATTTATGAGTGGAATCATATGGTATTTGCCTTTCTCAGTCTGACTTATTTCACTTAGCATAATACTCTTTAGGTCCATCCATGTTGTCTCAAAAAGAATGATCTCATCATTTTTTATGGGCATGTAATATTCCATTGTGTATGCATAACACATTTTACTTATTCATTTGTCTATCAATGAACACTTAGGTTGCTTCCATATCTTAGCTATTGTAGATCACACTGCAGTAAATATACAGGTGCATGTATCTTCTGGAGTTAGTATTTTTTTTTCCTTGGGTAAATATACAATAGCAGAAATGTAGGTAATTCTATTTGTAATTTTTTGAGGATCCTCCATAATGTTTTCCACAGTGGTTGTACCAATTTACATTACCACCAACAGTGCACAAGGATCCCTTTTTCTCCACACCCTTACCAACATTCATTCTTTATCTTCTTGATTTTAGCCATTCTAACAGGTGTGAGGTGATATCTCATTGTGGTTTTGATTTGCATTTCCCTGATAATGAGTGATGTTGAGCATTTTTTCATGTGTCTATTAGTATACCAAATCTTCATCCATGCATTTATTGATGAAAACATGGGCTACTTCCATAGTTTGGCTACTGTAAATAGCACTGCAATAAACATAAGGGTGATATATCCCTCTGAATTAGTGTTTTTGTCTTTTGGGAGTAAATACCCATTAGTGCAATTACTGGATCATAGGGTAGTTCTATTTTTAACTTTTTGAGGAACCACCATACTGTTTCCCACAGTGGTTGCATCAGTTTGCATTCCCACCAACAATGCAAGAGGGTTCCTTTTTCTCCATATCCTCACAAATACTTGTTTTTTCTTGTGTTTTTGATTTTAGCCATTCTGACAAGTGTGAGGTGATATCTCATTTCCCTGATGATGAGTGGTGTTGAGGATCTTTTCATGTGTCTCTTGGCCATCTGGATGTCTTCTTTAGAGAAATGTCTGGTTCATGGCTTCTGCCCATTTTTAATCAGATTATTTGGTTTTGGGGTATTGAGTTGTATAAGTACTTTAAATACTTACCCTTTATCAGATATGTCATTTGCAAATATCTTCTATTCAGTAGGTTGCCTTTTAGTTTTGTTGATTGCTTCCTTTGCTGTGCAAAAGCCTTTTGTTTTTATATAATCCCAATAGTTTATTTCTGCTTCTATTTCCCTTACCTCAGGAGACATATCTAGAAAAATGTTGCTATGACCAGTGTCAGAGAAATTGCTGCCTATTCTCTCTCCGAGAATTTTTATGGTTTCAGGTCTCACATTTAGGTCTTTAATCCATTTTGAATTTATTTTTGTGTATAGTGAAAGAAAGTGGTCTAGTTTAATTCTTTTGCATGTGGCTATCCAGTTTTCCCAACATCATTTTTAAAAAAGACTGTCTTTTACCCAATGTATACTCATTACTTCTTTGTTGAAGATTAACTGACCATATAACTGTGAGCTTATTTCTGGAATTCCTAGTCTGTTATTGATCCATGTGTCTATTTTTAGGCCAATACCATACTGTTTTGATCACTACAGCTTTATACTATAATTGGAAGTCCAGAATTGTGATGCCTTCAGCTTTACTTATTTTTCAAAGTTTATTTATTTATTTTCAGAGACAGAGAGAGCATGTATGTGAGTGGGGGGAGTAAAGAGGGAGAAAGAGAGAGAATCCCAAGCTGGCTCTACACTGTCAGTATGGAGCCCGACACTGGGCTTGATCTCACAAACCATGAGATCATGACCTGAATCAAAACCTAAGAATTGGACACTTAACCCACACAGCCACCCATGCATCCCAGCTTTGCTTTTCTTTTTCAAAATTACTTTGGCTATTTGGGGTCTTCTGTGGCTCCATACAAATTTTAGGATTGTTTGTTCTAGCTCTGTGAAAAATGCTATTGGTATTTTGACAGGGATTGCATTAAATGTGTTCAAAAGGATACATGTGTTCAAAAAGATACATACATTCGTAGACAAATTATGGAAAGAGCCCAAGTGCCCATCAACTAATGAATGGATACAGAAGATGTGGTGTGTGTGTGTGTAATGGAATAATCCTTAGTCATAAAAAAGAATGAAATCTTGCCATTTGCAACATGGATGGAGCTAGAGAACATTAAGTGAAATAAGTCAATCAGAGAAAGACAAATACAATATGATTTCACAAATATGTGGAATTTAAGGAACAAAACAAATGAACAAAGGGGAGAGAGAGAGATCAGGGCAAACCAAGGAAAAGCGTCTTAACTATAAAGAACAAAGTGATGATTATCAGAATGGAGAGTGGCGGAGGGATGGTTTAAATAGGTGATGGGGATTAAGGAGTAAACTTGTTGTGATGAGGTCAGGTGTTGTATGGAAGTGCTGAGTCACTGTATTTTATACCTAAAACTAATTTTACACTGTATGTTATCTAACTGGAATATAAATAAAATCTTTTAAAAAAGAGAAATGATCCTATGTTTTTATCCTTTCTCTTATTGATGTAACATATCACATTGTTTTGTCAGTATTGAAAACCATCTTTGAATCTCCAGAATGAATTCCACTTGATCATGGTGAGTGATTTTTAAAAAAACTTTGGATTCAGTTCGCTCATTTTGTTGAGACTTTTTTCATTTATGTCAGAGATATTAGCCTGTAGTTCTCTCTCTCTCTCTCTCTCTCTCTCTCTCTCTCTCTCTGGTGTCTTTATTTGATTTTGGTATCAGGATAATGCTGGTCTCATAGAAAGAATCTGGAAGTTTTCTTTCCTCTTCTATATTTTGGAATAGTTTGAAAATAGGTATTAGCTCCTCTTTAAATATTTGATAGAACTTGCCTGTGAAGCTGTCTGATCCTGGACCTTTATCTTTTGGGAAGTTTTTTGATTGATGATTCAATTTCATTGATCTGTTCAATTTTTCTGTTTCTTCATACTTTAGTTTTGGTAGGTTATATGTTTTTAGGAATTTATCCATTTCATCTAAGTTGTTCAGTTTGTTGGCATACAGGTTTTCATAATATTCTGTTACAATTGTTTGTCTTTCTGTGGTGTTGGTTGTTATTCTTCCTCTTTCATTAGTGATTTTGTTTATTTGGGTTCTCTCTCTCTCTCTCTCTCTCTATGATTCTTCCTAAAGGTTTATTGATTTTGTTGATCTTTTCAAAAAACCAGTTATTGGTTTCATTGATCTGTTGTATTGTTTTAGTTTCTATATCACTTATTTTTGCTCTAATATTATTATGTCTTTCTTTTTACTGTGTTTGGGTTTTGTTTGTTCTTCTTTTTCTAGCTCCTTTAGGTATAAGTGTAGGTTGTTTGAGATTTTTCTTTTCTCTTGAGGTAGACCTGTGTTACTCTAAACTTCCCTCTTAGAACTGCTTTTGCTGCATCCCAAAGATTTTGGATTGTTGTGTTTTCAATTTCACCTGTTTCCATGTAACTGTTAATTTCTTCTTTTATTTTGTGATTGACCCATTCATTGTTTAGTAGCATGTTATTTAACATCCATGTATTTGTGGTCTTTCCAGATTTTTCTTGTTGATTTTTGGTTTTATAGCAATGTGGTCAGAAAAGTTGCATGGTATAACTGTGATATTTTGAATTTTGAGACTTGTTTTGTGTCTTAATAAGTGATCAATTCTGGAAAATGTTTCATGTGCACTTGAAAAGAATGTATATTCTGTTACTGTAGGATGGAATGTTCTGAAATTATCTGTTAAATCCCTCTGGTCCAGTGTGTCATTTGAGGCACTGTTTCCTCGTTTATTTTCTGTTGGATAATCTGTCCATCAATGTAATGGGGTATTAAAGCCCCCTACTATTACTGTATTACTATCAATTATTTCCTTTATGTTTGTTATTAACTGTTTTTATGTATTTGGGTGTTTTGATGTTGGATGGGTAAATATTTGTAGTTGTTATATCTTCTTCTTGGGTTGTTCCATTTATTATTATATAGTGTCCTTCTTTGTCTCTTGTTATAGTCTTTGTTTTAAAGTCTATTTTGTCCAGTATAAGTATTGCTACTCTGGCTTTCTTTTGACATCCATTTGCATGATGACTGTTTCTCCATCCCCTCACTTTCAATCTTCAGGTGTCTTTCAGACTGAAATGAATGTCTTGTAGACAGCCTATAGATGGGTCTTTTTTTTTTTAATCCTCTCTTTCACCCTATGTCTTTTGATTGGAGCATTTAAAATTGGTAGATATGTATTTGTTGCCATTTGTTTCTTGTTTTATGGTTGATTCTATACATTTCTTTTTTCTTCTCTTGCTATCTGCCATGGTTTGTTGGCTTTCTTCAGTGATAATACTTGGATTCCTTTCTCTCTCTCTCCCTCTCTCTCTCTCTCTCTCGGCATATCTATTACTAGCTTTTGATTTTGGGTTACAATCTGTATTGCTTTCTGTTTTCTGTTTCATTGGTTTTCACATTAGTTTTTAATATTTTTTCTTCTGTTCAGGCTTAATCAGCTCTACTTTAGTTTTTAAGTTTTTACACACTTTGTTTTTAATATTGCAGGTTTTTGGTATAAATTTTTTCGTAAGTTCTGCTTTTTTGACATTCCCTAAATCCTGATATACTGTGTTTTCATTTTATTTGGGTTGAGTTACCTATAAATGTTCATTAGATCCATGATAACACATAGCTCCAAAGTTTCCTGGGGATAATCTCCATCCCACTCAAGCCTAAAAGGAGAGGAACATGGAGAAAGGTGCTTGAGAGGTTTTTATGACATCACGTCGATTCAAATTCCATTGGTTAGAACTCCATCATATGGCTTCACCTAATGGTATGGGAAGCTGGGACACATAGTCTAGTTTTTTGCCTGGGAAGAAGAGGAAAATATATTTGGACAAACAACCAGCAAACTCTTTCTGTTTTCTGGAAGAGCCTGTATAAGATAAGAAATACTTGAATCATGGGTATACAGTAGAAATTGTAAAGTTATTGGGGCCTGCTGCTTTCTTTGGGGGAAATTATGTAACTGCTGATTCATTTTAATGGATACATGTTCATTTAGGTTTTCTATTACTTCTTGAGTCACTTTTTGTAAGTCACTTTTTAGGTATATATAATTTTTATAAGTTTTAAAAATATTAGTATAAATTTGTTGAAAGTATTTTCTTCTTTTAGTCTCTGCTATAAATGTAATTATGTTCTTTCTTCATTTTAAATATTATTTGCTTATGCCTTTTTTTTACTTGGTTATTAATCTAGCTAGAGATTTGTCAATCTTATTAATCTTTACCAAAAATCTTAATTTTTCTTTTATTAATTTTTGTTCTTTATTTCCTTTCTCCATGTTATTTGGGTTTATTTTGCTGGTCTTTTTCAACTTGTAATTTGAGGAATAAGCTCATTATTTTTCAGCTTTCTTTTCTAATATATGCATTTAGGGCCATACATTTCCCTTGAATTTAGCTCTAGATTTGTTGCTACAAGTATTTGTACATATCATTATTGGTTATTTGTATTTGTTTTCAAACTTCCACTGATTTGTTTAATGCATGAGTTATTTACAGTGTGATTTTAAGTTTCCACAAGTATGGGAGCTTTTCTTAGGGTATATATTAGGTTATTAATTTCAAAATTAATTGCATTATTTTCAGAGAATGTGGTATATGTAATAATGATTCTATAAAACTTGTTGAGTCTTGCTTTATGGCCTGGTATATGCATGTGAAATTTGAGATGTTTTCCTGATTTTTATGTTATTAATTTCTTGCAACATTTATTTCTAATTCTAATCATGTGAGATAGATAGTATCACACCCATTTTTTTTTTACAAATAGTTTATTGTCAAATAGGTTTCCACATAACACCCAGTGCTCATCCCCACAAGTGCCCTCCTCCATGCCCATCCCCCCTCCCCCCCACATCCATCAGTCCTCAGTTTTTGTCAGCATTCAAGAGTCTCTCATGGTTTGCCTCTCTCCCTTCCCCCCCATTTTCCCCTTCTTCTCCCCCTTGTTCCTCAGTTAATTTCCTCCTAATCCTCCTATACGTGCAAACATATGATATTTGTCCTTCTCTGCTTGACTTATTCCGCTCAGCATAAGACCCTCAAGGTCCATCCATGTTGCTACACATGGCCAGATTTCATTGTTTCTCATTGCCATGTAGTATTCCATGGTATAGATAAACCACATCTTCTTGATCCATTCATCTGTTGATGGACACTTAGGCTCTTTCCATGTTTTGGCTATTGTGGAGAGTGCTGCTATGAACATTGGGGTCCATGTGCTCCTATGCCTCAGCATTTCTGTATCCCTTGGGTAAATTCCTAGCAGTGCTATTGCTGGGTCATAGGGGAGTTCTATTGTTAGTTTCCTGAGGAACCTCCACACTGTTTTCCAGAGGGGCTGTACCAGTTTACATTCCCACCAACAGTGTAGGAGGGTGGCACCCATTTTTCAGATAAGAACATTAAAATCCAACCAGCACAATGAGTAACTTTTCCATATTCACAGACAGGTCTGGTTAGTCTTCTAACCACTCAGAGCAGACACCAACTAAAGAAGTCAGTATCGTCAGCTTTTTAAACTGGTTGCATATGAGCCTTGCTTATATCTTATTATAGATTTTTAAACCTTCAAGACAAGGATTCAATCTTATTTAAATGGCTTTTTATCCCTCACTTGGTATCTGAAACAGTATTCTACACATAAATGGTGTTCAAAAGATTTTTGTTGAATTTTAGTAACCTGAGACTGAATTCTGGCAAAACCCTAAAAGAGTATAATAAACAGGTAATTTATGAATAACTGAAAAAATAAAACAGGACTTGTAGTTCTGGAATCATTGCAAAAAATAATCTGAAAACACTCCTGATACAAATACCTAGTGGTTTTGGGAAAAGATATAAACACAGGTATGTATAGTTAACTTCTATATTTATCTACATCCCTCAAATACCTCAAAACAGAATCTAAACATAGACAGATTATGTTAAAGGATGTACATGCAGATTTATAGATATATAAATATATATCCTTTATATCAATATAAAGAACGCATTAGATATAGATAGATATGTTAAAGGATAGATGCGTAAGGAAGAGGGACCTATAAAGGCAATAAAAGTTTAGACACATAAATGGGAGGAAAACCAAGTGAATTTACTGTACTGATGTGAAGGCAAAAGAGAGAATGGCCAATAGTGACCTTTTGATTTTTGTGTTAATGAAGTTATTAATGCCTTGGAAATAGATGTGAAGAGGTAGGAATTTTCATTTTAAGAGTTTAGGCTACAAATGGTAAAAAAAAAAAAAAAAGAAAAAAAAAGGATCAATTGTATGCTGGATGGTCTCCCAGGAGAGAGTTTTATTTATTTTAAGATGGAAGAATCATAACCTGATTTAAGATGTAATGTTCTTGCCTAGCTATCTCTTACACATTCTGTAAGATTCAGCTCAAGTGTTATCTCTAGAACAGTTTTTGCACTTGGTCAAATTGCTTCTGTTGTCTTAGCACTACCAAAAGGTCATTATCACAGCACTTAGAATATTTTAATAAACATATCCGTTTAAATGTCTTGTCTCCTCCAGATTATAAACTCCATTATCATGTGTTATTTATCTTTGAATCACCAATTTTTGGCAAAGGTTTGGCAATAGAAAGTTCTCAAGCAATGTTTAACTAAACTATGGAGCTTTCTAAAACTTTTTTTTTTAAATATTTTTTATTTATTTCTAGGAGAGAGAGAGAGAGACAGCGTGAACAGGGGAGGGTCAGAGAGAGAGGGAGTCACAGACTGAAACAGGCTCCAGGCTCTGAGCTGGCAGTCAGCACAGAGCCCGACGCGGGGCTCGAACCCACGAACCGCGAGATCATGACCTAAGCGAAAGTCGGACGCTTAACCGACTAAGCCACCCAGGCGCCCCAACTATGGAGCTTTTTAAAATTTACATTATTTTTTTTAAATTTACTTGTGTCCACGTTTTGTACTTAATTCTTCTATTACAGCACCTAGATACTTTTTAATTGTAATTATTCCTTTTCACGTGTATCACATTTATGTTTAGTAGGCTTTCCTACTAAACAACATACTTACTCATTTTTGTAATACTAGCATTTAGCACAATCACTATCATTCATTCATTGAATATTCAAACATTTCTTGAGTAACCAGTCGTTATTCTAAACTCTAAGAATACCAGAGTAAGAAAGATTTAACTTCTGGTGGAGGAAGAGAGACAATAGACAATAAAAAAAAAAGTAAAGAAAATGATTTATGATAGTAATTATTAAAGACAAACAAGGTGATGTGATATAGTAACTGCTGAGAATGAGGATTCCTTACTTCAGACAGGATACTTAAGAGCAGAATCAAGAAAGTAAAGACACTATGTTTGTACATAATGTTTCTTTAAAATATATATTGACTAAAACTTTAAAGTGAGAAGGGGATCTTAATGATCACAAAGTCCAGTCTTTTTGTTTTACAGATGGATTTAGAGAGAAAGTGTGACTTGTTGAAGGTATTAACAAATATGTAATTTGTCTTTCTCTTGGTAAAGTGGTTTGGAAACTTTCAGATTCTTTAAACCTCACTGGGATTTCCCTAAGATGTAAATGACCTATTTATTAGGGAGAATAATGGTGTACTAGTCACACCTATTTTCTTCCCTAATGGAGACTTGGGAAAAATAAAAAAATAAAAAATAAAGAAGAGGGCAGATATCTGTAGGCGGAGACAGTTAAGTGGGCTATCATCACAGTGATAACAATAGAGAAGGTTCTACAAGGAGACTTGTAGTATCAAGAATTACATAAGAAGCTTAAAAATTTTGCCCCTGATTTTTCAAAGATACTCATTGTAGAAAATACACACACACAGGTCTAGAGTGGAAAACTGTCACTATAAGCCCTTACTCCAGGGATAACCAATGTTGATTATTTTCTTTATACAAATGTTCCTCCCCTTTAAATTTTTCCTTTTTTTTTTTTACAAAATTGAGGCCATATATATATACATATATATATGAAATATGCATATGAAAACCATATATGAAATATATATGAAACCATAAATTTTTTCATGTATATAAATATGGAAACCAGAAAAGTGAAAAGAAAAGGAAAATGAAAAGGGATAAAAAGCACCCATGTAATCTCCTACTAAATGCATATTTTTTGGTCATATAAGTTTCAGATCTTTCATTTTTTAAAGAAATAGAACATTTCAGATAAAGTCTATGTTCCACCCATAGTCCCATTCCCCTCATTGAACATTATGTTTTTCAGTTCTATTCATGCTGATACATATATATCTAATTTATTCAAAGTTATAAGTGTTAGCCTTGATGAATTTTCACTGAACATACCTATATGATCAGCACCCAGTTCAAGAAACAGAACATTATCAGCACTCTTGAACTCTTCAGATAACTGTGTTTGAATTTTATGTTGTCTTCTTTTGCTCAACAATATTTATGAAATTTATCTACTTTGTTGTGCATAGTTGTAGTTTATTCTTTCTCATTGTTGTAGAATATTAGTATCCATACTTAACTGGCTTTTTTTTTTCTAACAAAATCTAATGATATTCCATGTCTCTATTCTCCACCTGATCTAGATAAGGAAGAACCTTAGCAATATTTAAATTCTATTGTTCCCTCACTTGTGGTTGTGTGCATTTAAGCAAGTTCCTTAACCTTATTTTGCCTCATCTGTTCCTCAGCTATAAAATGAGGAAATAATAGTACTTAATTCAGAGTTGTTTTGTGAGAATTAAATGAATTTAAATACATAATACATTGAACAGTGCCTGGCATACAGTATTTACTATATGAATGTTAGATATTATTATTGTTGTTGTTATTGGTGAAAGGATAGACAACATATATCAAGGGGAGAGAATACAGAGTCTGGAAATAGACTGACACTAATGTATCTACTTGATTTTTGACAAGGGTGCAAAGACAACTCAGTGAAAAAAGGATAGTCTTTTTAATAAATATATCCAAAGGGGGAGGAAGGAGCTTGACATATACCTTATGCACAAAGTAATCCAAAATGAATCATAAATTAAATGTAAAACATAAACTATAATTCCTTTATGGGAAAACATAGGAGAAAGTCTTTGTGGCTTATTAGGCAAAGAGTTCTTAGATAGGACCCATAGCATAAGCCACACAAACAAAAAGTTAATAAATTAGACATCACCAAAATGTAAAAGTTTTGCTCTGTAAAAGACACTCTTAAGAGAATTGAAAACATAAGCCATAGACTTGGAGAAAATATTTCCAAAACACATATCTGACCAAGGACTTGAAGAATTCTAAAATATCAGCAAAGATTTGAGCAAATTCTTCACTGAAGAAGAGATATGGATGACAAATAAATGTGTGCAATGATGTTCAATATCATTATTCACTAAGGAAACACAAATTAAAACCACAGTGAGATACCACTGTATATCTATTAGAATGCTTGAAATAAAACTAACAACACCAGATAGTGGCAATGGTACTACCATTGGTGGAATTGCAAGTGGAACTGTCAAATAATGCTGATGGGAAAACAAGATGGTACAGACACTTTAGAAAGCAGTTTGGCATTTTTTATACATTTAAATATATACTTTTTAAAACTGTTTATTTTTGAGAGAAAAAGAGACCGTGGGAACAGGGAAGGAGCAGAAAGGGAGACAGAATCTGAAGCAGCCTCCAGGCTCTGAGCTGTCAGTATAGAGCCTGATGCGGGGCTCGAACTCACAGACTGTGAGATCATGACCTGAGCGGAAGTTGGACACTTAACAGACTGAGCCACGCAAGGGGCCCCAATACATTTAAATATATACATGCTACATGACCCTACTGAAATAAAAACTTATGTTCAAGCAAACACTTTTATGCAAATGGATAGTAGATTCAATCTAACAACCCCAAACTAGAAACAACCATCTCTCAGCTGGGGAATAAACAAACTGTGGTACATCTGTAAAATGGAATGTTACTCAGCAATAAAAAAAATGAACAATTGATACATGCAACAACGTAGGTGAATCTCAAATGCATTATGCTAAGTGAAAAAAGCCAGGCTCAAAAGACCACATGCTGTATGATTCCATTTATATGAAATTGTGGGAAAGGCAAAAGTATTAAGGATAGAGAATGGGAATGGAAAATAAACAATGGTTACCAATAATTGGTGCTTGATTATTAAGAGGCAGTATGAGGAAATCTGGGAAGGTGATAGAAGTGTCATGTAACTTGGTTATGGTGATGAGATTAAACACTCCGTTTTTGTCAAAACTTACAGAATTGCACACACACCCCAATGAATTTTACTATGTATAAATTTAAAAAAAATTTTCTTAAATAAAAGCCTTCTTAGGTTGTTACTCCATGTACTTCCTCTCTGCCAATCCTCTATTTTTTTCTTTGGAACCCTTATTACTTTTATATTATACTCTCCTAATCTTTTCCAAGTCTCATGATTTCTTTATATTTTTCATTTCTTGATGTAATTCAGCAAGTTTCTCAGTCTTATTTTTCATCTCATTAATTGTGTTCAAAGTAGACTTTATCATAAAATTTTTGAATTTTCCATTTTCCAATGTTGCTTCTTGTTTTTTTTAAAAAAATTTTTTAATGTTTATTCTTGAGAGAGAGAGAGCTCAACGGGGGAGAGACAGAGAGAGAGGGAGACACAGAATCCAAAGCAGGCTCCAGGCTCCATGCTGTCAGTGCAGAACCCAACGTGGGGCTCCATCTCACGGAACCTCAAGATCATGACCTGAGCCAAAGTCAGACACTTAACTGACTGAGCCAGCCAGGCATCCGCTTCTTGGTCTTTTATTGGTGATTCAGGACTCCATTCCCTCAGAGATTTTGTTACTATAGAGTCATTCACAGTACCAAAGGATGGTTTGATCTAAGTCTTGTCTCAGTGATTTTCTCTGTTTCTTCTGCTAATTCTTGTTTCCAGATCTCAGTGCTTCACATGCCTGTGGTTGTAGCCTCCATTTATTTCTCTGTGTTGCTTTTTTTTTTTGTCTATAGAAATTTTCATTTTTTTTCAAAGTTTCATTTCTTTGAGTAATCTCTACACCCCATGTGGGGCTCAAATTCACAACCCTGAAATAAAGAGTTGCATGCTTTTCCAACTGAGCCAGCCAGGCACCCCTAGAAATCTTTATCTTATATTTGAGTACAACTATTTCTTTTTAATTTTTTAAAAATATGCATTTTATCTATCTTGCTTTTATCATTGAATGCTATCTGATATTTCCTCATACCATTGTGCCAGTGATTCTCAAGTGGGGACAGTTTTGTCCCCAGAATACATTTGCCTGGAGACATCTTTGGCACAATGCATAGGACAATCCTACAACTCTTGATCTGATCCAAAAGATTAATAGTATTGAAGTTGAGAAATATTTCACTAAATAATTAAAGAATATTATATTTTTCATATGTATCATCATAATATATTTAATTGACTTCCTAATGTGCACTTAGAATGGGTTTTTTTTGTATTGTTAAGTATCACTTTTTTTGGTATAGCTTGTTGGTACCATTAATTCCCAAGTTTAGACATTTTTTGAACCCAAAGAAAACTAAGACTTGAGAAGCATCATCTTGGAAGCTGGAAATTACTTAGGAAATAACAAAAGTATGGGAACAACAAAGTCTATCATGTCATATTTTTAGTGGAATTTATAATGTGTTCCCACATAAAGAACTTCCATTAGTTTTATATTACTTCTTAAATTTTTTATTTAAATTTCAGTTAGTTAACATAGAGTGTAATATTAGTTTCTGGCATATAATTTAGTGATTCAGCATTTTCATGCAATACCCAGTGCTCATCACAAGTGCACTCCATAATCTCCATCACCTATTTAACCCATCACACTACTCACCTCCCCTCTGTCAACCATCAGTTTGTACTCTATAGTTTTATACTTTTAAAACCTTTTTTCCCAGGTAACATGAAGTCAACCTTTGAGCAACATGGGTTGAACTGTGCAGGTCCACTTATACACTGATGATTTTCAATATAGTATAGAACTGTCAGTGTATTTTCTCCTCATCATTTTATTAATATCATTTTCTTTTCTCTAGCTTATTTATTGTAAGACTATAGGATGTAATACATAGAACATACGAAATAAGTGTAATTAACTATGACAAAGGTAAGGCTTCCGGTCAATAGTAAGCTATTGTGTTTATATGTACATATGTAAGTAGTTAAATTTTGGGGGAGTCAAAAGTTATATATGGATTTGTGACTGTGCAGAGGTTGGTGCCTCTAACTCTCATGTAATTCAAGGGTCAACTATACTTCTAAATTGTTTTAAGGCCCTTCTTGTTGTATACAGCTTTCTGTAAAGTTTCCTACAACTTGTTTTATTTTTAGGTATCACATACCAGAATCTTAATAAATACTTGACCAACTTGACTATTATTACCTTATGTATTCTTTAGTTTTAATTATTTTCAATATATACCAGGATTAAGATGATTGGTAGTAGGGATAATAGGAACAAACAAACAAACAAAATAAAGCCAGAGGACTAGCTTTAATCTGTAGCCTAATCTCAGTTCAGGTCCTTCTCTTACCTGGACCTCAATTTTATAATCTGTAAAAGTAAAGCTATACCATATAATTCTAATAGGCTTTTCCAATTATGAACTTGTAAGCTTGTCTCCTGACTTCCTGGTTAATGTCATCACACTACCCTATGTAATATCTTTTGAAATATTATGTCATTTAATTTTACCTGGAGAATGAAGATACTTGTATGAAATAATCTTTTATAATTTATTTGTATAGGTTTTTTAAACCCCTTAACCTATTTTCTGGCTGCTGGTGCTGTTACTTTGGGAATTGGTTTTTTTGCTTTGGCATCAGCTTTGTGGTTCCTGATTTGCAAACGAAGGTAAGGTTTATTAAATATTTAACTTCTTTTCCCTTAAAAATACAAAGAAAGACTTTTTCAAATGGTATTAAATAACTATAATGGTAACTATAAAAATATAGATTCTATAACTTGAGGTTTGGTTACAGACACTTTGCGGAGGGAAAGCTTTACATGTTTAAAATAGCCTGGACAATGAGAAAGAATGAAATCGGGCTATTTGTAGCAACATGGATGGAACTTGAGGGTGTTATGCTAAGTGAAATAAGTCAGGCAGAGAAGGACAGATACCATATGTTTGCATGTATAGGTGGATTAGGAGGAACTTGATGGAGGACCACGGGGGAGAAAAAGGGGGGAAAACAGTTGGGGAGAGGGAGGGAGGCAAACCATGAGAGACTCTTGATTGTTGAGAACAAACTGAGGGCTGCTGGGGGTGGGGGAGAGGGGAACGGGGCTGATGGGCATGGAGGAGGGGACTTATTGGGATGAGCACTGAGTGTTATATGGAAACCAACTTGACAATAAACTAGTTAAGAAAAAAAAAAGATCAAATAAATTTCATGTTATCCTTAAAAAAACAATAGCCTGGAAAGAGAAGTCCCACGAGTAGAGCCATGTGAGTACTATCATAGCAGTCTTCATGCATTAAAATTTCAAGGAATAATGAGATATATTTTATTGTTTGGAAGACATGGGCTCAAATCATAAGATGTGACACTAAAAATTTTTTTATATCTAATTAGAGATTAAAAACATTACTGACATGGAAAACCTCTTTCTTTAGGAGATATTTAAGATAAGAGCTGACAGAATGCTCTGGTATAAACTAAATGTGGTCTTTTTCCAGACACGGAAAACCCTAAAATTTGGTGGTTTTGATTATTTAGTTCAGTATTTGCTTTGTTTAATGTAAATTTTAACATGTTCTTGCACATATTCTTCCAGTATTTCCTATTTCAGCAAATTAATGCATATTATCTGTTCACTTGCACAAGTCAGAAAACTAGACATTCTTCACTTACTAAATCTTTTAACAAATATTTATTGGGTGGCTGCCATTGTTCTAGGGACTGAGGATGCAACTGCGAACAAGTCAGACAGGATTCCTATTTCATAGAGTAGCAGTGCCATTGGGAAGAGACAGATAATGAAAAATAAAGTGGCCAAGGAACGTCTCTTCTAGTGGGCGGTGTTTAATCTGAGATCTGAGTTAAAAGAAAGAGCCAGACATTTGAAGACTTTGTCAGAGAGCTTTCTAAGCTGAAGGGATAGCAAGTACACAAACCTTACATAGCAATGTTCTTGGTTTTGTTCAATAAATGGAAAGAAGGCTAGTGTGAACAGATTATAGTAAATGAGGGAAAAAATGATGAGACTGAAGATGTAGATAAGGGCCAGATCACATAGGATGTTGTAGACTAGAATATGGGGTTTGATTTTATTATTTGTGCCATCATAAGGTTTTAAGCAGGGGAATAACATTATCAGCATAATAATGGTTAACATTGAGTGCTTACTACATACTACGCACTGTTCTAAGTGCTTTATATGTTATTTCATTTAGACTTCATAACCACCCTATGAGGTAGCAGAAATATCATCCCCCTTTTAAGGGCACTAAAATGTCACCTATAGATGATTTACATTTTATAACACTTTTTAAAATTTGAGATATAATTTACATATAATAAAGTACATAGATTTTAATTGTATGATGATGAATTTCAGCAAATATATTCCCATGTATTCACAGCCCCAGTCAAAATATACAACTTTCCATCACCCTGGAAAGTTGCCTCATGCTCCTTTCCAGGCATCACTCCCCACCTCCCACCCAGAAGCAATCATTATTTTAATTTTTATTACCACAGATTAATTTTGTCTAGTCTTGAATTTCATTCAAATAGAATCATGTGGAGTTTTTATGTCTACTTTTTTTTTTCATTTAACATACTTTTGAGATTCATGCATGTTGTTGTATTATATGTATTCCATTCTCTTTACTAATGAGTATAGTATTTCAGTGTATAAATATACCTTAGTTTACTTATTCTGTTAATGGACATTTGAGTCAGCTCCAGTTTTTAGTTCTTAGGAATAAGGCTGTTATGAACAATCTTGTATAAATATTTTTGTACATGTGTTTTCACTTCTCTTGGGTGAATACCAAAGAGTGGAATTGCTGGATCAAATAGTTATCTTTTTACCAAATTGCTGAACAGTTTTCCAAAGTGGGTACTTACTCCAACCAGCGATGTATGAGAGTTCTGATTCATATTTTTAAGATTTCTCTTACTTCTCTGTGAAGCCTAAATTTTAACTGAGCAAGAGTGAAAGCAAAGAATATTAGGAGGCTATTGCATAGTCCAGGTCAGAGATGATAATGTCTTGGACTAATATGAAAGTAAAGGAGATGGAAAGAAGGGGTTGGGTTTGGGATGTGTTTTGCAGGTAAAGTTAGCAGGGCTTGCTGATGTGTTGGATGAGGTAAGGAAAGATAAGTGAAATGGCAGAATTAATGTTAACACCTATGTTTTTACCATGAGGAACTGAGTAGTTGATCATACCATTTACTGAAATGAGAAGATGATTAGAAAGAGGAGCAAGCTGAGGGAATAGTGATAAACTAGGAGTTACATCTTGGATATAAGTTTGAAAGTCTATTGGACATCCATTAGAAATGTCAAATCCTCACATATACATGTAGGAACTTTAGGAGAGAAGTCAAGCTTGAAGACTTAGGGTATCAATTAATAGAGGGTATCTAAGTTATAGAACTGGGTGAGACTAACCAGAGAGAGTGATTGTTGGAAGAGAAGAGAAGAATCTTGGACTCTGCCCTTCAGCCCACCAACACTTAGAAATCTAGCAAAACAATAGGAAGAATCAACATCTGAGTGTGAAAACAGAGAGGTACACTATCAAGGAAGTCAAAAGTAGAAAAAGTTTCAAGGGTGCTGGGAAGATGGCAGAGTAGGAAGACCCTAAGCTTACTCCATCCCATATTTACAGCTAGATATCACTCATATCTAAGTTAATAAACCAGAAAGAGATCCAAAGACTGGTAGAACAACCTCCACAACTAAATGTGGAGAAGAAGCTGCATTAGAGAAACCAGGAAATGCAGAAACTGTGGTCCGGAGTTGCCCACAGGAGGGAGGGAGCTGTGGTTATGTAGAGGGAAAAACACCAGGAAGCCCACACAGAGAAAACAAATCCCCATATTGGAGCCTGGAGTTTTCAAAGTCAGAGGGCCAGTGATAGTTGGGTCTCTATCCTCACAGCAAAAGCCTGTGGAGAGGCAACATAGAAGCAACAGCTTGCAGAATGGGAGAGAGATCAGATTCTACTGATTTCAGAGCTTGTTGGGGGATTTCTCTGGGAACAAAGGAGTTGGCAGGTGCCATTTTCCTCCCCTGCCCCCAAGCATAAACACAGAGCCATCAGTGAGAGGTGGCACTGCACAGGCATTGCTACCTAACCTGCTAATACTATGCCCTGCCCACAAGTTCTCCTGAGGATTCCCCCACTCCAAGCCTGCGGTCTCAGCCCTGGACTCAGTGCAACTTTTGTTAATGCTCTACACACTGCCTCTACATGCTGTGCCCCTCCAGCCACCATACCTTAGGGGGATCCAGCTTAGGACCAGTGACCCAGTGCAAATTTTGTTAACACTGCATGTGCCCCACCCAGCTGCCAAGCACTCCCAGTTGGCTGCTACCACCACCCCCATCCCCTGGCTGTGGGAGGTTTGGCCTAGGACTAGGGGTTGAGTGTAAATTTTGCTAACACCACTGCTCTGCCCGCAAGCGCTTCTATTGTCACATCCCTTCAGAGCTGGCTTACCTGGATCTCACTAACGTCGCAGAGAGCAAGCACAGCCTGCAACAGGCAAAAAGTCCAGATGTCTGGACTGAAATGAAAAATGACTCAGACACAATAGCAGGATGCAAGCAACACACATAGGAAACTCCTCTGGAGCCAGGTTCTGGTGAACAGGGAATACCGCACTGCAGGGTGCTATAGGATCTCTTCTTCATAAAGCCACTACTTTCAAGAGCAGAAGACACAGCTGACTTCTAACATATAAGAAACAGACACAGAAGGGGTGGCGCCTGGGTGGCTTAGTCGGTTAAGCGTCCGACTTTCGCTTAGGTCATGATCTCGCAGTTCGTGGGTTCAAGCCCCGCGTTGGGCTCTGTGCTGACTGCCAGCTCGGAGCCTGGAGCCTGTTTCAGACTGTGACTCCCTCTCTCTCTGACCCTCCCCTGCTCACGCTCTCTCTCTCTCTCTTTCTCTCTCTCTCTCTCTCGATCCTAGAAATAAATAAAAATATTTAAAAAAAAAAAAGAAAAGAAACAGACACAGAAGGTTAGACAAAATGATGAGACAGAGAAATATGTCTCAAATGAAAGAACAAGACAAAAATCACAGCAGGAAGTTTAAATGAAAGAGAAATAAATCATATGCCTGATACAGAATTTAGAGTAATGATCATAAGATATTCACTGGACTTCAGAAAAGGGTAGAAGATTGAATCAAGCATAGACTCTCTTTAAGGAAGGTTTTGTTTTTGTTTTGTTTTGTGTTTTGGGTGAAGGGAAGTTGATAAATAGGTCAGAAGCTGGAAGAGAATGTGAGGTTAAGGTAGGGTTGTTTTTTCTCTCTCTGAAAATTGTAAACATGCTTAGTGTCCTCCTCCCTTTCACACCTCCCCCAAATTTGAACCATCACCACGTTCTACTTATTTTACCTCATAAATCACTCAAATATATCCATTTCTTTCAAGTACCACTGTCATCTTATTTAAGTTATCTTATTCCTCATATAGATTACTGCAGTAGGAGTTATGACTGACCCTCTACCTTCAGTATTGCCCTCATTAAGTCTCTTCTCCATGTTTCAGACAGACATTTTCCAAATACATATCTAATCAAGTCACCCAACCATCCCATCCCATCCCCACTATATTATAAAGGACTTCTCAATGCTTTTAGGAGAAAGAAAGACAACAACTTGTAATACAAGGCCCTACATGGTTTGCCCATGCATACTCCCCCATTTTGTCTCCCACTTTCCTTCTTGCTTTCATTGCTTCTGATACACTGTCCTAATCTGGCCCCTAGGTCTTTATACTCGCTGTTCTTTCTGGCCCATGCATACTCCCCCATTTTGTCTCCCACTTTCCTTCTTGCTTTCATTGCTTCTGATACACTGTCCTAATCTGGCCCCTAGGTCTTTATACTCGCTGTTCTTTCTGACTAGACTATTCTTTCTTCTACATCTTTCTTCCTCCATCACACCTATCTAATATCTTACTGTTTCTTCAGATGCCCAATTTAATCATCTCTCCCTCAGAAAAGTCTTCCCTGACCTCTCTCTAACCAGATTAATTCCCTTTGTTCTGTACTTACACAGTACATCAGGTACCTTTCCTTGATAATACTTTCCAAAGTTGTGATTTTTCATTTTCTTGTCAGTATTTTATTAATGTTTATCTTCCTTAATAGTGTTGAAACTCTATGAGAGCAATAACAGTTCTATGAAGGTAGTGGTTGTGCTTTATTTCTGCTGTCACAACACCCAGCATAATGCCCAACATATAGTAAGCATTCAATAAATATTTAAGGGAACTGAATTCAATGAATGAAGGAATCCTAATTGCCTATACATCAATAAGTAACAATGTAATCTCTTGAATTAATTTAGAAATTTTCTAGTACCTCTGTAAGAAGAAATGGCAATCAGCACTATTTTTTTAAATTGTTAAGTTTAGAATGACTGTTAGAAACTATATTTCCTTATACTTAACTCTCTT
The DNA here is from genome assembly GCF_008692635.1 of Crocuta crocuta. Classification (NCBI taxonomy): domain Eukaryota; kingdom Metazoa; phylum Chordata; class Mammalia; order Carnivora; family Hyaenidae; genus Crocuta; species Crocuta crocuta. The sequence goes on from NW_027532591.1 coordinate 3,536,385, forward strand.
TGATCAGCTGGAGTTCTACTTGCTGATTGATTATTTTTAACAGTCTCTCAAAATTATTTGTGTTGCATGGATAAAGATCACAAGTACTCTTGCATTGTAAGTATGAGTTTCAATTCAGTTTCCTTCGTCTTACTTTGGCCGGGTATATTATTAAGTATAAGACTGATGAATGAGTTTCATTTCATTTTCTTTGCCATTGAAAGCAAACTTATGAAAGTTTAAAGTAGATTGATTATCTCACAACCAGAAAGAAGGATATAAAAAAATCATGGTTAATTTCAAACTGGAAATATTAAACCCTGCATAAGAAGTAGCTTAATTTACATACTATGAATAAAATAGGTGTAATAAATCGGTAACATGAGAAGATAATGTATATATTGATTTGTGCTTTAAAAATTAATATATAACAATATATTCTGATTTTAAACCTTTATGTATAACTAGTAGAAACAATTTAATCGGTTTATAATGGAACTCATGTTTAAATGTCTTCTATAAAATATTTTTCAGAGAAATATTTCAAAATTCCAAATGCAAAGCGACTGATGAGAGATGCGGGCAAAGATCATCAAAGGCAAAGATTAAATCACATTCTCAGTGTGTTTTTATTTCTCGAAACTTTCATACTGGAGGATGCCAATTACAGGTAATGTATGATATTTTCTTGAAATATTTTCAAATAATTTATTTAATACTATGTCATTAGCATTGTCTTTAAATTTGAAAGAGTATCCATTATTACTTTTATATTTGAGGGATAATAACATGGGCCTATATTTAAATGATCCAAACTGGTGAGTTTTTATATTATAAGAAATTGAAAAACTAAATGAAAATGTCTGCTTTTATAGTTGTTTCTCTATATTCCTTTTTAAAAAATTTTTTTGAAGCTTATTTATTTTTGAGAGAGAGAGACAGAGTGTGAGAAGGTGAGGGGCAGAGAGAAAGGGAGACACACAGAATCTGAAGCAGGCTCCAGGCTCTGAGCCATTAGCACAGAGCCCGACATGGGGCTCAAACTCACTGACTGGTGAAATTATGACCTGAGCCAAAGTCGGATGCTTAACTGACTGAGCCACCCAGGCACTCCACTTCTCTGTATTTCTAACCTGAGAGCCTACACTCCTCATATTGGGATTTTTATTGAAGATATGGCATAAGAAAAAGCAAAATTTCCAGGCCTGTCAGAAGAAAGTGATTTGGAAATACAAGGATACTCAGATAACCAAATAATCTAACAAAACCAACTAATTGAAATTAAGTACAATTAACAAGCATTTATTAAGACTTCATTGTATTCTAAGCTCTGGAAGCCCCCTATTAAGGATGGTTAAGATATGAATCTTACCTTAGAGATGCTAGTGTAGTACATTACAAGTGGTAAAAGGCAGACACATAGTTGGCTTTCCGTTATGTTATGTCAAAAACTGTGTTGTATGCACAAAGTAAAACAAGGGAGATGCCAGTAGAAGTTTAAAGCTATGCTATAGTTAAACAAAATAAGTATTAGTAGTTGATAACATTACTATTATTATTATTATTATAGCATTAATAAATAGCAACAAGTTGATAGGATATCAAAGTTTCATTTTACAATTTGAATACTGAACTCAAGTTGAACCCAGTTTTCATTTGTTTAACAAATATTTTTCAAGTGCCTTAAATATGACAACAGTAGTTTTGGCACTGAGGCCACATAAATAAATAAGATATGAGTTCAGACCTAGACAAGCCCCAAGTTAGTAGCAAAGAAAATCATGTAAACTAAAAATTACAACATAATGTGTTAAGAGCCACAAAATTGAAGAAATGCAGGGAAAGGAGCATAAATTGAGGAAGGCTTCACAGAGAAGAAACTTTTAGCTGGATTTGGAGAAAGAAATAATTTGCCAGGAGAAAAGAGAACAATAGATATTCTATGTTTAAAGGCTTGCAGCTATGAAAGTAATATGTTCAGTAAAAATGTTATAAAGTTTAGAGTCTAGGGTTCATAGGAGGAAGTGGTGGGAAAAGATCCTGGAGACGAGGTTGTGAGAATCCTAACTCGCAGCCTGAGGATTTTGGATTTTACCCCATAGGCTTTACAGATCCACTGGAGGCATTATGGGATTATAGTCAAGGACATAGACTGCAGAGCCAGTTGATGCAGTTTGGAATCCTTGCTCTTCCACTACTAGCTGTGTAATCTTAGGCAAATTACTTAACTTTTGTGTGTCTGTTTCCTCTTCTGCAAAATAGGGGTGATTTCATCTCCATTGAATTGTTATAGAAAGTAAATGAATCAGTATGTAAAAAACGTTCATTGTGTCTGGCCACATAGTGAGTAACTATACTATTATAATTCTTGGGGGGGGGTGTTTAAGCAGGTGGGTTTAATGATCAAGTTAATTCTAAAGATTAATAGCTCTGGGGGCGCCTGGGTGGCTTAGTCGGTTAAACGTCCGACTTTCAACTTTCGCTTAGGTCATGATCTCGCAGTTCGTGGGTTCGAGCCCCGCGTCAGGCTCTGTGCTGACTGCCAGCTCAGAGCCTGGAGCCTGTTTCAGAGTCTGTGATTCCCTCTCTCTCTGACCCTCCCCTGTTCACACTGTCTCTCTCTCTCTCTCCTAGAAATAAATAAAACATTAAAAAAAATTTTTTTAAAAGATTAATAGCTCTGAAGATTGTTTGAAATTGAGATTGCATTGCAGAGAAAAGAATGTTTCTATGTATACATTTAATATTAATTGAATTTACTCAGTACTCATCACATGCTAGGTATTTTGCTAGATACTATTGGTATAATGATGTCTTCATATGTAATGACGGATACAGACAGTTACAAAAATATCATGAGTACTATGATGGAAGAAATACATATATAGTAGTCCTGAGTTTTAACTGCTTATTGTTCATTCAACAAATATCTAATAAAGGCTTATATGCCAGGCTCTGTTCTAGGCAACTGGAAATTTGGTAGTGAATATGGAAGACAAGAGTCCCTGCTCCACTCACATTATAGCCCTAGTGGAAGAGATAAATAATGGACAAGTAAATGTAAAATATTATTCAGGACTCTTGATAGTTATAGAAACCTAATTTAGAAGAAAAATAGTATAAAACTTTGAATGAAAACATGGTATGAAAATAATAAGGTAGTGCTGACCTCAGCCATAATCACTTTCAGTACAAAAAGATTCTTTTTCTTATTGTCCCTCTTTTTCTCATCTCAATTTCTGCCTGTGTATTGGCCCCTTTCTCACCTACTGGAGACAGGCAGGCAGGTCATTTATCTCGTATAGTCTGTACCCTCACCCTTATGTGGACCCACTATCCTGTAATTGCAGTTAACCATTTATTTGCTTTCCTTTACGGTTTTACCACAAATACTATAGACCCTTGAGCAATCTACTATTAAATTTTACATGTGTTTAAACTCCATGTCTAATATTCTCTTACCTTTTTATGCAACATTATGTTTCTGAGATTCATCCACGTTGGTGCATATACTCATAGTTCATTATGGGCTGTTATACAGTATCCCATTGTATGAATAGATTAAATTTTATGTTTTGCAAATATCCTAAAATTAAAAGACCTCAAATAGCCAAAGCAATCTTGAGAGAGAACATAACTGGAGGCATCACAATCCCAGATTTCAAGATAGACTACAAAGCTGTAATAATCAAAACAGTCTGGTACTAGCACAGAAACAGACCCATAGATCAATGGAACAGAATAGGAAACACGGAAATGGTCCCACAACTCTATGGTCAACTAATCTTTAACAAAGCAGGAAAGAATATCCAATGGAAAAAAGACAGTCTCTTCAACAAACGGTGTTGGGAAAACTGGACAGCAATATGCAAAAGAATGAAACTGGATCACTTTCTTACACCATACACAGCAATAAATTCAAAATGGGTAAAAGGCAAATGTAAGACAGGAAACCATCAAAATCCTAGAACATAAAGTTCTAGCATAAAGTTTTTAATAGCATCCACTTATTATCCTTCTAATATCTGTAGACACTTTAGTGGCGGCACTTTTTACTCCTGATTATATTTCTTTTTTCCTAAATCAGTCTTGCTAGAAATTTTCAATTTTATTATTCTTAGACTTCTCTCCTCTTATAATATAAACACTTAATATTTATATTTTCCTCTAGGCACTGCTTTTGCTGCATCCCACAGATTTTTAAAAAAATTTTTAAAGTTTATTTATTTTGAGAGAGAAAGAGCTAGTGGGGGAGGGGCAGGGAGACAGGGAGAGAGAGAGAATGCCAAGCAGGCCCTGCACTGCCAGTGCAGAGCCTGATGTGGGGCTCAAACTCACAAACCATGAGATCATGACCCGAGCCAAAGTCAGACACTTAACTGACTGAGCCACCCAGGTGCCCCTGCATCCCACAAATTTTTATGTATTTTCTTTTCATCATTATTCAGTTTAACATATTTTAGAATGCCCTTTCATTGTCTTTCCTGATACTGACATTTTTGAAGAATACAAGTCAGTTATTTTATAGATCATAGGCTCAGTTCGACTTTCCTTATGATCAGATTCATTTTATCACCTCTGAAGACATACAATGTTCATCTGCTTTTCACTAGTGATTTTAGTTGATCACACAATCAGGATGATGTCTGTTCTTCACCCCAGTGTATTATTCTGGTTTTTACCCTAGCAATTAAATAATTTGTGTGATGACACTTTGTAACCATGTAAATATCCTTCATCAAGCTCTACTTACCAGCTATATAAATTATTCTTGCCTGAGCCAATCTTCACAAAACTGTAGCAAAATGATGTTTTTCTAATTCTACCACTATTGGTCATTTGGCTTTCTACTATAAGAAAAAAGCCCCCCATCTTTCTTACTTTATGCACTGATTTATTATCTACATAGACTAATGAGTTTCTGTGTCATTCAGCAGATTATATTCCATTACTATAATTATTTTGATGCACAAGTTTTTCCAAATCTAACCAGTGGGAGCCCCTTGAAGGTTATTTTTCTGTCTTTTTGATATGTCCTCATCATTTTTTGATTCCTTACTTCTGATCCAATAGCATCATTTTTAATAGTTGGAGGAATATCCATTGTATTAATATTTATGTATCATAATACATTTAAGAATTTCTTCTAGAATTTTAAATTTAGAGTTTTAAAAATGCTTAACAATATTGTAAAGAATATTCTGGTAACTGTATATTTACATAAACCCAAAACTATTAACTTGGCATAATACATTTCTGGAAGTAGATTTGTTATATTGCCCTTCAGAAAAATTCTACCTAATTATAGTCAGCAATATGTAAAATGTTCATTTTGTTATTCCCTTAGTTTGGGTGAATTTCAATCATTCTAGGGCCTTATTCTGTGGTCCCCAGACCAGCAATATTATCATTACCTGGGAGTGTCTATTAGAATTGCAGAATCTCAGACCATCCCCCTCCTGCCCCAGACCCACTAGATCATAGCCTGCATTTGAACAAACTCCCCAGGTAAGACATAGGCACATAAAAGTCTGAGGGGCAGCATTCTAATATAATTTGTACAGGAGTCACAAATTGAATTGGTCTTAAATCCGGCAAGGTAAATGAGGAGACTCTACTGGCATTTATCTTAATAAAAGGTAAAAGTGACAAATAAGTAAAGTTGATAGTGAAAAAAGTGCTTAATGTTATCCTATATATATATATGTATAAGACAGTCACACACACACACACACACACACATACACACACATACACATATATGTACAGTGTACCCTAAGCAAACCGTTTTGGGGGACAGGACAATGCACATCAGAACAGAGTACTAATACTGTTCCCCCAAAATACAAGAGACAGTGTTATTATCTCTCCAGCCAATTCCAAACACCCTACGTACTAACTCATTGTTTATCTAGTGGTCTAAGGAAAACCCGAATCAGAACCACTTGCAGAATGTGCTAGAATGCATACTCCCAAACACCCCCCCAGAGAATCTGTCTTAGTGGGGTCTAATATTATGCCCAAGTATCAGCATTTAAATAAGCACTGATGCCCTGGAGTTGAGAACTACTATCCCATGACATTTTCCAGAACACATCTGGAATGTATTGTTTGAGTAACTGTTTTATTTGCTTCAAAAGAATAGACACATTTTTATAAAATACACTTTTTTGTTTTTGTTGGTTAGTGAAATGAGTAAGTCTAGGAATTCTAATTATTTTTTTAGCCCTCTCTAGTTCTAACCAAGTGACTCTGAGTTAGTGAGGAGGGAGAGAAATAATCCAGATGAACTCTTTTTCACCCTTTCATTCCCTATCCTGAGACTGCTTTCTTGAACTAATTCATATTCTTTCCAGATGATACCTCAATACTTTTTCTTTTCTGACAACATATTTTTGGTGAAATAAATTCATATCATGGAAAAAAATTTCCATCAAAAGTTTATTATGAAGTTAAAATATATTATTCTTATATAAATATGTTAAATATATTTTAAAAATTACATAGAAAGCATTCAGTTTTTTAAATAAAATAACTTTTTTATGTAGGAGGAGCAAAGAGAAAAGGAAACAACACGTATAAAAGGTAATTTTTCTCAAGAATTTATTAAAGAAACCAACTTATAGCAATGCACATCTTAAAATATCAAGAAGCTGACCTAAATGTTACCTAAATATTGTTTTTAAAACCATGGAAGTATAAGGGAAATGTTAATGGATTAGTATGTGAGCGGGGATATATTTCTCAGAAAACAAAACTTGCAATGTCTTATCTTAATATGTTTAATTTAAATATTTGTTCCTTATTTATACCAAAAGGTATCATAGCCAGGGTCAAAAGACATGAGTATTTTATAATCCTTTGATTATGCATATTGCATAGTCCCTAGAACCTCAAAATGTTATCCTCCTACACAATTTAAGAAATGTTGGAAATAGGGGCACCTGGGTGGCTCAGTTGGTTAAGTGTCCAAATCTTGATTTCAGCTCAGGTCTTGATCTCAGGGTGGTGAGTTCAAGCCCTGCCTTGGGCTTCATACTGAGCATGCAGCCTACTTTAAAAAAGAAAAAAAAGGAAAAGAAAAGAAATGTTGGATATTCGAAATGTAATAGTATCTAACAGCTTTAAGAATTAATGTTACATATTAATATCATACTATATTAAATATTGTATATTGTATACATATATAATATTAAATATTATTCAAGATACTTAAAATATTATATAGTATGANAAACTTAGATTTTAAAATACCGAACATGCAACATAAATAATGTAATGAGAGAAGCATTAGTCTTAGAGAACTAGAAGTCTAGATGAAGTCTAGATTTGTGGTGAGTCTTCAGTCTCTAATCATGTCTTCTCTTTTGTGAAGTGGTGCTAATAGTAAGTACCTTGAAAAATTATTGAGATGATATGTGAGATATGTAAGCATCTTTATATATTGTAAGGCACTCTAGAAATGTTAGATGTTACTTTAATTGGTGTGAAACCAACCCGCAGGCCCTTCCCACTGTGGACCAAACATTTTATAATCTTATAGAAGCATGTTTTTTAATTTTTAATTTTTTAATGTTTATTAATTTTTGAGAGAGACTGAGCATGAGCAGGGGAGGAGCAGAGAGAGATGGAGACACAGAATCCAAAGAAGCAGGCTCCAGACTAGGATGTCAAAACAGACCCCGATACTGGGCATGAATTCAGGGACTGTGAAATCATGACCTGAGCCAAAGTCAGACGCTTAACCAACTGAGCCACCCAGGCATCCCCAGAAGCATGTACTTTTAAATTTTATTTTAAAAAATCAGGGAATACTTAGCTAAAAATACTTAAGAAACTATCTACATTTTCTGATTTAAGGGACATTCCAAACCTGAGCTTTCTAGCCTTTTTAGAATCTTCTCCTGCTAAAACAGGTTGATTTTATTTAGACAAGACTTTTCTATTCTTGATTATCATGAAATTGTTAATTCCTAATTACATATTCAACATTGTACAGATGATGATAGCAACTCAGAATTTTACTATTTCATCCCACTGTCCATTATAACCCTCAAAAGAGTCTGAATTTTAAAAAGTAACATTGTCCTTATAAGTAAGATTTGGCTTATGAATATGTAATATTAACAGTCTAATTTTCTTTTACAGCAAATAAAGATCACTCTAAAGATGAATTCTGCCTTGCAACAAAAAAGGTCACTTGCGACCCTTCAGAGATTAGCTTGACAACACATCCCAGCAGTGGTACCTTAAGCTTATTGACACTACCATCTGATTCTTATTACAGCCAAAGTGTAGAAGCAGCTGATGACTGGTTTTCTGATGACACTCCAGCAAAAGAGAGTTCTCCAATGCCTTTTCTCAGGGAACCTCTAATGGAAAAAGTATTTTCATATCTATCAACAATTCCATTAGAAGAATGTACTGAAAGTGTACTGAATATGTCACTTTATGATGATCAGAAAGATGACAGCATTAAGGAAATATTTTCACGAAGAAATGCAGAGGTTGAAATACAAAAATTTCAACATAATATTGAATGACTTTTTTCTTTTGAAACTTTGTATACACTGAAATCATGGAAAGTTGAAACCAAATTATCAGCTTCTGAGTCTCTTAAAATGTCCATACTAATATTACTTTTCTTGTTCTTTGCCATATAGTGGTCCTCCTTCCTTTGCCGATTCTTATTTCTAGAAACAAATGCAGGAAAAATTACAGTGACATCATGAACATTAAGCTTAACTCCTTGTATCTCATCAAAGGATATAATAAATAATCCAAATGTATTTTAACATGCAGAGAAAATAAGAAATCTTCAGCACAAATAGATTTTTGAATAAAACATTCACAGCATTTCTTTATACTTTTGACATTTTTCAATTTTATTTCAATGTGTGTAGGGCTGGGCAGAATACTTCCATCAGCTGTTCTGAATTTTAAATACATCAATCACCTACCATTCAAATGTTATTTTGTCACGATGTTGGTAAACATTATCCTGTTGCTCTTTTAGGGGGGCCTGGAACACTGTGAGAATCCAGAATATAATTTTTTCTTTGCCTTCTCCTGTGTCTGCTTCTCAGAATGGTTTCCCAATCCTTACCCCACTGTGATGGAAATGTGGACATTTATGTTCTTGAGCAGCTGATTCAAGCTAGATGAATCAGAGTTCCTCTCTAATCAGAGACCCTTGATCAGATTTCTATGTTTGGTCCTGAGGGATTTCTGACACCCACTATGTAATTAATCTTTTTTCCCCCTCTTTCTCCTAAATACTGTCCATGTATTTAGTCCCCTTTTTCTTTTTTTCTTTGGGAAAAAATATTAAATGTAATATTAGCTTTTGTGTTTGTTACTCCTACCAAACCTGTGCAGGCCTTCCCAAGAGATAAATCATACCTATTACAGTAAATGAAAATAAACTTGTCTCAGTTAAGATAGTAGCATTACCCAGGTCTATCATTTCTGTCCCAGGGGAAATATTAAAAAGGATTAGAACACCTATCTTCTGAAGCCCCTTGTCATTTCTACTAGTTATCAGTTGTGAGAACATCTCTCTAATATCCACCCCTCCATCTAAATAAGTTATTTCAGTTTAAGGTCTGTAAGGAATCACATATATATTAAATGTTTTCTGTCTCTTGGTGTCCTATCCCAGAAAAGTCATCTCTACTTTTGGTGAGATGCTAAAACTTTCCTAGGAATTTGGGGTTGGAAATAAGAGATTGTAGCTTTGATCTGATTAGTCTTTGGAATAGAGGAAACAAACTGGGGAGCTGTGGGCTGTCATGTCTTACCTTGTGGTTTGGGAAGGGAAAACAGTAAATCTACAGTGAGAGAGCAGTGGAGCACTTGCAAAGTGAAAAGCAGAGATGAGAGATCAGGAGAATGCAATTCCTGGCTTTCTAACGGTTCTTCATTTCCTTGTTCCAACCCTTCATGAAGGGTTGGCTTGGCTTCGTATAGCACACGTTATCCTAATAATAAATCCCCCTATTTGCTTAAGCTAGCAAGATCTGATATTTGTTAGTGTCCTGTTTTTAACTATTGTTCTGGGTTTTGGTTAAAGTGCCCTTGTAATTTTATAACAAATTATCCCTTTTGCATAAAGCAGGAAGAGTTTTGTTTCTGTTACTAGGACCGACGCATCCTAACCAAATTTCATTTTCATTAGAAATGAAAAATAACTGTATATACGCATGTACAGTAATTGTTATATTACTGTATAATGAATAGATTGAATTTATTTCTCAAAGCCTAATGCATTTACTTGTTGATTAAAATGTTAATATATCATAGACATATACATTGTTCTCTTTGAAAAGAGGAATGAGCAGTACATATGAAATTACACTGGTCTAAAATAATCTTTTTTAAAATTTTAAAAATGTTTTTGTTTATTTCTGAGAGAGACAATGCGAGCACAGGAGGGTCAGAGAGAGAGGGAGATACAGAATCTGAAGCAGGCTCCAGGCTCTGAGCTAGCTGTCAGCACAGAGCCCGTCGCAGGGCTTGAACCCACAAACCGTGAGATCATGACCGGAACCGAAGCTGGACACTTAACCAAGTGAGCCATTCAGGCACCCCTAAAATAATCCTATTTTCAAGAATTGTGAAGGATCTGGGGCGCCTGGGTGGCTTAGTCGGTTAAGCGTCCAACTTTTGCTTAGGTCATGATCTCGCGGTTCGTGGGTTCGAGCCCCGCGTCGGGCTCTGTGCTGACTGCCAGCTCAGAGCCTGGAGCCTATTTCAGAGTCTGTGTCTCCCTCTCTCTCTGACCCTCCCCTGCTCACGCTGTCTCTCTCTCTCCTAGAAATAAAAAAATAAAAAAAATTAAAAAAAAAAAGAATTGTGAAGGATCTGAGATTTCACCATTCATGCCCTCTGACAACTTAGATTTCAATGGTTTTGTGTCTCTTGGGTCAGTGACAAAGGACAGTCTATTATTCATAGCAATAGCAAGGGTGGCTTTTGAAAGAGGCTGACATCCATGGAATAGATCATTTTGTCCACTTAATTATTAACATTTCTTCTGATATTGCTCTTTGGGGGGCAATTACATGAGACTCATTTATATTCCTATTCTGTGTCCATTCAGAGAAACTTATGGACATATATCTTTCTTGTTGCTAATTTTCCAATTGTACTCCTTATAAGTCCCCAACCATTCAGCCAAACCATTACTTACTCACTGCCAGCAAATCAGTAAAAATCCATAACTCTGCAAATTTATCTTTCCAAGCTATACAACTAGGTCACTTCTCAAAGTTATGCTACTGAAATTTTCACCAAGGCCATACATGAGCAGGACTCTGGTACTCCAGCTGTGAACTTTAGATGATGCTAGCATATTATACAGAACTGTTTGATAAATCAGACTCAAGTATCTTCTTCCTCAGTGAACTGATTATAAGTAACTCTACTTGATGCCATAGGTTATGTGGCAAGAGAGAGACCATGTGCCAGGAATAAGAGTCATGGGCATTTAACCATTTCCTCATGCAATTTTCCATCAATGAATGAATGAAAAAAATAATACACACACACACACACACACACACACACACACACACACACTGGAATGTTATTCAGCCACAAAAGAGAAACTCTGCCATTTGTGACATGGATGAACCTGGTAGGCATTATGCTAAGTGAGATAAGCCAAACAGAGAAAGAAAAATACTACATTGTTATATTTATATGTGAAATCTAAAAAAAAAAAAAAGAAAATTGCATTTACAGCAACAGAAAGTAGAATGGCCATTGCTGGGAACTGAGGGTTGGGGAAAATGGAAAGAAATTAGTCAATGGGTACAAATTTTCAAGCACAAGATGGGTAAGTTCTAGGATCTGATGTACAGCATGGTGACTATAGTTAATAGTACTATAGTGTATACTCAGAATTTGCTAAGAGAACAGATCTTACCACATACACTCAAAAAAATAACTATGTAAGGTGATGGAAGTGTTAATTAACTTAATTGTGGTAAATGTTTTACAACATATAGATATATCATCATGTCGTACATCTTAAATATATACAATTTTATTTTTCAGCTTTACCTCAATAAAGTTGGGAAGCAATAAAATAAAAGCATCTTTAAAAGCTATTACATTAAATTCTAAGACTTCAGGAAACTATCAGATGCCCTTGAAACTCATGATAATATCTTCATCATCAGCCTAGAGATTTAAAAAGCCCAAAAAACTGGAAATCAATAAAACTGATGTTCTTTGGTAGAAATGTCTGCTTTAAAAAATCCACTAAAGCACCATGAAAATATAATAAAAAGTTGTACTGACTTTGCAGTGTAAACAAATATTGATATTTTCTTTAAAAAAAGAAAAAAAAAGACGTGTTAGGTTACATCCAGATCAGCCTAATATAGCTATAGTACTAAGTTCTCTCTGACAACTCTGTCTGATGCCTTGTGTATTATCATGTCTTTCCACTCTGGCTTTGCATAAAAAATATTCCAAGCCCTAGGTGAACTGTGGGAATTGTTTGACCTACTGGTTTCTAACATTCTTTCCCCAGCTTCAGGTAATTTCCTTATTTGCATGTGCAGATCAGTATTCAACTAAAGATTCAGGGGGAACCTTCTACAAACCTCCAAAACTTGCTCTTTGTTCATTCCCTCCTCCCTGGCACTCTGCCTTGCTAATTGTAGCTTCTCTCACCTCCTGATATGCCCGTATCTGTCTCCTGAACTCATCAAGATTACCAGATTCTAGGTTCTTTCAAAAGACCAACAAAAATGATAAACCTTTAGCCAGACTCATCAAGAAAAACAATAACAACAACAGAGAGAGAGAACTCAAAATTAGAAATGAAGTAGGAGAAATAACAACCAACACCCCAGAAATATAAATAATTATAAGAAAATATTATGAAAAATTATATGAGAAAAAATTGGACAACCTAGAAGAAATGGATAAATTCCTAGAAACATATAACCTCCAAAACAGAATCAGCAAGAAATAGAAAATTTGAACAGATCTATTAACCAGCAATTAAATTGAATCAGTAATCCAAAAACTCCCAACAAACAAAAGTCCAGGACCAGACAGCTTTACAGGTGAATGCTACCAAGCATTTAAAGAAGAGTTGGGAGGAGGAGCCAAGATGGCAGAACAGCATGGAAGTTTTTTTGTGTGTCTTGTGTCCATGAACTATAGCCAGATCAACACTAAACCACCCTGCACATACAGAAAACTGAGTTGAGGATTAACAACAATCTGCACAACCCGCAATCACAGAACTCAGCAGGTATGCGGCGTGGAGAGGTAAACTGGGGAAGAGAGAGGCCCCGGAGGGCAGGAAGCTGCTTTTGCTTGTGGAGGGAGNGGGGGGAGTATGGGAAAAGCACCCCCCCAAAAGCAGCTGAAGACAAAGTGGAAAAGTGGAAATAACCACAGGGACTGAAATGAAAAGGTAGAAAAGAGAAAGGAGAGGGTTTAAATTCCATTAAGACTCTATAAACAGGAGGGGCACAGAGCCAGAACTCCACAGCTCGATACCTGGCAGTGAGAAGGGTGAATCCCCAGGAGCAGAGTGAAGTCTGGGGTCCTTGGGCCACATGGGTAGAGGCGGTTCCCCTGCTGGGGGGATTCCCCACAGGCAAAATCCCAGCGGATCCTGGAGAACAAACACATTTGCTGGTGCTACAACAAGGTTGTTAAGGGTAAAGTCTGGTGCCAGATGTGGTTGTGATTTTCCATAATCCCTGAAACGCTACTGCTACACGACCACGTGAACTTTTTCTGGGGCGGGCTGATACCCAGGCGCAATCTCTGGGAATTGGCAGCAGCGCAGTCCTGCAAACGTTCCTGCATGTGGCCGGCACCCGGCCATTATAGAGGGGCAGAACGGGTCAAAGCTGTAGTCCCCCAGAAGTAAGGGTCCGGAAAAACAGCGCATCTGAGATAAAACTCAGGAGGAAGGTGCCGCCTGGCAACCTGACGGCTTGGCCATGGACAGAGTAAAACGAGGAAGTGTATGGAAACTGGAGACAAAGGACAGGTACACAATTGTTGATCAGGGAGATCCGACTTGCGCTACTAGAGACTGGGTAGCTGGGTGCCGCCATTTTCACTGCCCCCACCCCCCACACATGCACAAACACACTAAACAAGCCTCACAACTATCCACCCGAGTAAGCTAAGCAGCGCCATCTAGTGGAGAACAGCCATAACACTAAGCCCCGCCAAAATAGTCCAACCTCGCTCTTCAGGAACACCACAAGTCTCCCTGTCTACTTAGTTTATAGACTATAAAGTGCTTCATAGGTTGGCTTCTAGGGGAAAACGATGTAATTTCAATCATATTTCAGTCTGTTCACTGGTCCATCTATTTAATTTACTTTCCTTTACGTTTCTTTTCTTTCTTCTATCAATCACACCTTGAGATCATAAAAGCCATATATGAAAGACCCAATGCTAGTATCATCCTCAATGAGAAAGACTGAAAGCTTTCCCCCTAAGGTCAGGAACAAGACAGGGATGTCCACTCTCGCCACTGTTATTCAACATAGTATCAGAAGTCTTAGCCTCAGCAATCAGACAACACAAAGAAATAAAAGGTATCCAAATCAACAAGGAGGAGGTCAAACTTTCACTCTTCGCAGATGACAGGATACTCTATATGGAAAACCCAAAACATTACACCAAAAAACTGCTAGAACTGATCCATGAATTCAGCAAAGTGGCAGAATATAAAACCAATGCACAGAAATCAGTTGCATTCCTATACACCAACAATGAAGCAACAGAAAGAGAAATCAAGCAATCGATCCCATCTACAATTACAACAAAAACATAAAATACCTAGGAATAAATCTAATCAACGAGGTGAAAAATCTATACACTGAATACTATAGAAAGCCTATGACAGANATGGAACTAGATGGTATTATACTAAGTGAAATTAGTCAGTCAGAGAAAGACAAATATCATATGACTTCACTCACATGAGGACTTTAAGTTACAAAACAGATGAATATAAGGGAAGGGAAGCAAAAGTAATATAAAAACAGGGAGGGGGACAAAAACATAAGAGACTATTAAATATGGAGAACAAACAGAGGGTTACTGGAGGGCTTGTGGGAGGGGAATGGACTAAATGGGTAAGGGGCACTAAGGAATCTACTCTTGAAATCATTGTTGCACTATATGCTAACTAACTTGGATGTAAATTTAAAAAATAAAATGAAATGAAAAAATAAAAAAGACTGAAAGAATGAAATAAATAAAGAAGAGTCAACATCTATTCTTCTCAAACTATTCCAAAAAATAGAAGGTAAACTTCTAAATTCATTCTATTAGGCCAGCATTATCTTGGTACCAAATTAAAGACACCACAAAAAAAATAAATAAATAAAGAGAACCATAGGCCAATATCTCTGCTGAACATAGATGCAAAAATCCTCAACAAAATATTAACAAACCAAGTCCCACAATGCATTTTAAAAATTATTCACTGTGATCAAGTGGGATTTATACCTAGGATGAAAAGGTGGCTCAGTATTCACAAATCGATCAACATAATGCAATCAACATTCGAGAGAAAGGATAAAACCCACATGATCATTTCAATAGATGCAGAAAAAGCATCTATTTTTATGTGGTGACAAAGTACCACATCCATTCATGATAAAAATCCACAACAAAGTAGAGGGAACATACCTCAATGTAAAAAAGGCTACATGTGAAAAGTCCACAAGGGGCACCTGGGTGGCTTAGTTGGTTAAGCTTCTGACTTCAGTTCAGGTCATGATCTCATGGCTCATGGGTTCAAGCCCCACATCCGACTCTGTGCTGACAGCTCAAAGCCTGAAGCCTGCTTCACATTCTGTATCTCCTTCTCTCTCTCTCTCTCTGCCCCACCCTCTTTGTGTTCTCTCTCTCTTATAAATAAATAAACTTTTTTAAAAAAAATCCACAGCTAACATCATCCTCACTGGTAAAAACAAACAAACAAACAAAACACCTCCCCAAAAAAACCCAGAGCTTTTCCTCTAAGATCAGGAATAAGACAAGAATGTCCACTCACATGACTGTTATGCAACATAGTACTGGAAACACTAGCCAAAGCAAACAAAAAAAAGAAACGAAAGGCATCCAAATTGGCAAGGAAGAAGTAAAATTCTCACTATTTGCACATAACATGATACTATATATAGGAAACCCTAAAGACTCCACCAAAAACCTTCTAGAACAGACCAATGAATTCAGTAAGATCATAGGGTACAAAATCAAATATAGAGAAATCTGTTGCATTTCTATACACAAATAATAAGTAGCAGAAAGATAAAATAAGAAAACAATCCCATTTACAATTGCACCCAAAATAATAAAATACATGGGAATCATCTTAACCAAGGAGGTGAAAAATCTGTGCTCTGAGAAGTATAAAACACTGATGAAAGAAATAGAAGATAACACAAACAAATGGAAAGGTATTCCATGCTCATGGGATGTAAAAACAAGTATTGTTAAAATGTCTACTACCCAAAGCAATCTACAGATTTAATGTAATCCCTATCAACAGCTTTTTTACAGAAGTAGAACAGATAATCCTAAAATTTATATGAAACCACAGAAGACCCTGAATAGACAACAGAGCTTAAAAATGAAAAACAAAATTGGAAGTATCACAATCATAGATTTCCAGGTATACTACAAAACTGTAGTAATCAAAACAGTATAGTATTGACATGAAAATAGACACACACATCAATAGAACAGAATAGAGAGCCCAGAAATAAACTCCTGATTATAAGGTCAATTGATCTTCAACAAAGCAGGAAAGAATATGCAATGGGAAAAAGACAGTCTCTTCAACAAATGGTGTTGGGAAAACTGGACAGCCACATGAAAAAGAATGAAACAAGACAACTTTCTTTTCTTTTAAATTTTTTAATTGTTTTAATTTATTTCTGAGAGAGAGAGAGACAGTGTGAGCAGGAGAGAGGCAGAGAGGGAGACACAGAATCCCAAGCAGGCTCCAGGCTCTGAGCTGTCAGCACAGAGCCCAATGCGGGGCTCAAACCCACGAACTGTGAGATCATGACCTGAGCTAAAGTCGGACGCCCAACCAACTGAGCCACCCAGGCGCCCCAAGACAATTTTCTTATACCATACACAAAAATAAATTCAGAATGGATGGAAGACCTAAATGTAAAGCCTGAAATCATAAAAATCCTAGAAGAGAGGTAATTTCTTCAACACTAGCTGTAATAATATTTTTCCAGATGCGTCTCCTGAGGCAAGGAAAATAAAAGCAAAAATAAACTGTTGGGACTACATCAAAATAAAAAGGTTCTGCACAGCAAAATAACCAACAAAACTAAAGATAACCCACTGAATGGAGGAAGATATTTGCAAATGGCATATGAATCTGATAAAGGGTTTGTGTCTAAAATATATAAAAGGGACGTCTGGTGGCTTAGTCAGTTGATCATCCAACTTTTGATTTCAGCTCAGGTCATGATACCAGGGCCATGGGATATAGGCCTGCATCAGGCTCTGCACTGAGAGTGGAGTCTGCTTAAGATTCTCTCTCTCTCTCTCTCTCTCTCTTTCTTTCTCTTTTCTTCTCTCCCTCCCTCTCTGTCTGTCTCTCTTTCTCCCCACTGCTTGTGCTCTCTAAGAAAAAAAATAAAAATAAAAAATAAGTAAAATATATAAAGTTTTTTGTTAACACCAAAAAAACCCAAATAATCTAATTAAAAGTGGGCAGAAGACATGAAAAAACATTTCTCCAAAGAAGATATCCAGATATCCAAGAGAAACATGATAAGATGCTCAACACCACTCATTATCAGGGAAATGTAAATTGAAACCACAATGAGATATCACTTCACAGCTGTCAGAATGGCTAAAATAAAAACACAAGAAACAAATGTTGGTGAGGATGTGGAGAAAAAGAAACCCTTTTGCACTATTGGTGGAAATGCAAACTAGTGCGGCCACTATGGAAGACAATATGGACAATATGGAGTTTCCTTAAATTAAAAGCGGAACTAATCTATGATCCAGTAATCACACTACTGGATATTTATCCAAAGAATATGAAAACACTAACTTGAAAGGATATATGCACCCCTATGTTTATTATAGCATCATTACAATAGCCAAAATATGGAAACAGCCCAGTGTTCATTGATAGATGAATGGATAAAGAATAGGTGGGAGATATATATATATATATCACATGGTTGGATCTAGAGAGCATAATGCTAAGCAAAATAAGCCATTCAGAGAAGGACAAATACCATATGATTTTATTGGTATGATTTTATGATTTTATTCATATGTGGAATTTAAGGAACAAAACAGTGAACAAAAGAGGAAAAAAAGAGACAAACCAAAAACATACTCTTACTATAGAGAACAGATAATTTCCACTGGGAAGATGTTTGGGTGAGGGGATGGCTGAAATAGGTGAAGGGGCTTAAAAGTACACTTACCTTGATGGGCGCTGAGTAATATATGGAGTTGTTGAATCACTATATTGTTCATCTAAAATTAATATATTTCTGTACATTATACTGGAATTTAAAAAGGAATCACCTAATTCTGAATTTCCCTTCCCCCCTCTGTAGTGTGGAAACTGCCTCCAGGAAGTAAGTTTGGGAAATAAACTTATTTCTCAAATCTACCTTCTTTCTTATAAAGCCAGAATGATATTTATAATGCAAATCTGGTATTATCTTGCTTCACTTAAAACCCTTCAATTGCTTCCACCTAACACTAATCTCTTTCTTAAACTCTAGGTAGTAGTCATCCTAAGCATTTTTGAAATTCATCAGGCTGTTACATTCACCTATGTCTATTTTATTCTGTACTCCTCACTCCTTTAAATTTAAAATGCAGTTTTCTGTGGTCAAAGGGTACAAACTTCCAGTTATAAGTTCTGGGGATATAATGTACAGCGTGGTAATTATAGTTAATA
Organism: Crocuta crocuta; assembly: GCF_008692635.1. NCBI lineage: Eukaryota > Metazoa > Chordata > Mammalia > Carnivora > Hyaenidae > Crocuta > Crocuta crocuta. The sequence goes on from NW_027532591.1 coordinate 3,555,322, forward strand.
ATACTGTATTACATATTTGGAAGCTACTAAGAAAGTGGATCTTAAATGTTGTCACCACAAAACAAGAAATGGTAATATGGGACACAAGAGAGGTATCAGCTAACACTATGGTGGTAATCATTTTACAATATATAAGTCTATCAAATCAACATATTGTACACCTTAAACATACACAATGGTATATGTCAATTATATCTCAACAAGCTGGAAAAAAGACAATTCTTTTCCTTTATGAAATATTCTATAACCACTTTCTGCATTCAGGCACAGTCAGTTCTTTCTTTTTCTGTACTTACACTTTATCTAGTACTGAATTCAATTGATATTATTGTTAACTCTATGGTTATGTGTTCCTCATACTACATTAAAATTATTTATATATCTATCCTACCACCACTAGATTATTAGCTCATTACAGATAAGGCTTATGTCTTCTTAATGTTTCTATCTCCAGGATTTACCACAATGCATAGCACATAGTGGATGTATAATAACCATTTGAGAATTCAGAATTATTCCTGTTTACCCCACCTCCAAAATATCCCTCAAATGTATTCTCTTCTATCTCATCTGTTGCTACTCTAATCTAAGTCATCATTTTATCTTGCCTACATTACCACAAGTCTCATAATTATCTCCATTTTTTCCCTCTTGCCCTTGAACAACTCATTTTTTACACAACGTCCAGAGTAATACTTTGAAACATAAGTCAGATTACCACAGTCCCCTTCTTAAAATCTTCCAGTGCCCTTTTGTTGTACTAAAATACATTCCAAACACCTTAGCATTTTCTATACAGCTTTGTAGGAGCAACTACTTTCTACGTCATTGATTTCATTTTGAATACTTCCCTGTTCAGTACATTCCAGCCACTCTGGCCATTCCATTTCTCCAACATACCACACTTATTTCTGCCTTAGTCCTTTGTACTTGTCCTCTCTGCTTGTAATGATCTACTTCTAGAGTTTTATATGGCTGGCTCTTAAATATTATTTTGATTTCATCTCAAATATCACTTCCTTAGAGGAGCCTTACCTGAATTTCATGCAGAGTAGGATGGCAGAAGAAAAGAAAAAAGCTGGGGTGCCTGAGTAGTTCAGTTGGTTAAGTGTCTGACTGTAGCTCAGGTCACCGTCATGATTCAGGGGTTTGAACCTCATGTCAGGCTCTGTGCTGATAGCTCAGAGCCTGGGGCCTGCTTCAGATTCTGTGTGTGTGTGTGTGTGTGTGTGTGTGTGTGTGTGTGTGCCCCTCCCCCTACTATCTCTCTCTCTCTCTCTCAAAAATAAGTAAACATTTAAAAATAATAATAGGTAAAAAAATAAAAGAAAAAACTCTGTGATGTGGTATTGGGTTGGAATTAGAGGTATTCATATGTATATATTATATGCATTGTGTGTTTGTGTGTGTATATTTATTTACACTGATACCTCTAGTACTACTAATAGCATTAGTATTTTTACACTATGTGCACATACTATATTTATTAATACTGAGAAATTATCCCAGTGGTAATGAACACAGTTAATGCCCAGACTTGGTTTCTAAAAACTATTCTCCACTAAAAGGAAATAATATTCTTTGAAGAAATGGTTAATTCTAGGACTTAGGCAGGGAAAGTACACAGTAAACCTGGAACGTTTTCTTGCACCTAAAGTAAGAAAGTGCTCATTGAAAAAAGAAAAAAAAAGGAAAGGAAAGGAAAGAAAAGTGCTCATAAATTGATAGGACTATGCCCAAAGAACAAGTGAGCTCCCAATGGTCAAATTAAGAAAAGTTTGTGGACAAAATGAATAACAATAAATTGTAATATATTGAATAAAAAAGATTCCATGAATCCATCCTGATAACTTTTTTAAAGTTTTTAAATGGGTAAGGATAGAAAGCCAACTAATAAATGAAGAAAGAATAATAGAATTAGGAAATCACCATTTGCAACATCCTTGGTAATAACTGAATCATGCAAGAAGACTATACCAACACATTAAGTTTAAGATAGTTGAGAACTTGATATTTACAGTCTCAAAAATCACTCACAGTTTATGTACAAAAAGAAAAGAAAATACCTTTACAATGAAAACAATCTGAAAGTGATCAAACCAAGTGGTCAAATTTATATCACAAAAAGTAGGACCAATTGACATTATTATTTGCCTCATGTTATGATGTACTGAGGACACAAGAATTCCTATGCAGTCCTTGCCCCACAAATTACCTAAATTTAATCATAAGATAATAACCAAGTAAGCACAAGTTAAAGCGTATTCTGCATTGCAACTGTTCTGGATTCTTTAAAAAAAAAAAAAAACCCACAATATCATAAAAAAACAATAAAAGGCTAGTAAATTGTTCTTTATGAAATGAGGTTAAAGAAACAAGTCAGCTAAATATAGCATGTGGTACTTGATTAGACACTGGATCTATCTCTTTCTCTCTATCTCTGTCTCTCTCTCTCAGACACATACAGTCACACAGTTATAAAGAATGTTATCAGAACAATTGGGGAAATTTGACTATGAACTATGTATTAATAATATTGTATCAATGTTAAATTTCATGAGTTGGTGATTTTAATGTAATGTAGGAGAATGTCCTCATTCTTAATAGTCACATGCTGAAGTACTTAGAATGCTCTATTTCCCACATCTATAACAAAATTGCTTAGTTTGCTATCTTCAACTAGAACTCCCAGTCATTGGCTGATGATAAAAAGATAAAAACAATTGTTTAAATAAGATTGGCTTAGAAGTGATATGCACAATGAACTGCAGTGAAATCATTGAAGAACTTGTAGTATGATAGAAGCAATTTGAGCTGAATCTTGATCTATGACCAGTATTTAGCTTGACAGAGAAGTAGAAGGGTTACACAGGTAGAGTGGTCAGCATTACACATGCAAGTGCAGCAGGAAGCTTGTGTTGGGATTCAGACTTAATCTAATGTAGCAGAAGTAGGAGTCTGGGAAGGGATAGAATGGTGGGAAATAAGACTAAAAAATGGACAACTAAATTGTGGAAGCTATGAATGCCAAGCTAAGATTTCGAGTTGATTCTACAGGCAATTGTGTCATCAAATATTTTTAAATAGAGAAAGGTGTTTTTGAAAGAAAATAATAGAACAGTATTGAAAGTTTTTTCTATACCCAAGGTCAAAATTGAAATTTTAAAAATTCAAGATATAGAAAATTTCGATTTTATTTTCTTTAAAAATTTTTTAAAAATGTTTATCTATCCTTGGGAGTGAGAAACAGACAGAGTGTGAATGGGGGAGGAGGAGAGAGAGAGGGAGACACAGAATCTGAAGCATGCTGCATGCTCTGAGCTGTCAGCACAGAGCCTGATGCAGGGCCTAAACTCACGAACTGTGAGATCATGACCTGAGCCGAAGTCGGATGCTCAACCAACCGAGCCATCCAGGCGCCCCTAAAAAATTTCAATTTTAAAGAATAAACACAGTATCACTGTCCCTTTTCCCACATTTAGATTATTTAAATCATAAATGACATTGTGTACTTTAACAAAGCAAAGTTACAAAGCAAATTTAAGGAAATCCAATATCCTTGAGGAGATCCAAACTTGCCAGCTAGTTTAGATCTCCTCAAGTAGAAATATCAGATATTAAAATATTTTATATCCTTCCTTGAATCTGCTAAAGATGTCTTTTTGAGTGTTGTCTGATTATTTTTATAACTCCTGAATTTTTAGAATTATGTTTCATTTTCCGGGTTTCTAAATTCAGGGGGTAATTATTAAATTATAGATTCTTATATTTTAGTTCTTCTATTCAAAACCACACAGTCTTGGCAGCACTATTTTTTATTAGAATTTTACCAACATGCTTCTCTTTTCATTGGTATTATTAAATGTGCACACGCACGCACACACACACACGCACAAGCTAGACCAACAAAAGTAAAATGAAAGTGGCCTTTTAACTTACTGAATTAAGCAAACTGGGGATTTGAATCATAGTATAAAAAAACTTTCCTATGAAACAAATAAAATAGTAACATTTGTAGTCTAATTAAAAGTAGGTTATACTCTTTCCTGGGTAGTGAAAAGGAGTAACCTTGATAGTATGTGACTATCCGGAAGGCTGTTAAGAAACGCCTCCTATCACCATTCAGGGCTGAGGTAGGATTGTGCCGAGAACAATATGCTTTCAAAAGGGAAAGCCTGCTCAACAACAACTTCTTGTATACACTTCAACTACAAACACCATGCCACAGGCGTCTTCTTCACTAACACCAATGTAAAAGAGTTGGAATTTTTTTTTTCCTTTTCCTTTTTTGGGCCTTTTAACCACCCCACTTCAAACTTAGAGTATTTCATGGATTCTCTATGGATTTGCTTATGCTAGACGTTTATTAAGATATGTGGTCATTCACTTAGCATAATGTTTTCAAGATTTTTAAACATTTCAAGATTCATCCATACTATTCCGTGAGTCAGTACTTTATTCCTTTTTATGGCTGAATAATATTCCATTTAATGAATATACTCTTTTTGCTTATTACTCTTTTTTTACATTTTAAAAATTTTAACTGAAATATAGTCGACATACAATATTGTCAGTTTAAGGCATACAACATAGTGATTCAACAATTATGTACATTGCAAAATGCTCACCACAATCAGTATAGTTATCATCTGTCACTATACAAAGTTATCACACATTATTAACGATATTCCTTATGCTGTACTTGTCATCTCTGTTATTTATTTTATAACTGGAAGTTTGTTCACATATGCATGAAATCATATGGTATTTGTCTTTCTCTGTCTGACATACCTCACTTAGTAATATCCCCACTAAGTCCATTCATGTTGTTGCAAATGGCAAGATTTCATTCTTTTTATTTTTTTTAAAAGCAATCTCTACATTCACTGTGAGGGGTTGAACTCATGACCCTGAGTTCAAATGTCAGATGCTTCAGTGGCTGAGTCAGCCAGGCACCCCAAGGTTTTATTCTTTTATATGACTGAGTAATATATTCCATTGTATCTATATACACATCTTCTTCATCCATTCATGTATCAATGGACATTTAGGTTGTTTCCACATCTCATTACTCTTTTTTTTTTTTCAAGTTTTCTAGTCTTTTAAAAAAAATTTTATTTTAAAGAAAATCAGAAAGAGAGAGCACATGCACATGAGTGGAGGAAAGGGGCAGAGAGGGAGAGAGAATCTTAAGCAGGCTCCATGCCCAGTGCAATGAGCATGTGGGGCTCAATCTTACAACCATGAGATAATAACATGAGATGAAATAAAAAATCGGATGCTCAACTGACTGAGCTAACCAAACATCTCTCACATTTCATTACTTTAAGCTAAAGATCAAAGTCCTTTCTGTGATTTGCAAGACTTTCCGTGATCTGATCCCTGTTACCACTCCCATTCCAGCCATTCCTACTTCTACTGCTATGTCACTTGGCTCCTTTCAGCCCCTCACCTGAGCCTCATGCTTTCTGATTCTGGCCTTTTCTGTGTGCTATCCCCCTCTACCTGGGTTGGGACACACCTACTCTCCTCATCCTTCAAATCTCAGTTCAAATACCACAGTCTCAGAAAGAAATTCAGTTCTCAGTTGGATACATCTCCTTGTTACTCACTATCACTGTCATAGCAGCTTGCACCTGACCACAATGACACTCACCCCACCTGTGTAAAAATGCCTTATTTTGGTTTTTAAAAAAATTTTTAATGTTTATTTTTTAATTTTTTTTAAGTTTTATTAATTTCTGAGAGAGAGGCAGTGTGATCAGGGGAGGGTCAGAGAGAGAGGGAGATACAGAATCCGAAGCAGGCTCCAGGCTCTGAGCTAGCCGTCAGCACAGAGCCCAATGCGGGGCTCGAACCCACGAACCGTGAGATCATGACCTGAGCCAAAGTCGGACGCTTAACCAACTGAGCCACCCAGGCGCCCCTATTTTTTTATTTTTGAGAGAGAAAGATACAGAGTGTGAGCAGGGGAGGAGCAGAGAGAGAGGGAGACACAGAATCTGAAGCAGGCTCCAGGCTCTGAGCTGTCAGCACAGAGCCTGATGTGGGGCTTGAACTCATGAACCACAAGATCATGACCTGAGCTGAAGTTGGACACTCAACTGACTGAGCCACCCAGATGCCCCCAAAATGCCTTATTTTGTACCCTCACTGTATTCTCAATGCTACCTAATGGGTGGTCAACAAATATTTGCTGAAGTAACAAAACAATATAGGGGAACACAAGACTATAGAAGCTTAGCATAAAAACAAGAGTATCAGATAACCATTCAAGCAAACATCTCCCTTTAATGTCTGGAAAAGGAGCAGTAACATTCCCAGTGTTACACAGAGCAGAACTGAGGTTTCTGACTCCTAGTCCTGAGTCACTTCCATAGTTCCCAGTATGATGTTCCTAACCTTGCTTCAATGTCTACCTATACAAGTCTGATTCATCTTTCAAGATATAACTGACCCCTAAGCCTCTCAAGGATGTCTTTCTCATTACACATCAGTCCCATCCCAACCCACAAAGTTAGAATTGCCTGCTTTTCTCTCCATGTTCTCCAAACACCCTCTAGCTTTGATTTTCCCCTTTAGTGCTATGCTTATAGTTGTGCTCTTCCAAGGCAACACCATGTCTGACTCCTCCTTCCACAAGGAGACATGTGTGCAGTAGTACAAATGCAGTGTGTGAAGTGTACTGTGATACCAGACAGCAGAGGATATTGGATTGTTGTGTAATCCCTAATTCAGCCTGGAGGCCAGGGAAGTTCCCAAGAGACAGTGAATCATGACCTGAACAAGTAGGATTAGATTCATGGATATTGCATCTGTGTTTGTGTGTGCTTTAAAGCAAAATAAGGGTGATGGTGGACAGGTTGTTTTTGTTTTATGTACAGTACCTTTCTTGGTGTTTAATTCACATATCATACAAATCACCCATTTAAAGTGTATAACTCAGTTCTCCAACCATAACTACAAACTATTTTAGAATATTTTCATCAGCCTATGAAGAAATCCTAAACTTGTTAGTAATCACTCCCATTTCTCCACCCACCATCACTGAACCTAGGCACACAGTAATATATTTTATGTCTCTCTAATTTTGCCTACTCTGTACATTTAATGTAAATGGAATCATGTAATATGTGATCTTCTGTGATTAGCTTTTTCTACTTAGGTTAATGTTCACAAGGTTCATCCATATTAGAGTGTATAACAGGACTTCATTCCTTTTTTTGCTGGTTAGTATTCCATTGTGTATTTATATCACATTTTGGTTATCCAGTCATCAGTTAATGGGCATTTGGGCTGAGACAAATCATTTGGGCTGAGAATTTTTTAAAGTAATCTCTACACCCATTCACAACCCCAAGATCAAGAGTCACATGATCTATTGACTGAGCCAGCCAAGCACCCCTAGACAAATTTTTAATGTAAGTTAATAGGCTGATGTGAGCACAAGCTAGCAAATTAAGTAATCTGTAATATATTCTGCTCACTCTATGATTCTGTTCTACATACAAGATAGTTACAAAGAAGAAACTATATTATTTACATCTGATATAATAATACATCTGTATTATTAAAACTGAATAATGTAGAATAATCTGAAGTGAATAGAAGGGATGGAAAACATGCTGAATTTGTGAAAAGTATTCATGTGGCCAAAGCTATAGCCCAATTATGTAAGCTCTAGAGTTAGGCCTTTGCAGTGCCACACCAAACCATGGAAAAGCCTGAGGCGAAAAGAAAAATATGCATCTTTATATACATGTTTTTAAGAACTTGTAATGGTTAATTTTTTATAAGTAGATTTTGAAAATATTGATGAGCTTGCATCCATTAAACCCAGAAAAGTAGAATTATACTAAATTTTGGTCTGGATATAAATAAAATATTTAAACTTAATGTTATGAGTTTTAAAACACCTACTCTCAGTTTTTCAATACTTTTTTTCAATTACTTTAACCTTCTGGATATAAATAACCAAGGAGTACCTGGGTGGCTCAGTTTGTTAAGCGCCCGACTTCAGCTCAGGTCATGATCTCATGGTTCATGAGTTCGAGCTCCGTGTTGGGATCTTGGCTGATGGCTCAGAGTCTGGAGCCTGCTTCAGATTCTGTGTCTCCCTCTCTCTCTGCCCTTCCCCCACTATGCGCGCCCGCGCGCGCGCACACACACACACATACTCTTTCAATTTCTCTCTCTCTCTCTCTCTCTAAACCAAATTAACAGTAAAAAAATTATAAATAACCAGAATTTATTACCCTTATAAAATTGGTTAAGGAGTCCTATATCTAACCTCAAGAACATCAGGATTATCTGTTTCTACAGAAGGTCTTAAAAAATTCATCTGATATGTTTTAGTGACTAGATTTCTTTAAACTATTGATTCAATTTCTTATTTTCTTAATTTTTAAAAAATGTTTTTATTTATTTTTGAGAGAGAGACAGAGCCTGAACAGGGGAGGGGCAGAGAGAGAGAGAGAGAGGAAGACTTAGAATCTGAAGCAGGCTCCAGACTCGGAGGGGTCAGCACAGAGCTTGATGTGAGCCTATGACCCACAAACAGAGATCATGACCTGAGCCGAAGTTGGACCCTTAACGGACTGAGCCACCCAGGGGCCTGATTCAATGTCTTTAATGATTATAATACTATCCAGGTTTCCAATTTCTTCTTGAGTTAATTCTGAGGATTTATACTTTTCTAAGAAACTTCTCATTTTCAGTAAGCTTTGGTATTTACTGGCACAAAGTTATTTGTAGTCACTCACTAGAAATATTTTCATCTTTGCAATATACGTGGTTACCTTTCCTTTTTTATTTTTATTATTTATTTGTGATTTTGTTTCCTCCACACCCAAGCAATTTTGCCAGCTTTTATTTTATTACTTTTTTTCCCATAAAATCAGCTTTCAGTTTGATGATTCTCACAGATGTTTGTTTCCCATTTCTTTGTTATTTTATTCTTTCTACTTTCTTTAGGGTTACTCTTTTCTTTCTCTAATTTTTAAATAGTCCTTTAGTACATTAATTTTCTTTTTTTGGGGGGGGTCCATCATTTTTATTTTTGATGGTCCTTAGATCTCAGCATATTTTTTTTTTACAAATAGTTTATTGTCAAATTAGTTTCCACATAACACCCAGTGCTCATCCCCACAAGTGTCCTCCTCCATGCCCATCCCTCCTCCCCCCCACATCCATCAGTCCTCAGTTTTTGTCAGCATTCAAGAGTCTCTCAGTACATTAATTTTCAATCACAGTTTTATAATATATTCATTTAAGATTATAAGTCATACAAATGATCTTCAACAAGGTGTCTAGGTCACTACCTGGGGAAAGGGGAGTCTGACAAACATTGTTGGGAAAGCTGGATATTTACATGCAAAAAAATGAAAAATTAAAGTTGGATCCTGCCTGTACACCATATATAAAAGTTAACTGAAAATTAATGGAGACCTAAATGTAAGACATAAAACTATAAAATTCCTGGAAGAAAACATTGGGAGAAACCTTCATAACATTGGGTTAAGCAATAGTTTTTTTTTGGATATGACACCAAAAGCATGCACAACAAAAGTAAAAATAGACAAATGGTACTACATAAAACTTAAAATTTCCTGTGCATTAAAGGACACAATCAACAGAGTGGGAAAATCTACATACAGAATGAGAATAAATAATTGCAAGTCTCGTATCTGACAAAACATTAATATCAAGACTATATAAAGAACTTCTACAACTCAACAATAATGAAACAAATAACCCAATTAAAACACAAACAAAGGAACTTGAATGAACATTTCTCTAAATGGTATATGAATGGCCAATAAGCATGAAAAGATACTCAATATCACTAATCATTAGAGAAATGTAAATCAAAACTACAATGAGATATCACCTCACACCCATGAGCATGGCTACTATAAAAATATACACAGAAAATAACATATTGGTTATATAACATGTTGGTTGTATATGAAATAACATGTTGGTGAGGTTGTGGGGAAGTTGGAACACTTGTCCACTGAAAGAGTATAAAATGATTGGAAAACAATATAGGGGTTCCTCAAAAAATTGAAAATAGAATTACCATATGATCCAGCATATGGGAATATATACAAAAGAATTGGAAGTTGAATCTCAAAGAAATATTCTGTGTTTACAGGAGCTTTATTTACAACAGCCAAAAGATGGAAGCAACTCAAATGTCCATCAAGGGATGACTGGATAAACAAAATGTGGTTTGTACATACAATGGGATATTATTCAGCCTTACAAAGGAAAGAAATTCTTTTATATGTTACAACATTATGAGGACAGTATACTAAATAAAATAAGACAGTCAGAAAATGATAAATACTGTATGAATTGTATTATATACTACTTATATGAAATACCTACAGTAGTTAAGGTTATAGAGACAGAAAGAAGAATGGTGATTGCCGGGGCTAGATGGGGAGTAGGAGGAGATAGGGTAGCAGGTTTGGTTTTGCAAGATGAAAAAGTTTTGCAGATCTGTTGGCATCACAATGTAAACATACTTAATACTACTGAACTGTGCACTTAGAAATGGTTAAGGTAATAAATTTCATGTTAGGAGTTTTATCACAATTAAAAATAAAAATAAAAGAGAAAGAGAAATTTAAGCAAAGGGAATAAACATAATGATGCAAACAATATGAGAGTCTTTGAGGCACCTGGGTGGCTCAGTCATTTGAGCTTCTGACTTCTGCTCAGGTCATGATCTCGCAGTTCATGAGTTCAAGCCCCGCATCGGGCTCACTGCTGTCCATGTGGAGCCCTCTTTGGATCCTCTGCCCCCCTTTCTCTCTGCCCCTCCCCCACTCATTATCTCTCTCTCTCTCTCTCTCTCTCAAACTCTCTCTCTGTCTCTCTCAAAAATAAATAAACATTAAACAAAATACTGGAGTGCTAACATATGGCAATTTTTAATACAACAATAGTAACAAAAACTAACAGTTTATTATGTGCAAAGCACTGTTTTAAGCACTTACATATGTTAACTCATTTAATCTTTCTAACAATCCCATAACATGGGATCTATTATTATCTTATTTTACTGATGAGGAAACTAAGGCACAGAGAGGTTAGCTAACTTGACCAAAGAATGAGTGAATGATTTTAAGACTTTTCCGATCATTGAAAAAGAAGTTAAATGATACTTTAATTGGTCATGCACATGGTTCGTGATAACAGCCATAAAAGGAAGCTGGAGGAACTGATAAAATCCAGTTATAGGAAGAACAAGTTGGGATCTACACTAATTAGCAGTGTTCCAAGGAGTGAAGTACTTAAATGATTTAATTTGCAAGTACTCTTGAAATTACATTCTTCGTATTTGATGTAGTTATACATTGGTACGCTACAGAATTGTATACCGAAGAAAATCCATGTATACAGTACTTAATTTAGCACTTTTTAAATTTTAATTCCAGTGTAGTTAACATACAGTGACTTTTTTAAAGGTGTTGTTGGATTTGGTTTGCTAATATTTTGTTGAGGATTTTTGCATCTATGTTCATCAGAGATATTGGTTTATAGCTCTCTTTTTTTGTAGTGTCTTTATTTAGTTTTGGTTTCAGGATAATGCTGGCCTCATAGAATGAATTTGGAAGATTCCCTTTTTTTGGTGGGGGGGGGAATAGTTTGAGAAGATTAGGTATTAACTGTTCTTTAAATGTTTGGTAGAAATCACCTGTGAAGCCATCTGGTTCTGGACTTTTGTTTCTTGGGCATTTTTGGATTACTGATTAAATTTTACTGCTAACTGGTCTGTTCAAATTTTCTATTTCTTTCTGATTCTATTTTGGGGGCTATATGTTTCTAAGAATTTATCCATTCTTCTAAGTTGTCCAATTTTTATGGCATAAAATTTTTCATAACATTCTGTCATAATGTTTTATATTTGTGTGGTGTCAGTTGTTTCTCTTCTTTCATTTCTGATTTTATTTCAGTCCTCTCATTCTCTATCTTTCTCTCTCTCTTTCATAATGTGTCTGGTTAAAGGTCTATCAATTTTGTCAATCTTTTCAAAGAATAAACTCCTGGTTTCATTGATAGGTTCTATTGTTTTTTTAGTTTCTATACATTTATTTCTGTTCTAATTTGTATTATTTCCTTCCTTCTGCTGGTTTTTGTTTATTTGTTTGTTGTTCTTTTTCTCACTCCTTATGGTGTAAAGTTAAATTATTTATTTGAGATTTTTCTTGCTTCTTGAGGTAGATCTGTACTTCTCTAAACTTCCCTCTTAGAACTGCTTTTGCTGTGTCCCAGAGGTTTTGTATTGTTGTGTTTTCATTTTCATTTTTCTCTAGGTAATTTTTGATTTCTTCTTCTTTTTCTTGGTTGACACATTCATTGTTTAGTAACATGTTATTTAACCTGCACGTATTTGTGCTTTTTCCCTATTTTTTTCCTTGTGGTTGATTTCTAGTTTGATAGCACTGGAGTCAGAAGAGATGCATGGTATGGCTTCAATCTTTTTTAATTTGTTGAGAGTTGTTTTGTGTCTTAATATGTGATCTATTCTGGAAAATGTTCCATATACACTTGAAAAGAGTGTATAGTCTGCTTTAGATGAAATGTTCTGAATATAACTGTTAAATCTATCTGATTTAGTGTGTCAAAGTCACTGTTTCCTTGTTGATTTTCTGTTGGGATGACCTCTTCATTGATGTAAGTGGAGTGTTAAAGGCTTCTACTATTATTGCATTACTATTGATTACTTTCTTTATGCTTGTTATTAACTTTTTTATGTATCTCGGTGTTTTCATGTTGGGTGCATAAATATTTACAATTGTTATATCTTTTTGTTTGATTGTCCCCTTTATTATTATACAGAGTCCTTCTTTGTCTCCTGTTACAGTCTTTGTTTTAAAGTCTATTTTGTCCAATATAAGTATTACTACCCTTACTTTCTTTTGACATCCATTTGGATGATAAATGTTTCTTCATCCCCTCACTTTCAGTCTGCATATGTCTTTAGGTCTGAAATGAATCTTTTGAGGCAGTCTATAGATGAGTCTTGTGGGGTTTTTTTAATCTACTCTTTTACTTATGTCATTTGATTGGAGCACTTAGTCAATTTATAGTCAAAGTAATTATTGATAAGCATTTTATTGTCATTTTGTTACTTGTTTTGTGGTTGTTTTTGTAGTTCTTTGATGATTCTTTCTTCTCTGGCTTTCACAATTTGCTGGCTTTCTTTAGTGATACATTTAAATTCCTTTTTCTTTACTTTTTACATATCTACTATTGGTTTTTAACTTGTGCTTACCATCAGGTTTGTATATAACATCTTCTGCATATGGCAGTCTATATTAAGTTGATAGTTGCTTAAGTTTGATCCCATTCTTTACTCCTCTCCTCTCATACCCACATTTTAGGTATATCGCATTTTACATTATATCCTTTACTTTTGTGAGTCCCTTTATTGATTTTTACAGATACATTTATTTTTACCACTTTGTGCTTCCTCCTTTGTTTACTCTTAGTTATGGTCTTTCCTCTCCACTCAAAGAGTCCCCTTTAATATTTCTTGTAGGGCTGGCTTAGTGGTCATGAACTTCTTTAGCTTTTATCTGAGAAACTTTCTTTCTATTATGAATGATCATCTTGTTGGATATAGTACTCTTGGCTGCAGACTTTTTCCTTTCAACACTTTGAATATATCATGCCACTCCCTTATGGCCTGCAAAGTTGTTGCTGAAAAATCTGCTGATAGCCATACGGGTTTCTCTTGTATGTAACTGTCTTCTTTTCTCTTGCTGCTTTTCAGATTCTCTTTATCACTTCTTGCCATTTTAATACTATATATCTTGGTCTGGACCTCCTCTGATTGATTATGCTGGGGGCTCTCTGTGCCTCCTGGATCTGGTTCTGTTTCCCTCCTGAGATTAGAGAAGTTTTCAGCTATGATTTCTGCAAATAAATTTTCTGCTCCTTTTTCTCTCTTCTCTCCTTCTGAGACTCCTGTAATATGAGTGTTATTATGCTTGATGGACTGGCAGAGTTCCCTAGGTCTATTGTTATTTTGCATATTTTTTTTCCCTCTCAGATACTCAAGTTGATTATTTTCCATTACTCTGTCTTCCAGGTCACTAATTCATTCTTCTCATTCTTCTAGCTTGTTATTTATTCCATCTAGTGTATTTTTAATTTCATTTACTCTGTTCTTCATCTGTGATTGATTCTTTTTTATGTTTTCTGTCTCTTTGTTAAGGATCTCACTAAAGTTCTCCATCTTTTCTCAAGTCCAGTGAATATCTTTATGATCATTACTTTAAATTCTCTATCAGGCATATTACTTATATTTATCTCACTTAGTTCTCTTGCTGTGGTTTGGTTCTCTTCTTTCATCTGGGGCATATTCCTCTGTCTCTTCATTTGACTAACTCTCATGTCTATTTCTGTGTTGTTAGAAAAGTCAGGTACATCTCCTGCTATTGAAAGTAATGGCCTTATAAAGAAGAGGTCCTATAGCACCCTGCAGTGCAGTGTCCCCCCATTCACCAGAACCTGGCTCTTCAGGGTGTCTCCTATGTATATTGCCCTACTGTTGAGTCCTGGCCACTTTTTCCTTCAGGCCATTCATCTGCAGAGGCTCTCTTTGCCTGTTGTGGGCAGGGTTAGGAGTGTGCCATTTTAACAAGGTGCACTCAGGTCTGCTTTTGAAATGAGACTTTCTGTGGCCCTTGAGACCAGTACTGCATGGGCAGGGCACACAATTTTAACAAGGTGGGCCTTAGTCTTCCACAGGACCCACAGAACTGAGGACTGCAGCCTTAGCAAGGTTTGTTACAGTCTTCTGGAGAAGATGACCTGCAGCACCTGGATTGAAACAAATGTGACTGGGAAGGGCAGTCCACCGTAACATGGAGGGGCAGGGGGGAGTTTGTTGTAAGCAGGTTAGGTAATAAATGTTGGCATTTTGCTGGTCCCTGCAGGTGACTGTGTGTTTATGCTGGGGACTGGAAAAGGGATGTGGTTCCTGTTCCTGGGGAAATCCCTCGGGGAACCCTGCTCCTCCAGCTGAGTTCTGAGATATGTAAATAACTTTCCCTTCCATGTGCACCACGTGTTGTATCTGCTTCTATGTTGTATCTCCAAGGGCTATATGTCATGCTCTCTCTTTAAGGGCAGAGACTCAGCTTCCCATCACTCTCTGGGTTCTCCTAGGGCCAAGCCCTCTGATTTTTAAAATTCCAAGCTTTACATAACCCTGGTTGTAAGAACTCATGGAATGAGACCCTTCTAGCTTTCAAAGCCAAATGCTTTGGGGATCTGTCTTCCTCTCTTCTCAGTGTGATAATGTTTCTCTTCCTTCCCCATGTTCACAGCTCCCTCACACCTGTGGGTCCATTTTGGTCCACTTCTATTTCATTCCGGACTGAGTTTCTGCCCTTCCTACCCTCTTTGATGTGGCCTCTTCACTCTCTTTAGTTGCAGAGTTTGTTCTGCCAGACTTCAGGTTATTTTCTGGGTATTTACACTGATGTGAGTGCTATCTAGTTGTATCCACAGGACAAGGTGAGTTTAGGGTCTTCATACTCAGACATCATGGCCTCCTTCCTCTCTGATTTAGGATTTTAAATATTTATTTATTTTTGAGAGAGAGAGCATGAAATGGGGCAGCATCAGAGAGAGAGGAAAACAGAATATCTGAAGTGGGCTCTGTGCTGACAGCAGTGAGCCTGATGTGGGGCTCGAACTCATGAACTGCGAGATTATGACCTGAGCCAAAGTCGGATGCTTAACTGACTGAGCTACCCAGGCACCCCTCTAATTTAGTATTTTAAAGGGTAATTTTGAGTACATTCAATTTTTGGCTTAGAGCTACTCTTAAATACAATTATCCCCTCTCCCCATCCACCATTAAGATAGAATTCAATTGAATCTTTATAATTTCATTTATCTTTACAAGTTTTCATTTAATTTACTAATATCTTTTTAGTGAAATACTTATTTCCTGAGGCATTACTTTTTAAAGGGAAATTGAGGTATTCATTTATTAAAGCAATAGTAGTATTATTTAAAGTGCTTATCAGTTGGAACTGGAAATGTATATTATTTTTTAGATGCTCATTGGGTTAACTTTTGTCATAACTCTGGTGGGATGTAGATGATGTCTTCACTCAGGTAAATATGAATAATAATGAACAAATGAATGTTTGTTAAAATAATACTTATTTAATACATCTTATTTGATGTACATTTAACAATGTACATCAAAATGCTTCCAGATGAAAGAATATGAGACATGATTGCAATACCTAAGAGATGTAGAAATAATATTTATAATGATTGTGCAGAAACAAATATACTTCTCCAAAGAAAGCACTATTTTGTTGCAGTTGCTATCAAGGGGAAAACGTACAACACATTTTATATTCCTTAGGATTATCCTTATACAAACACAGCACATAAAGATTTGAAGGGAATAGAAAGAAAAGGAAAATACTTGCTGAGTTTGGGTTTAGGAATTATTTTGATTTTTATAAATTTTAGAGTTTAATTCGATTAAACATCATTAAATTCTATTTATAAGATAGGTCAAAAATTGATCTTTACTCTGCCATATTAAAGCGAGGAATACTTTAAAACTTTTAGGAATGTTGAAAATCAGAAAACAAAATCTTAAAAATATGCTTTAAAAAACACTTCAAACTGTTCTTTTAATCAAAGAAACTGTCAGTCTTCCTCAGGGGTGGGAAGGAAACAAAAGATGTAGATGAAAGCACTCTTTGATTTGTCCAAAAAGGATTTAGCTATTTAAAAGTTCCATATGCTTTTTTAACCTTTTTATTTATTTAGTCTTATGTTTTTTGGCATAATTGAAACTTGAGGTGTGTGTCTACATTAATAAAAGAAAGGAACATGTGTTAGAGAACTGCCACATTAATTTTCTTTTTAAAAAATTTGTTTAATGTTTTATTTATTTCTGAGAGAGAGACAGTGTGAGCAGGGGAGGGTCAGAGAGAGAGGGAGAAACAGAATCTGAAATAGGCTCCAGGCTCTGAGCTGGCTGACAGCACAATGTCAGGTTTTCAGAATCTTATGCAAAAACCTGCTGCTGGGACCCAGAGAAGAAAGGGACAACCTCAAACACAGAGAAGAATCAACTCTGTTTAATCTCCAGAAGGTCAGTCATTGTCCTCAGTCACAAAGACTGAAGGAGGTGCCCTTTTCATTTTGGCATTCTCCTTTGCCTCAGGTAAGAACTTCCAGGACTATCCCTCCTATGCATTTGGGAAGGTGAGGAGGGCAGGAGTTTGGCAGGGGTTGGGAGATAAAGACGACTTGGATTGTACTATTCTAGTTTCTCCTGTTATAATGCTGCAGAGAGGACTTACCTGGGAAGGGAGATGAAAAATCCCCCTGATCAAATGAGAAGAAATGCAGATATAGTACATGTATTTCTACATGATTGCTGAGACCTTTGCCCTTTCTTTGAAATCACCATCCCCCCAGCTTCAACCCTTGCTATAGGGGTTAGGTGTCCATAACCGTCACCTAGTACAGTGACCTAGGTGACCCACCCTCAGCATCCTTTTAACTACAGCAGAATGGATCAAAGTTCACACTTGGTCCAAGGCGAGTCAAATTCTTTTTTCTTAGAAATTTCAAATTGGTATTCAGAATTGATAGAATTCAACTGGAAAACCAGAAGCTGTCTGAATGTACTCCAAAACTGGGGTGTTGCTGGGCTTTTTCAGGATGTTTATATGAGGGTAAGAGCAGGTCAGAGCCATATATGGCCAGGCATTCTGAGTTTGAATTTCACCTCTGCCATTTATTCAGTGTGCAACATCTTCCTCAAGGTTGTTTCCAAGCAAGAAAGGTTCAGTTAAGAGTGCTTACCTTGCAGCACTGATGGGAAGATTACACGAGATAAATGATGTGAAATCAATATGGTTGATTGTGGGCCATGTTTTTTTAATGAAACTGAATAAAATAGAAAATATCAGGCTATGATATGACAGATAGGTGGGACACATACTAAGGGTTAGTATTATTTTATGAAATTTTGTTTCAGACATGTATGTATATAAATGTGTATGTGAACTGGATCATACTGTAAAATGTATTTCTTACATGTGGGTGATGGTAATTTTTTTTTATGTTTAAAACTAGTGTTGCTCAACATATAGTCCAGAGATACCTATATTATAATCATCTGATCCCGTTAAAATCTGTTAAAATATACAGATTCTTGACCTCCATTGCCCAGAATCAGAATTTCTGAGGGCAGAGCCCAAGAATCTACACTTCAGCTACTTTCCCAGATGAATGTCCTACACACACTGAAATTTGAGAACCAAAGCTTTAAACCTTCAGAAAGTATTCAAATGCTAGCTATTATTATATAATTAAACTCATTCCTTTGTTCAAACACTATTTATGTAACACAACTGTACTAGGAGCTCTATGAGGGGCATAGAGAAGAAAGCACTTAATTTATTTTGAGTAATGTAGCCTATGTCAACATAGGGTACTGGTATTTTGGTTGGTCTAACATATATTGTTGCATTTGACTTCTTGTTTACAAAAGACAACTAACTGTAAGGCAGGAACTCCCAAACACTACATTTTTAAGAGTCTACAATTTTCCCAAGGTATGGATTCCCCTCAGCACTCAGAAAGGTGAATTATGAGAAGTTTCCTATATTTCCCTAATGTGTCATTTTGGGAAACACTACCAAAGGCACAATATTTTTTAAATAAAATTGTAACTGGTAGTCAAACATGTATTAGAATTCATGTACACTAAAGCCCACTACCCAAAATGTAGTTCACAGACCAGAAGCACTGGCATCATCTGGAAGTTTGTTAGAAATGCAGAATCACAGGTCCAACCCAGACCTACATTAATGTTGAAAAGCTCTGTTAAAGGAAACATGTAATCAGTTAACTAGCTTTTGTTAACAACTTCATGCAAAGGTAACAATATCCTGAAAAATAATTATTTAAAGTATACCCACTACCACATCAGCACAAACATTGGTGTTCCATAGGTATTGTTTACTTATTATAAAATCACATAATCATTGTAGAAAATTTTGGAAATTCAGAAAGTGGGAGAATTTATTGATAAAAAATGTATTCATAATTCCATTCCCTTTTCTTCAATAAAACATAAAAGTATACATATTTTACAAAATTGAATTATACCATACATACAAGATTTATATTTTATTCTTCATTTGATTTATCATGAGTATTTTCAGTAGTAATTTTTAAAAATTTTTAAGGGGTGAAGGGGAGTGGGAAGTATAGGCTTCTAGTTTTAGAATGAGTAAGTCACAGGAGTGAAAGGTCCAGTGTCTGGAATATAGTCACTGGTATTGTAATGCATTGTATGGTGACAGAAGGTAGCTACATTTGTGGATAACATAGTATAACAAATAGAGTTGTCAAACCACTAAGTTGCTCAACTGAAACTAATGTAACATTGTGTATTAACTACACTTCAATTTAAAAATCTTTTAAATTAAAACCATTAGGGTAGGTGGCTCAGTCAGGTCGCCATTGGAGTTTTGATATTGGCTCAGGTCATAATCCCAGGGGCGTGGGATCAAGCTCTGTGATAGGCTCTGCACTGAGTGTGAAGCCTGATTAAGATTCTCTCCCTCTCTCTCTCTCTGCCCCTTCCCCCACTCTCACGCTGTGTCTCTCTCTCTCAAATAAAAATTAAACATAAAAAAAAATTAAAAACAAGCGGGGAGTACTTATTTAAAATTCCTTTAATAGAGATAAGATAAAACAGGACATAACTGTGACATCCAACTCTAAAATATCAACTTTAAAAGGACCTTAGATATTATTTTGTTTAGACATTTTAGTTAATAGTTGGAGAAATTTAAAACCATGAAGCAACAGTGAGTCCCCAAAGATCATTTGCCTAGGTAAACAATTTTATTGATCACAGATCAGAAGATCTGTAAGAAGGTGACAAACTGGTTTGCCTGGAACCGTGGGGTTCCAGAGACATGGAACTTTTTTTTGCTAACACTGGAACAGTCCCAGGCCAAGCTGGATGGTTGGTCACCTGATTACTAGGCATTAGAGGCAGAACAATTTATGGGATCTGGCCTCTGCTGTCAACTTGGAGAGACACCTTTGTGAACATATCACTACAATATTGTGTGATGAATACCAGAAGAGAACCCAGACAGAGAACGGCAAGACTTCTGGGATCCTGAAGCCTCTAGTACAAGAAAGTAGTTAGCCAGATGAGAGTAGTAGGAATGGTGTAGTTTGGAAAGCATTCTAGTCTGAAGGATCACTGCAATAAAAGACATGATAGTGAAAAATAATATTAAGAATTTACTGACCATTCACTGTGCTACTGATTATCTCCTTCAATACAAACCCATCAGGTTGGATTTGTCGTATAAGTGATGAAGATGCCACTGGAGGGTTTTAAGCGGGAGAGTGATATAACTGTATACTTTAACAATAAAGGATCATTGTGGCAGCCTGTAAAGTACATTAAAAAATATCCACTATGTGTATGCTATTTTGAAATCCCCCAAACTCAGTTTCATAAGAGGGATTCCAGATTCCTAGTACTGTTTAAAACCAAACTTGTCCAATACCTTAACTCTTCCATTCTACTTCTTTTTCTTTGTATTTCTTCTGTTGGCTTTCTACCAATGTACAAAATTCAATAAGGAAATTTTGTTAGGTTTTGTAACATGGGCTCCCTCTGTTGACTATGTAGCAATAAAACAGCAAGCATTTGAAATCAAACAGAAACAAATGTTTTTTTATCTTTACAGTAATTCTTCTTTGTTTTTAGGAAAATTAGAGGTCTTTGCCCCGAAGTTACAATAATTTATAAAGTATTTAAGTGCATATATGACCCATTTTTTGAGTCATTTAAATTTTAACCAAAGAAAATATTTTTATAATTGCAGTCACCATTTTCATTGATATTTTCCATTTCCTCATCAAAGAGCCATTTACATTCATTAAGCTGGACAGCTGTTTGAAGTCATTCATTAAGCTGGACAGCTGTTTGAAGTTCATAATAGATTTATCCAGACTTTCATTTCCTATCATACCCACAGTCAGAAATGAACTTTATTATTATCACTTATCAGTAATAATCACTCATTAGGAATGCCATTTCTATACATTTCCCAGGTCACCTATCCATGTCAGATTGGCTCCCATCCATTCCAATTGAATCCTTGGCAGAGCTAGAGTGAGAGCTGCACCACGTGGCTTGCCTTTTTAGGACTATACACAGAATCATTCTCTCATTCAACAAATACCTAGTGGCACTTGCTCTGAACCAGGCCCCTGCTTGAGACACAAATTAGTAACATAGACCGATTCCAAGAACCCTTTATCTAGTGAGGGAGGATATTTGACATCTGAGGCAATACCTCTAACTTGAAGCAGACCATAAGTGTAATTAAAATAGTACAACATGCCATAAAACAGAAAGATATATTAAATATAATTGAGAGAATTCAGACAGACATTGTGGAGAGGATACTGCCTGGCCTGAAAAAACCTAAGCTCTGTGAAGATGGGAATTTTTCCTGTTTTATTCACTGCTATATCCTAAGTTCTGGCAATTGTGACTGGCACATAATAAATATCTATTGACTAAACCAGTAGATTACAAAGTGAATAAGAATTTTACTGAAATAAAAAGGCAGGAAAAAAGAACTTCTTTTTGTAATTTATTTTTATTTTCCTTTTTATATTTTTTAACTTTTTAAAATTTACATCCAAATTAGTTAGTATACAGTGCAACAATGATTTCAGGAGTAGATTCCTTAGTGCCCCTTACTCATTTAGCTCATTGCCCCCTCCCACAAACTCTCCAGTAACCCTCTGTTTGCTCTCCACATTTAAGAGTTTCTTATGTTTTTGTCCCCCTCCTGTTTTTATATTACTTTTGCTTCCCTTCCCTTATATTCATCTGTTTTGTATTTTAATGTCCTCATATAAGGGAAGTCATATGACATTTGTCTTTCTCTGACTGACTAATTTCACTTAGCATAATACCCTCTAGTTCCATCCACATAGTTGCAAATGGCACGATTTTATTCTTCTTGATTGCCGAGTAATACTCCATTGTGTATATATGTATATGTGTGTATATGTGTATATATGTATATATATATATGTGTGTGTGTGTGTGTGTATATATATATGTGTGTGTGTGTACATATATATATATATATGTACACACATACCACATCTTCTTTATCCCTTCATCCATCAATGGACATTTGGGCTCTTTCCATACTTTGGCTACTGTTGATAGTGCTGCTATAAACATTGGGGTGCATGTATCCCTTCAAAACAGCATACCTGTNTTTCTTTCTTTTGCTTCATTGTTGATATATAGGAATGCAACTGACTTCTGTGCATTGGTTTTATATTCTGCCACTTTGCTGAATTCATGGATCAGTTCTAGCAGATTTTTGGTGGAATGTTTTGAGTTTTCCATATAGAGTATCCTGTCATCTGCGAAGAGTGAAAGTTTGACCTCCTCCTTGTTGATTTGGATGCCCTTTATTTCTTTGTGTTGTCTGATTGCTGAGGCTAAGACTTCTGATACTATGTTGAATAACAGTGGTGAGAGTGGACATCCCTGTCTTGTTTCTGACCTTAGGGGGAAAGCTCTCAGTCTTTCACATTGAGGATGATGCTAGCATTGGGCCTTTCATATATGACTTTTATGATCTCAGTGTGATCCTACTATCCCTACTTTCTTGAGCGTTTTTATCAAGAAAGGATGCTATATTATATCAAATGCTTTTGCATCTATTGAGAGGATCATGTGGTTCTTGTTCTTTCTTTTATTGATGTGATGAATCACATTGATTGTTTTGTGGATATTGAACCAGACCTGCATCCCAGAGATAAATCCCACTTGGTCGTGTTGAATATTTTTTTTAGTGTATTGTTGGATCTGATTGGCTAATTTCTTGTTGAGGATTTTTGCATCCGTGTTCATCAGGAAAATTGGTCTATAGTTCTCCTTTTTAGTGGAGTCTTTGGTTTTGGATTCAAGGTAATGCTGGGCTTCATGGAAAGAGTTTGGAAGTTTTCCTTCCATTTCTATTTTTTTGGAATAGCTTTAAGAGCATAGGTATTAACTCTTCCTTAAATGTTTGGTAGAATTCCCCTGGAAAACCATCTGGCCCTGGACCCTTAATTTTTGGGAGATTTTTTATTACTAGTTAGACTTCATTACTGGTTATGGGTCTGTTCAAGTTTTCTATTTCTTCTTGTTTCAGTTTGGTAGTTTATATGTTTCTAGGAGTTTCTTCCAGATTGCCCATTTTATTGGCATACAATTGCTCATAGTATTTTTCTATTATTGTTTTTATTTCTGCTGTACTGGTTGTGATCTCTCCTCTTTCATTCTTGATTTTATTTATTTGGGTCCTTTCTTTTTTCTTCCTGATCAAACTGGCTAGTGGTTTATCAATTTTGTCAATTCTTTCAAAGGACCACCTTCTGGTTTCATTGATCTGTTCTACTGTTTTCTTTGTTTTTTTGCTTTGGTTTTGATGGCATTGATTTCTGCTCTAATCTTTATTATTTCCTGTCTTCTGCTGGTTCTTGGTTTTATTTGCTATTTTTTTTCCAGCTCTTTGAGGTGTAAGGTTAGTTGTGTATCTGAGACCTTTCTTTCCTCTTTAGGAAGGTCTGGTTTGCTATATACTTCCCTCTTATGACCACCTTTGCTGCGTCCCAGAAATTTGGGCTGTGGTGTTATCATTTTCATTGGCCTCAATGTACTTTTTCATTTCCTCTTTAACTTCTTGGTTAGCCCATTCATTCTTTAGTAGTATGTTCTTTAGTCTCCAAGTATTTGTTACCTTTCTAAATTTTTTCTTGTGGTTGATTTCAAGTTTCATAGTGTTCTGGTCTGAAAATATGCACAGTATGATCTCAATCTTTTTGTACTTGTTGAGGGCTGATTTGTGTCCCAGTATGTGATCTATTCTGGAGAATGTTCCATATGCACTGGAGAAGAATATATATTCCGCTGCTTTAGAAGGAAATGTTCTGATAATATCTGTTAAATCCATCTGGTCCACTGTGTCATTCAAAGCCATTGTTTCCTTGTTGATTTTCTGATTAGATGATCTGTCCATGGCCGTAAGTGGGGTGTTGAAGTCCTCTACTATTATGGTATTATTATCAATGAATTTTTTTATGTTTGTGATTAATTGATTTATATATTTGGGTTCTGCCACATTTGGAGCATAAATGTTTGCAATTATTAGGTCCTCTTGGTGGATAGAACACTTAATTATGATATAAGCCCTTCTTCATCTCTTGTTACAGTCTTTATTTTAAAGTCTAGATTGTCAGATAAAGTATGGTTATTACAGCTTTCTTTTGGTGTCCATTAGCATGATAGATGGTTCTCCATTTCCTTACTTTTAATCTGAAGGTGACTTTAGGTCTAAAGTGGGTTTCTTGTAAACAGCATATAGATGGATCTTGTGTTCTTATCCATTCTGTTACCCTATGTCTTTTGATTGGAGCATTTAGTCCTTTGATGTTTAGAGTGAATACTGAAAGATATGAATTTATTGCCATTATGTTTCTTGTAGAGTTGGAGTTTCTGGTGGTGTTCTCTGGTTCTTTCTAGTCTTTGTTGCTTTTCGTTTTTTTGTTTTTGTTTTTTTTTTTCCCCATCTTTTCTCCCCTCAGAGAATCTCCCTTAAAATTTCTTACAGGGCTGGTTTAGTGCTCATGAACTCCTTTAATTTTTGTTTGTCTGGGAAACTTTTAATCTCTCCTTCTATTTTGAATGACAGCCTTGCTAGATAAAGAATTCTTGGCTGCATATTTTTCTGACTCAGCGCATTGAATCTATCCTGCCACTCCTTTCTGGACTGTCAAGTTTTTGTGGATAAGTCTGCTGCATACCTGATCTGACTTCCCTTGTCGATTAATGACTTTTTTCCCTTACTGCTTTTACGATTTTTTCCTTGCCTGAGTATTTTGTATCATTTCTCTCTCTTCATCTTATGGGGCCCCTATGGTTCTGATATTGATCTTTTTAAATGAGTGAGTGATTTCTCTTATTCTTAAATTGTGCTCTTTTGCTTTAGTCTCCCTCTTTTTTTCTGCTCTATTATTATCCATAAATTTGTCCTCTACATCACTGATTCACTGCTCTGCCTCATCCATCCTTGCTGCCATGGCATCCATTTGAGATTGCAGCTCAGTTATAGTATTTTTTATATCATCCTGACAAGCTTTTAATTCTTTTATCTCCACAGAAAGGGATTCTAATCTATTTTCAACCCCAGCTAGTATTCTTATTATTGTGATTCTAAATTCTGGTTCAGACATATTGCTTGTATCTGTGTTGGTTAACTTCCTGGCTGTCATTTTTTCCTGCTCTTTCTCTTGGGGTGTATTCCTTAATTTATCATCTTGAAGGAAGAAGATGAATTAATATGGTAAACATTTTTTAAAATTAAAAATTAAAAACAACACACACATACACACAAAAAAAATCAAATAAATGATGCTAGATCCTAGGTGTGTTTTGGTTTAGTTATCAAAAGGAGTTTGGTTGATTAGAGAAAAAAGGGAAAAAATTAAAATCAAAAAATTTACAATTAAAAAATTAAAACACTAACACATTCACAAAAAATCAAATAAATGATGCTAGATCCTTGATGTGTTTTGGTCTGGTTATGGAAAGTCACTTGATTGATTAGAGAAAAATGGGGGGTGGGTGATTGAAAATTTGAGAAAATGAATACAATGAAATAAATAACTTGAAATGATGGAAGTAAAATAGAATTTGAAAAATTTACAAAAAAGTAGAAAAGGTAGAAAAAGTAAAAAGAAGGTAGAAAAAGTAAAGAAAAATATTTTTAATAAAAATTGAAAATAAAAATAAATTTTTTTCTCTTTCTGTATTCAAGTAAATGAACAGAAACGACAAAGAAAAAAATAAAGAAAGAAAAAGAAAATTGAATAGATGGACCAGGAAACAAACTGAAATACATTTGATATTACATCATTTTTCCCTAGATGTCAAACTATAAAGTACTTTATAGTCCTTAAACTAAGCAGGTGGAGAGATTTGTGGTGTTCCTGAAGACAGAAGTTGGCCCAGTTGGGCAGGGTTTAGTGTAATGACTCTGTTCTCCACTAGATGCTGCTGCTTAGCTTCCTGGGGAGGATTGTTGTGGCTCCCATAGTTGTGTGTACGAATGTCAGGGCAGAGTGTAAATGGCATCATCCAGCTAGCCAGTCTCTAGTATCGGAACTCTGTGCTCTCCCCAACCAGGAATCATGCACCTATACTCTGTCTCTGGCTTCTGTTTACTCCCTGCTTTTACACTGTCTGTGACCATGCCATCAGGTTGTCTGGTGGTACCTCCCTCCTGAGTTTTATCTCAGATGCAGCTGTATTTCCAACCCCTCACTTCTGAGGTACTGTGGCTTTGACCCATTCAGATCATCTGGGGAAGGGTCTCACTGAGCAATGGCTGGGTGCCAGCCACACCCAGGAACATTTGAGGGACTATGCTGCTACCGATGTCCAGAGACTGTGCCTGGTTGCCAGCCTTCCCCAGAAAAAGTTCACAGGATCGTGTAACAGCAGTGTTCCTGGGATTATGGAAAATCACCTGTGGCCCAAGGACCTTCGGACCCACTCTCCTCCTAAGGATTCACCCTTCCCACCAGAGCACCACCAGGTATGGTGTTGCAGAGTTTCAGACTCTGCACTCCCCCTGTTAAAAGAGTCTTGGTGGAATTTAAAACCTCTCCTTTTTCCTTTCTCTCTTTTTAGTTCAGTCCCTGTGGCTATTTCCACTTTTCCAATTTCTCTCCAGCTGCTTTGGGGGGGGGGGAGTGGCTGCTTTTCCCATACCCTCCCCTTGCCTCCATCCTCTCTGCAAACAAAAACAGCTCCCTGCCCACCGTGGAGTCTCTTTCCCCCAGTTCACTTCTCCGTGTGGTGTACCTGCTGAGTTCTGTGGTTCAGATTGTGCAGATTGTTGTGTTAATTCTCAACTCAGTTTTCTAGGTGTGCAGGATGGTTTATTGTTAATCTGGCTGTATTTTGTAGATGCACGACACACAAAAAAACTTCCATGCTGTTCTGCCATCTTGGCTCCTCCCCCAAGAACTTCCTTTTTGAAAAGGCTTACCCTCAAAACCATGGAAATTATTACCTTTTATTTGTTTAACCTGCCTAAACCCTTCTCCTGGCTCTCCATTATCTTTAGGATAAAATATTGTTCCGTATCTACTTCTCTAGAGTTTTATCTATGTACCCATCCCAAGTCATTAGAGGAGACATATGTCTGGTTCACATATGTCTGGTGTGGAACCAGACATTCTGTATGTTACCTATCAGTCTAAGAAATTAAAGATTTGGAATATTATGTTATGGTATGAATTGCTCATATACCAGCTAATATAAAATATGATGTAGGTTACTAATGAACATACTGATCCTCTGTGTTTCAAATTGGGACCATACAGTTTCAAGCAATAGTAAATGCAATTTAAATGGGCTTAACTAATGAAAGGTTTTATTGGCAAATGTAACTGAAAATCAAGTAATTGGACAGACTTCAGTGCAGTTCAACCAGGGCTTCTCCTCAGTTGCTTTTCAGTAGTTTCATTTCTGACCTCCTATGTATGTAGCTTGAATCTTTGGACTGGCTTCCTCCATGGACACAAATTAGCAGCTAGAAAGACTATATGCTTGTTTTGTTTACATGCAGTGGGGGAGAGAGCATCATTTCTTAAAACCAGGGAATAAAAGTACCAAACTTGACTAAAATACCCCTGAACTGTCTTCTGTAGTCAGAGGACTACCAAATTTGATTGATCTGCACCTCGTTTACCAGAACAAATCATCATGTCAAGGGGCATAAGATGACTTTACTTGGTTTCTGTCAGTCAGAGGCCATCTCTAGAGCTGGGTTTGGAGTCAGGTACACAGGGAAGAAGTAGCTCCAAAAGGAAAATATGGGAATAGTTAGAAAGGCAGAGAAGGAAGGTAAATGCTGGATAGGCAACTAATGAACCTCTGTCATATGTAACTTTTTTGAATGACAAATATATATCAAGTGTTAGTATTTCTTGCTAGCTGTAAAGCTACTAAGTTTTGAGTTTCTTTTACTATTGTCCCATCACATTTCCAGCTCTCTCTCCCCAGAAATTCCCTTTTGCTTCACGAATTCTTATTGACCTTTAAGGAATACTCTTACCAGGGTATCTTCGTGGCTCAGTTGGTTAAGGATCCGACTTCAACTCACGTCATGGATCTCATGGTTCTTGGGCTCAAGCCCCTCATTGGGCTCTGTGCTGACAAGTCAGAGCCTGGAGCTTGCTATGGGCTCTGAGTCCCCTCTCTCCCTGTCCCTCCCCACTTGGTCTCTCTCTCCCTCTCTCAAAAATAAATAAACATTAAAAAAAATTTAATTAAAAAAAAAAAAGGAATACTCTTACCTAGGAAGTCTTCCTGACTCTCAGTATAGTTAAGCACCTATACACGGATCTCGCAGCCCTCTGGTTTTCCTTCAGGGCAGCATGTGACATACTGAAATGTGTTAGTCTGTTTCCATGTTGGCTTTCCCACAGGCAAGGGGCTCTTCAAGGATAATGTTATCAGATGCTTTCACTGAGAGTAATAGAAACCTAACACAAATGGACTTAAACAGTAGA
The DNA here is from genome assembly GCF_008692635.1 of Crocuta crocuta. Classification (NCBI taxonomy): domain Eukaryota; kingdom Metazoa; phylum Chordata; class Mammalia; order Carnivora; family Hyaenidae; genus Crocuta; species Crocuta crocuta. The sequence continues at coordinate 3,584,026 of NW_027532591.1, forward strand.
TAATGTATTCTTTCTCAAAATAGCAATATTGCTCTATGAGTAAAGCAGTCTCCAGGATCGGTTGATACAGTGGTTCAATAGCATCATCAAGAGCCCATGCTCTTTCCATCTCTCTGCCATCTTCAGTGTTAACTTTATCCTCAGGCTGCTAAATTTGTAGGTGCTAATTAGGTAGTACTAATTGTAGCCACCTCAGGGTGGCTACAAAATTTCAGGCATCACATAATCCAGAGGAAGAAGAGGAACTATCCCATTCTTTGGAATAAGAAAACATTTCCCCAAATTTCCCCTGCAGACTTTCCTTCATTTTCTTGGCCATCTCTAAATTCGTCTGTGGCAAGGAGAATAATATTACCACAAAGAGTTTTAGGATAATCATCCAAGGTAGGGTGGAAATTGCTAATTGTTTATGTTGGTTACTACAATAAGTTCTTGTTACTCCTCATCCCCTGGATTCTAACACTCTGTGGCTCTGTGCATCTCTATGGTTCTGTGCATCTATCTTTGTGACTCCATATACCACTCCACCCTAAAACTCACTACTATGGTCATACTCCATACCCTATTCTTATCCTGAACACCCGATATATCTCCATCCCACCGTCTTTAGTGCTCCAACTCCAACAATCCTTCAGTCCCACAGGGATTTATATTCCACTGATGATGCTACCACCTTTTTACTGTCCTTTGTCCCCTTCATGTCCTCATTTACTTTCCTATCCAGTTTAAATGTCACAGTCAATCATTATAATCACTCCCTTGTTCATATTCAACTCTGTTCCCTTCCTTCATTTCATGATACTCTTTGGTAAGAATGCAACCCTGATCACATCCAACTCTGAGCTTATTCTGTGCACCAAGACCCCTGAGTATGACTGGCAAAAAAGAGACAGCAATGTTAATTAATCTTATTGTACTCTTATTGGGTCTTTACTACTGAATAGAAGCACTGCTCTGCAATCACAATACATTTCACTAGTCCAACATGTGAATTCTAGTCCAACTAGTCCATTCTCCTAGATGATTTCCCATCAGATCTCCCATCTCTTAAAACTTCTAGCACCTCCTTTCATGTGCTTGCTTTTGGCTGCTTACTCTGCTTCTTATTTTGCTGAGAAAACAAAGGCAACTAGAAAAGAACTTCCTTAGGTACCTATCAATACATCTAGCCACCCAGCTGCATTGGTGCCCATACCCTTTGGTTTCTCTGTTAATGCAGATTCACAGCCCATGAAACTAGCAAAGCAATCCCTCTTCTTGGACAGTAGATCCCATCTCTTTTCACTAACTCAAGGATATTGTCCCAGCAATTCTTCCATTCTCTATCCTGCATCACCATATTTTTCTTTTCTACTAAATCAATGGTTCTCAATCATAGGTGATTTTGCCCACTCCCCTCTCTCTGCCCGCTAGGGAACATTTAGCAATGTCTAGAGACCCTTATGGCTACCACAACTTGGGGGGGTGAGTGGAGGAATTACTATTCATTTAGTGGATAGAACACCAGAGATGTTTCTAAACATTTTACAATGTGAAGGATGGCTCTCCACAGCAAAACATTATTCTGCCAAAAATATCAATTGTGCCAAAGTTGAGAAACACTGAACTAGAACATTCTTATAAGCACACACACAAATGCTAGTATTGCTCTTATCTTAAAAAATACTCTTTCCTGATTTCATATTCCTTTCTAACTTCAACTATTATTTCCTGCTACCCTTTACAGTAAATGTCTTGAGAAACATTTCTTCATATGATTCCTAGAAACTATGTTCTTCTAGTTTTCTATCTAATTTTAATAACTCCTTCTAGTCTCATTTTCTAGTTTCTAATGCCCTGACCTCTAAATGTTGGAGTGCTCAGACCTCAGTCCTTGGAGATTTTTCTTCTGTACACTTACTTCCTTGGTTGCCTCATATGGCTTCAGATACCATCTATATGTTGATGAATCCCAAATTTTTATCTGTAGCCTAGACCTCTCCCCTGATCTCCAGGTCCATATATCCAATTGCTTGTTCATCATCTCCACCTGAATATTTAATATGTATATAAAGCTTGGCATGTCTGAACTGAGCTCCAGATCTTTCCCTTAAAACCTGCTTCTTACTCAGTCTTATTCATCATAGTAAAGTACAATTCTATTCTTCCATTTTCTTATGGTAAAACCTTGGTGGCATCCTTGACTCCACTCTTTCACATTCCCATTTGATCCATCAGACTTACCAAGCATACCTTTAAAATATAGTATATCCAGAATCAGACCACTTACTATCTCTATTGCTATCTTCCTGATCCTAGCCACCGTCATTCTCCCTTGGATTACTGTAATAGCCTCCTAGCTTACTTCCACCTTGATCCTACATCAGTGTATTATCAACACTGCAACCAGAATGAAAATATGAAATAATAAAGTAGAACATATCACTTCTTGATTCAAAAACCATCCAATGACTACCCATCTTTCTCAGAATAAAAGTCAAAATTTTTATAATTTTTACTCTGCCCAAGTTACATTGGCCTCTTTGCTGTACCTAGATCATATCAAGCAACATTCCAGTCTCACAGCCTTTGCATTTTCTCTTCTGTCTACCAGGAATGTTCTCCTTTTTATGAAAATGCAAGGTCTTTGTTCAAAACTATCTTCCTAGAGGGACCTTTCCTGATCTCTCCATCTCATTGATACTTCCTGTCCCCTTTCCCTGCTTTAGTTTTCTTCATGGCTCTTAACCACTATCTAAAATATATTTTACATATTTATTTGTCTGTCTCTCCCTAATAGAATGTAAGTTCCATGAAGTCATGTCTATTTTGTTTACTCTTGTATCCACAGTGCCTAGAACAATGCATCACACATAGTAGGTTCTCCATACTTATTTGTGGAAAGAATGAGGCAAACACAATGACCAGAGATAGTCTGTGTCTGACTCTTGTCTGAATCCATGGGTGTGCAAGAGAGGCATAGAATAAGAACTAGTAAAATAAATGAATCTTCATTGTTGTCTTGAATAGCTGTGACTATCATGTGTCTCAGTGCTTTCTTGATTCAGATGAATAAAATTGTCTCCTCTTTCCTCATCCCTCAAATATATCTGTGGCTAGACAGTGATCTCCCTGGGCACTCTTCCTAAGTTATTTAGTATCTAGGATCTCTCTATTCCCTTTCTCCTTTTCTTGGAACTTTTACCCTGAGACCCTGTGCTCCAGCCAAGCCCTGGATATATATGACACCATCATTCCTGTGGGCTTCGTTTCTGGAACACCTTCACTTTCCACCTAATTTTAGGTGCCTGTCACCATTATCAGACTGATTTCTCTTTCAGGGCAATGATAATATTTGACTTTTCTGTGTGCTTAATACTTGATATAGGGCCCAGAACATCATAGGCACTTTACAAAGGGTACTTGGACTAAATCCCTGCCTATTTATTTTTTGTCATTTTGTAGTCCTTATTCTCTCCATACTTCTATGTAGCTGCCATAATACCTTAGTAAAATCATTAGTAGCATGTCCCTCTAGTGTTGTGATGAAGAGCATTTGGGTTTGGAATTGAATAGACTGAGTCCTGGCTCTGTATCTTACAGGTTATGTAACTTTGGGCAAGATACTTAATCTCTCCAGCCTCTCTTTCACTATGGATAAAATGGAAATAATAAAGCTACAGAAGTGATGGTGAAGATGAAATTCGAGAGTATATCACTCTAGTTCATAGTAGTTCAATGAATGATAACACTAATATTTTTTAGTTAAGAACACAACAACAATAATAATACAACTATGAATTTCTTGAGAATCAGGGACTGTGATTCTAGCATCTAGAGAATATGGACCTTGTGAGGGAGGAAAATGATGAGAGATGGGGCTGGTGAAGCAGTTGGAGCCAAATTAGGAAGGGTTAAGGAGGTTAGCTTTAATTCTTTAGATTTAATGAAGAATAATCAAAGAGTCACATGACACCTAATACAAAGAGCAAGCTAATGATGATATTTGTGAGTACCAAATGGGGAAGGCCAAGAGAGTTGTGTGGGACTGTGTTAACAACTCATTGAATTTTATGGTGACTGACATCAGTAATACATTCAGGCTATAGTTACATGATGTCAGCTTTTCAGATGAAAACAGAAAACTTCAGTCAAACATCTGGTTGTTTAGTCTACCCTACATCAAAGACCTGGCTGTTCTGAAACTTTCAGATGTTTGGCTCAGTGATTTAGTTTTCATCTTCATCTAAGAGGTCTGGTAGACACAGTCACTATGATTTTTGTCAGCTTTCGACTTGTGGTTTGGGTTTTTTTCAATTATAAAAACATTTTTATGACAGCAGAAAAGGAATTTTTTAAAAAGAAAAACAAAACTTCCATAATTCTATGTCTCTAAAAGAACTTGTTTTATTTTTCCATATTCCTTTTATAACATAAAGTTTACATTGCTTACCCACAGTGAACATATGTTTGTATCCTTTTGTTTGCACTTAGTGTTATATTGTAATTTTTAAATTTTAGCATAAGTTATATTTGAAATACTATATAATATTATCAACTAGATGTGTTAGACATGTATTAAACTTTAGCATCCTGTGATTTTGGAAATTTTTGTTTCCTTTAACTTTCCATTAAAATGAATAACTTTTTTGTTTATTGATTTTTTCCCTGCAAATAATTGCATAGGATAGTTGGTTAAAGGTTAAAGTGTTTTTATAATTCAGTGTAGGTTTCTATATTCTAAAAAAACTATATTAATTCATATTGATAACAACGATGAATGAGTTCCCTATTTCACCACAGTCTTGTTAACATTGATGTTATAATTTCAGTGTTTTTATTTTAGTCAATTGAACCAGTTCTAGCATAATAACATATATATAGTGTTATATATTATACATATATATATTTTATACATTATAAAATACATATTATAATCTATATATGTACTTATCTTCCCTCCTTTCTAAAAACACCAGTAAAATGAGAACAAATGACTGTTTAAATCTATAAATTCACGAGGAAAGAGAATGCAGGAGAAGTTGTCAGTAGACACATTTTTAGAAGAGGAATAAGTTATTAGGATTGAGAAAGCTGAAGTGTATGCTGAGGGAAGATTCCACTAGGAAGCTATAGAATCAAATAAGGATAAGAATAATATCATATTATTATATATCTTAGTAGATATCAGGCATTTTCCTAAGCATTTTACATATATAAATTCATTTACTCATCACAGCATCCTTTGAGGTAGGTACCGTTATTTTCACCATTTTACAAATGAGAAAACTGAAGCATGAGGTCAAATAACTTGTCCAAAGTCATATAGCAAAATTTCAACTCCAGGTTATCTAGGTTCAAAGTCTGTTTCCTTACCAACTACATTGTACTGCCATTTGAGAAAGGCTCAGTAATTTGAGGCAGGGAGTATTATGGAAGGCAGGAATGAGCTGTGGAAATTGGTTGAATGATGTCTGTATAGAGAGAACCGAGACTTGCAGATTCCTTCCCTCAATTTATCTAATCAGGCTAGTGTATCTCCCTATCCTGGCAGGAGATCAAATCCATAGATTTTATCTATGGAAAAATTGCACCTATGAAGTCAAGGCCTAAAGAAATTAGGATTGTAGCATGGGGAGAGAAGGGACAACAGAAAATGGGGGAATTAAGTGAATGTCCACTCACTGAATGGTGAGGCCTCCACTTGTCCTACTAAGCTTAGAGTACTTAGATAGCCAGGCAGTCATACCTGCCTCTGCAACTCAAGGGAAGAGTCTGGAGAAACTGACCAGCTTAATAAAAAAAGAACTACAAATACTGATTTTGAGGTCCATAGCAAACTGGTCAGGTAAACTCCTTATTTCCCTATAGTGAAGCCACCAGTTGACAATCCCATGTACTCATGTGGGGCTTCCAATTGACGTTTTAGTACCTCACTACTAAATATGAAGGGCTGCAAAATTTCACCAAATATTTGAAGATAGATAAAATGGGAGAAGCCAAAAGAAACAGAAAAATGAAACTCAAAGAAAACAGACAACTAGGAAGTAGAAGAAAAATTTTAATTGATCATCTATATACTTAGAGAGTAAGAATAGTTATTGCATTCATGACACAAGAGTAGGATGCTTTCTTTAAAGAAAAAAAAATGGCTGGGCTCCTGGGTGGCTCAGTCAGTTGGGCATCCAACTTCTGCTCAGGTCATGATCTCAGGGATCATGAGTTTAAGCTCTGCATTGGGCTCTGGGCTAACAGCTCAGAGCCTGGAACTTGCTTCGTACTTTGTGTCTCCCTCTCTCTCTGCCCCTCCTCCATTCTCTCTCTCTCTCTTTCTCTCTCTCAAAAATAAACATTTAAAAAAAATTTTTAAATTAATTTTCATAAAAATTAAAAACATAAAAGCAGAAAACTTAAAAAAATCAATAGAAGAGTTGGAAACTAAAATGGAAGAAATCTCCCCCCAAAAACAGCACAAAAAGACAAAGAGTTCAACAATTGAAGAGATAAGAAAACTGGAAGATCAGCTCAGGAGATCCCAAATCCAAACAATATAAGTTTCAAAAAGAGAAAGCAAAGAGACAAAGGGAAATAAATTATTAAAGAAAGAACATGAGAAAAAAAATTTTCCAGTAGAGAAGAATATATATTTTCTGTTTGAAAGATATATTAAAAGCTGTGGACAATAAATTTTTTATAAAATGTGTCAAGGTATAGCCTCAAGAAATTTCTGGACACTAGGAGATAAAGAAAATATGATTAAATGTCCAGGAGAAAATAATGGTATCATACAAAATATAGAGAGATAACTGAAAGAACTTTAAATGTCTCTACAATAAATAATAGACACTAGAAAAGAAAATATCAATGCCTTAAAAGTTCTGTGTCAATGGGCACCTGGGTGGTTCAACCAGTTGAGTGTCTGACCAGCTCAGGTCCTGATCTCACATTTTGTGAGTTCAAGCCACACATCTGGCTTGCTGCTGTCAGCTCAGAGCCCTCTTCGGATCTGTCTCCTTCCCTCTCTGACCCTCCCCTGTTCATGCTCTCTTTCTCAAAAATGAATAAACACTTATTTTTTTTTTTTAAAGTTCGGTGTCAAAATTATTTCCAAGCCACAATTTTATACCCAGAGAACTACCAATCAAGTGGAAAGGTAAAGGGGCACTTGGATGGCTCAGTCGGTTAAGTGTCCAACTTCTGCTCAGGTCATGATCTCACGGTTTGTGGGTTCGAGCCCCGCATCGGGCTCTGTGCTGACTGCCAGCTCAGAGCCTGGAGCCTGTTTCAGTCTGTGACTCCCTCTCTCTCTGACCCTCCCCTGTTCAAGCTGCCTCTCTCTCTCTCTCTTTCCTAGAAAAAAAAAAAGTGGAAAGGTAAAGGGGCACTTGGATGGCTCAGTCGGTTAAGTGTCCAACTTCTGCTCAGGTCATGATCTCACGGTTTGTGGGTTCGAGCCCCGCATCGGGCTCTGTGCTGACTGCCTGGAGCCTGTTTCAGATTCTGTGTCTCCCTCTCTCTCTCTCTGCCCCTCCCTTGCTCTCTCTCTCTCTCTGTCTCTCTCTCTCAAAAATGAATAAAACATTAAAAAAAAACAAGTGGAAAGGTAAAATTAAGGCATACTGAGACTTTTAAAGTCTCAAAAAAAAAAAAAGTTTCCTGTTCTTCTTTTTCAGGAAGCTATTGATGGGGTATGCACCACCAAAATCAGGGAGAAAATGAGAGAGAGAGAAACATGGAATTGGTAAAAAGTACATATAACACAGAGGAGAGGCAAAGAGAATTCCCCACAATGATAATAAAGGGGAATGTGAGAATGACAGCTGTATAGCATTTTTGAAGATTGGAACAGGAGAATGGAGGGTTCCAGGACTTATACCTTCAGGAAAATAAATGGTACAGATAAATTATCTGATATATTTGATAATGTAGAAAATAGTCTAGAGAACAAAGCAAAGGAAAAGATAAAATTATTAATATCTCCAGTAAGAAAAGTGTACAAGAAAGGAAATATAATTGTAGTCCAGTGTTTAGCTTACAGTGAACAATACTTATAATAATTCAAAGAATGAATTTTGCTTTAGTAAAAAATTATATTTTAACTATATTCAGAAGAAAACAATATGGGCCTGGAGTGATGGCAGAGGGCTGAATCCTCAGTTTTCAAAATAGGAATTCAAAAGATAATGTTTAAAGTTGACAAAGCAAAAAGAATCATTATAAGCATATTATCTTTTAATGGAAGAAAATACCAGAAGAAATAGTTAAGAGAGTTTGTGGAGGGTGTTTAAGGTTAAGGATGGGAGCATCTGGAAGTCACAGTTTTCCATCAGAAGTCTGACAGTATTTTTTTTACTTTATAAACAATGTGAATGTATTATTTTGATGACTTTTTAAATTTTAAAATATTTTTCGATGGTACTTCATCTCTATTTGAATTTCTTTAACTGAAGATTTTTATCAAGTGTTTATGTGCTGACTGCCAGTTACTTAACAAACATTTATGTGTTAGGCGTCTGGCCTGACTTTGGAGATAAATAAATGAGCAAAAGTAAATCTGTACCCTTAAAGAGCTCACAGTACAGGTGAGAGGGACAGATAAGTAATCAAATAGTTATTAAATAGATGACAAGTGCTGTAATGGAGAAATCTGGAGGATTCTAGGGGAGGAGGAAGGAGTGTTTTTCTGGCTTTGCCTTGGGAGAGGTAGGTTTGAGCTGCATCACAGAGGGTGGTGGAAGGGAGGGCTTTCCAGGCAAATGGAATTGATGTGAAAAGGGTTGGAGGTGTCAGCAAGTTTTCTTTGTCATGTTTGTTAAGGCAGGATGTGCAGAATGCAGGATTTGCCTCAGCCTTTGTTCAGTTTTATTTGGGTCGGGTCAAGTTTTGTGGCCTTTTGTGGACATTTTAAAATCTCAGAAATGTGCCTGTTAAAATGCAGCTGGGGTCCTGTCTTTGAGGTAGAAATAATGCAAACAGCTATAGATGGGAAGGCCAAGAAAAGACTAAAGTATTCAAACTCTTTTTATATGTGTGTTCTTTAATGGCCTTAGTGTGTTTGATTTGCCTGTCCTCTGTGGAGGACCACTGAATTGTAGGCAGAGTTCCTGACTTTCTAAATTATGAAAATAGCTTTTTATCCAAGCCTCTCCAAGCAAAAAACGGGCCACATTTAATCAACTTTCAAAATCATGCCCAGTGGAAACTATTAGCTATGAAAACAAGTACTAGCCCACCTATTGCTCATTTCCCCTTCCCCCATCCCCACCACCACTGTCCTCGCTCATGCCTCCAACTCAGACATTACAGAAGAGTCCTGACTACTTTCTTTATGCCTCCCATCTCCTCCATTCAATCCATTTCCCCTTGCAACCAGGTTTTCTCTTTGTAAAATACAGAACTAATTGTGGCACTCCTTTGATTAAAAAAGAAGAAAAAGAAAAACTTCAATGCCTCCCCATAGACCAGAGGATCAAGTACTTTGTGTAGCATTCCAGGCCTTCCATTACCTGGTCCCAAGCTATATTTCTAGCACCTTCACCTACCATTTTTTTCTCATTCTCTCTCTACTTCCTACTACTACTACTACTACTACTACTACTACTACTACTACTACTGATACACACACACACACACACACACACAAATGTTCTTTCTCTAAGTTTCAGCTTCCCTGAAATGTTATTCTTAGGACACAGGGAACTTTCATGCCGTCAGGCATTTGCATCAAGCTTTTACATTTGTTTTTCTCTCTTAAGTACTCTTTGGCCCACAAATCTTGCCATCTTAAGACCCAGTTTAAATGTTCCTGCTTATGATTAAAAGCATGATTCTGGTCCACCAGGATCCAATCCAGGCTTATGAAATGTGTGACTTGAGCAAGTCACCTAAATTCTTCTTATTTTAGAAATATCAGTAGGGGAGCTGGGGTGGCTCAGTCGGTTAAGTGTCCGACTTCAGCTCAAGTCATAATCTCACAGTTTGTGAGTTCAAGTCCCATGTGGGGCTCTGTGCTGACAGCTCAGAGCCTGGAGCCTGCTTTGGTTTCTGTGTCTCCCTTTCTCTCTGCCCTTCCTCCATTTGCACGTACTCTCTCTTTCTCTCTCTCTCTCTCTCAAAAATAAATAAATAAACATAAGAAAAACAAATAATAGTAGAAAATAACAGTACCTACTTCACAGGGCTGTTGTGAGGCATAAATAACACTTAGAACAATGCCAGGCATGTAGTTTGAGCTCAATGAATGTTAGCTCTGCTTTAAAATAACAATGAAAGAAAGAAAAAGAGAAAGAAAAATAAATAAATAAATAAATAAATAAATAATAAATAAATAAATAAGATGTCCTCTTTTCTGGGAGGCTTTACTCATTTCTCCAAAGGAAATTAATCATTTCTTCTATTTCCCCCAGAAAAATTAATCAAAAACAATTCATACTGCTCCCATACTTTATACAATTTCAGGCACAAAGAATATATTCAAAGTGATTTTTTAAAAAATTAAGTTATAGCCTCCAAAACTGTAAGAGAATCAATCTCTGTTGATTTAAGAGAAAGTTATATTCACTCCTGAAGTCCTTGATTTTGTTTTTTTTTTTCTTTTCAATTTTTTATTTAAATTCTAGTCAGTTAACATACAGTGCAGTATCGATTACAGGAGTAGAATCACTTACATACAACACCCAGTGCTCATCATAGCAAGTGCCCTCCTAAATACTCATCACACATCTGCTTTCCCACCTCCCTCCATCAACCGTCAGTTAATTCTGTATCATTAAGAGTCTCTCGTGGTTTGTTTTTCTCTCTCTTCCCCATCCCCATAGGTTCATTTGTCTTGTTTCTTAAATTCCCCATATGAGTGAAATCATATGGTATTTATCTTTCTCTGACTGATTTATTTTGCTTAGCATAATACACTCTAGCTCCATCCATGTCCTTGCAAATGGCAAGATTTCATTCTTTTTGATGGCAGAGTAATATTCTATTGTATGTATATGTATATGTGTGTACATCTTCTTCATCCATTCATCAGTCGATGAACATTTGGACTCTCTCCATAGCTTGGCTATTGTTGATAATGCTGCTATAAACATCAGGGTTCATATACCCCTTTGAGTCTATTTTTGTACCCTTTGGGTAAATACCTAGTAGTGCAAATGCTGGATCATAGGGTAGTTCTATTTTTAACTTTTTGAGGAACTTCCACGCTGTTTTCCAGAGTGGCTGCACCAGTTTGCATTTCCACCAATAGTGCAAGAGTGTTCCCTTTCTCTGCATCCTTGCCACACCTGTTGTTTCTTGTGTTGTTAATTTTAGCCTTTCTGACAGGTGTGAGTGATATCTCCTTGTGGTTTTGATTTGTATTTCTCTGATGATGAGTGATGTTGAGCATCTTTTCATGTAACTGGTAGCCATCTGGCTGTCTTCTTTGGAAAAGTGTCTATTCGTGTCTTCTGCCCTTCACTTCTGAAGCCTTTGAAAATGTGGTTTCAGAGCTATTAGACATGGATTCCAATCCTGGATCAGTCATCTATCTAATTCTGTGATCTGGGCAGGCAACAAAACCTGTTTCCATATCTGTGAAAAGAGGGATAATCTCATTTATCTTACTAAGGACTCAGTGATAATTTTCCCTTCAAGGTGTTCCAGGGTCTGCAGATGAAGTCTAAAACACTTGTTCATGCCTACAAGTCTCTTTAGCATCTGGCCCTGTCCATCTTTCCAGTTTCATCTCCCCCATTCTCCCTTGTTCTTGATACTTTAACAATTTTGAAATGCTTGCAATTTCCTAAACTGTTCAGGTTTTTGTGTTTTTACACATGCTGTTCATTCTGTCTAAAGTGTCCTTCTCTTCACTTCTACATGTGCAGTTCTTTTTCACCCTTCAAAACTCATGTAAATACTTATGGAGTACCTAGTTATATATAGTCTGTATTCTGCTGGTTATTCAACAAGTGTCTAAATGCCATTTGGAATAGAACTGAAGATCAGAACTGTTAAGGCCCTTTGAGTTCACCTAACCTAGCCTCATACTGCCCAAGCTGAAGAAATAGTTCTAGAGAGAAAAGACTGACCAAAGTCATGGAGATCTCAGTTATCTACTGTTGGGTAACAAACTATACCAAAGTTTGGTGGCTTAGATCAACAACCATTTTATTTCTCACAATTTTCAAATCAGGAATCCAGCCAGGACTAAGTTGCTTCTCCTGCTCCACATAGAGTCAACTGAGATCACTCAAAGGTATTCATTTGGCTTCACTTATGTGCCTTGAGGCTTGGCAGGAATGGCTAGAAAGCTGGTTTTATTTGGGCCTCCATGACCCTACTGAGGGTCTCAGTGTGATCTCTCCAGCAGGGTACGTGGTGGCTTAGGACTCAAAGAGACAATCTTCCCTAGAGACAGGAAGTGGAAGTTACCAATCATTTAAGACTTGAGCTTGGAAACTAGCACAGTGTCACTTCTACAATATATATTTTTTATTTTTTTGTAATGTTTATTCATTTTTGAGATAGAGAGAGACAGAATGTGAGTGGGGGAAGGGCAGAGAGAGAGAGGGAGACACAGAATCCGAAGCAGGCTCCAGGTTGTCAGCACAGAGCCCAAGATGGGGCTCAAACCCACGAACCACAAGATCATGACCTGAGCTGATGTTAGATGCTTAACCAACGGAACCACCCAGGTGCTCCCACTTCTATAATATTCTATTGCTCAAAACAATCACAGAGCCCACCCTGACTCTAGAGGAGGAGATATACCACTTGACAATGGTAAAGGATCAAAGAATTTACAGACATCTTTAATCTGTCACCATCTGCCTGTGGACACAAATTATTTACATTCTTCTTCCCACATGCAAAATTCACTCACTCCCTCAAAGGACCTACCCCCACAGAACAACCCATTATAGCATCAGTCTCGGGAATGAGGTCCATGATATCATCATCTTAATGAGTCCCAGGTGTCGATGAGGTGCCTCAGATGTAGTTTCTAAGCTGTAGCTTCTTGAGCATTATTCCTTTCAACCAAAAGATCTCTGATCTAAAGAGGTAAATTATCTTCCCCTTACGTACCCAACTACAATGGCAATAGGTATAAAATAACTGCAGTGACACTCCAGATCAAACGATGGCAGTGGTGGGGGCGCCTGGGTGGCTTAGGCGGTTGAGCGACCGACTTTCGCTTAGGTCATGATCTCGAGGTTCATGGGTTCGAGCCCCGCGTCGGGCTCTGTGCTGACTGCCAGCTCAGAGCCTGGAGCCTGTTTCGGAGTCTGCATCTCCCTGTCTCTCTGACCCTCCCCTGCTCACGCTGTCTCTCTCTCTCTCTCTCCTAGAAATAAAAAAAAAAAAGAAAAGATGGCAGTGGTGGTAGGTTGGGGGAATGGAAGCACATAGCAGTCACTGGTGCATAGAAATTCTGAAATCTAGTCAGGCGTGTGTTGCTAGTTCCTTAATTAAGGCCTAACTTTGCTCCCTGGGAATGAGAGTCTTTATGACTTTGGGTTCTGCCCTCTGAATCATCCCTCTTTTTTCCATTGTCTATAGCATATTTTTGTAGCTGAGTAGTTTTCTCAGCCTACTCTCTGTCCATAGCAGAATGGGAGTCCAAAGACCTCTTTTCATTTTGTATTGTCTTTGATAGTTTCAGGCCAAGCTAATGCAATCCTTTTACAATTTGGGGAATTTCTTTTGTGTCATATTATACTCTACTCCATTATACAAATCACACACCCACAAATCTCTTTCAAGGAGCCTTTCTTGACCTTGGGTCCCCTGTAAAGCTGCTGTAGAATGACACCGTTAAGACTCTTAGAAAACCTATTGTTCAATATTGAAGGTCAATGAGGCACAGCATTAAGATTCTTAGAATTTCCCCCCCAGGAATAATTTATAAAAGATCTATGAGACATAGCCTTAAATCTCTCTGAGGTCTCAACCAAAGAGTTTATAGTTGTGCCCTTGATTTGTTTTTACCCTGTGACCTTATTTTGCTGGCAACGCCTTGGATTTGACGTTTACCAAGAGGCCATTTTTTCCTTTGAGATCATTGTGCTAGCTAGAAATACTATCCTGGGGCTTCTTTAGTTTACCAATCTCTTCTCATATTTTATCAAAGATAGCTACAAAAAGCAAGTTGATATTTCATACTTTTTGCCTGGAAAGTCTCCATTCAGATCCTCAAGTTCATTAGGTACCTTTCTATTTTCTATGTTACCATAAGTGACCATGTTGCCAAACCTTCCTCTAGCTCCCAATAACAATTTCTTGACTATTCTGCAAGTTGTCACTAACAGCCTTCTCCAGGGCATTACCAATTCCATTAACAGACTCCTCAAGACCCTTCAAGTCACCACCCATTGCCTAGTCTCAAAGTCAATGTCAAATGTCTTGGGTTTTGTGTTACAGAAGTGCCCCACTTCTAGGTATCAACTTACGTTCTCATTATCAGTTGTTGCCTAACAAACTATCCCCAAACTTAGTATCTTTTTTAAAAAAATAATTGTATATCTTAATTTTGTGGGTTAATATTTGTCATAAGCTTAGATGACCAACTCTTCTGCTTCACATGGACTGCAATGGGCTCAGTTTATGGTATTCAGCTGGAAGTTTGGCTGCTCTGAAGGATCCTAGATAGTCTCACTCACATGATTGAAACATTGGCAAGGCTGGATGTGGCTAAGCCCATCTCACATAGAAGCTGGGCTCAGTCAGGCCCTTCTCTCTGCATGTAGTCTCAAAGCCTATCCACAAGGTCTCTCTGGAATGATGCCGAACATCTTACCTGTCACCCAAGGGCTTCAAGAGGCAATGTTCCAAGGGATAGGAAGTGAATGCTTCCAGTTTTTTAAGTCCAAGTCTTGGAAACTGGCAGTGTCATTTTTGCCATATTTTATTAGTTAAGCAGCAACAGAGTCTCTACTCAAATTTAGGTGGAAAGGACAAAGACATCATTTAAAAATTTTATTTTATTTTATTTTGAGAGAGAGACAGAGTGTGAGTTGGGGTCAGGGGATGGGCAGAGAGAAACACAGAATCTGAAGCAGGTTCCAGGCTCTGAGTTGTTGGCACAGAGCCTGATGCGATACTTGAACTCACTGACTGTGAGATCATGACCTGAGGCCAAGTCAGACGCTTAACCGACTGAGCCACCCAGGCACCCCTAGACACCATTTCTTAATAAGGGAAGCATCAAAGTTTTCTGGCCATATTTAATCTGCCGCGTAAAGAAAATTAACAGTAAAGCCAACAGTTGAACCCAGATCTTCTGCATCAGACACATGCTTGTATCACTATAGCATGCATTCATTCATTCATTCATTCATTCATGATTCAACAAACATTTCTGGAACACCCCTGTCTGCTAGGCATCCTATTAGATGCTAGGACTAGATATAAATATTAAAAATATTTTAACTCTATTCTGAGTTAGCCCACAGTCTAATAAGTCAGTAGATATGTTTACAAATCATGCTATATGCTAATAGAGAAGTGTGCCAAATGCTGGGGGAACACAGAAGAGGGAGGAAATATTTGCAGTGGGGAAGAGAGTGCATCAGGAGGGCTTCTCAGAGAAATGACCTTAGAAAGCTGAATTTTGAAAGCTGAATTTTAAAAGCTGAAGAGAATTTGTTGAGGAGACAATGAAAGACTTTCTAGGCATAGGTCAAGGGGAGGCAGGGTGAGAGAGCATGGTATGTTTGGGAAACATTGAATTCATAGGGTTGATGTAGAAGATGTGAGAAATGGAAATCACTCAGAAACTAATGTCTTTTCCTAAGGCCAGTTAGAGAGTGATAAGGAGAAAGTGATTGGAGACTTCAACTTAATGTTTTTCTACTTGATGAGTCCAAGAGTTGTGACTCCAAAGCTTTTCTTTCAATGTTCCCACATGCAGCCCTCCCACCCTCATTTCTTCATTAAATCATGGCAGTAGGATTAGAAGAAAGTAGGTCATTGAGTGTTCTATATTTACATCCAGCATATAAACTTCTGTCTTTCAGCATGTATACAAGTCTAGGTAACAGACTATATGTGAGAAATATTAATCATGTCTTTTCACATGGTTATTTGAAATCTACACATTGAGCCTGGCCCCAGTACTTGCTAGAGTAGAGACTGATGTACAACTAAGAGGCATATTTTACTTGGCATCAGACTCCAGCACACTAAGTCAGTGGCCCATTCCATTACCTATTCTCTATGACGCCTTTGTGAAAATTAGAAAACAGTACATCTTCTGGGCAGATATAGCCCTACACCAGGCTTCAGTGACTCAGAATGTAAAGTCTGAATTTTAGTTGCCACTTGTTTCCTGGCTTGAACACCTTTGTGACATATACAAGATGTGAAACTCTATGTTCTGGCCTTACCTGATTATCAGTATTTCATTGTTAAATTCAGAATAAAGCCTGTGGACACAGACCAGAGAAGCTACTTCTGTGTCTTTATCTCCACATCCCTTGAGTCTAATGTATCATGTGACTTACTGTTCAAACGCTAAGCAATCATCCTCCTTCTCTGTGCTTAATTTCCTCTCTGAAAGCTTCAAGGGCTGTTCCTTCCCACCCATAGCTTCATTTGTCAGGAATAACTTCAGCAAGCATAATATTCTATCCGTGCTTTCATCTGCCTCAGGAAAACAGTTTTTAAAGTTTTTTTTAATATATATATTTATATCACATATATATATATCACAAAACTACTTTTAAACACTAATACCAAGAATAAAAAGAGAAAGCAAGAGAGAGAGAGAGAGAAAACACTTCCTGTAACCTTGTCTCCTATCAGAAAAATCATTTCCATTTCTCCACATTACCTCGGTGATCATTGTCTCCAAGTTCCTAAATTCCAAACTTCATCAACATGTATGTCATTTCTTTTCATTGTTTTAATGAGAGAAAGCATTTCATTTTCTGCATTTTTTACTAAATGGTATTTCCCAGTAACTTTTCATTGTTCACTTCTGCATATATTCAACAAATATTTAGATAGTTCCTAGAATTTTCCAGAGTCTGGCAAATTTTAGATGTTGAGGATTCAGTAGTGAAAATGACAAAGCCCTTAACCTATGGACTTAATCCTAGTGAGAGAGACATGCAATGAACAATACATACATAATAAAATATCAGGTTCTATAAAGAAAAACAAAGTAGGGCAAGGGACTAGAGAATAGTTTTGTAGAGAATGCTAGTTTTAGAAAATACCTCTTGAAGTGAATATATGATAATTCAATCAATTTACTCTAGTCAAATATTTGGATCATTTCCAAGACTGTCCTTCAGCATGTATATATGTGTGTGTGTATGTATAGATATATATGTGTATATATATACACATATATACAAATGTTACCAAGAGAGGATTCTGGAAAGATTGCAAATTAGGAAATGCCAAGATTCTGCACTAGCAGAATCTGCCTCATATAACTATGTATTTGGAAATCTGGAGTCTACAACTTCTTGCTTACAACTTCCAGGGGGATACTTGGAAGATAAATTGTGATGAATTTCAATCAATTTCAACTCTCAGAACAGTAACAGCTATCCTATCTTCCACTCCCAGTGGCAGGCAGCTGTGCACAAGTTCCTGAAGCAGCTTTAACTCAGCTCGTGGGAGTCAGGGTGAGCATATAGGACCCTGTCCTCCAAATATTGGGGATCTGTGCTCTAATTGCTGATTGCTGCTTCAAATCACAGAGGTATAGACAAAGAGGTGAGCAGCCATTGTTGTTGCACCTTCCAGTTGTTGCAAGCCCCTCCCCCTCCAGCTAGTGACTTCCAGGGAATTTAAAGGGATAGTGCCCCTTTTTTGCCCCCTTCATTTTTCTCTTTCCCGCTGACAGAATTGAAGGGGAAAATAGGCAATTCTACAACATAGTTGGAGGCTTCAATACCCTACTCACAACAATGGATAGGACAACCATTCCAGAAGATGATAAGTAAGGAAAGAAACGACTTAACACAATAAACCAACTCCATCTAACAAACATCCACAGAATACTCTAGCCAACAACAACAGCATACACATTCTTCTTCTTAAGTGCATATGGGACATTTTTTAGGGTAGACCATATATTAGACCACAAATTAAGTGTCAATAGATTTAAAAAGACAAATATTATGCAAAGTATCTTCAATGGGATAAAATTAGAAATAAAAGAAAGAAAATTGGAAAATCCACAAAATTATGCCTATTAAACAACATACTTTTAAACAAACAATAGTTGAAAGAAGAAATCACAAAGGAAACTAGGAAATACTTAGAGGTGAATGACAAACAAAAACACAGCATATCAAAACTTATGGGATTCAGCAAAAGCAGTGTTAAGGGAGAAATTTATAGCCATAAACACATTAAAAAACAAGAAAGATCTCAACT
The DNA here is from genome assembly GCF_008692635.1 of Crocuta crocuta. Lineage (NCBI taxonomy): Eukaryota > Metazoa > Chordata > Mammalia > Carnivora > Hyaenidae > Crocuta > Crocuta crocuta. The sequence continues at coordinate 3,602,377 of NW_027532591.1, forward strand.
CAACAACCTAACCATACAGTTTAAGGAAATAGAACAAGAACAAACTAAACCCAAAGCTAACAGAAGAAAGAAGATAATATAGACTTGAGATAAATAAAATAGAGACGATAAAATAAACAAAAAAACAATGAAACCTGGGGTGCCTGGGTGGCTCCGTTGGTTGGGTGGCTGACTTTGGCTCAGGTCATGATCTCCAGGTTCACAAGTTTGAGCCCAGCGTCAGGCTCTATGTTGACAGCTCAGAACTTGGAGCCTGCTTCAAATTCTGTGTCTCCCTCTCTCTCTGCCCCTCTCTGGCTCATGCTCTGTCTCCATCTCTCTCTCAAAAATAAATAAAAACATTAAAAAACATTTAAAAGTTTTTAAAAATCTATGAAACCAGAAGATCAACAAAATTGACAAAACTCCTACTAGATGACTAAGAAAAAAGACAAAAGACCCAAATTACTAAAATCAGAAATGAAAGTGGCAACATAGCTACTGATGCTACAGAGATAACGAGGATAAGAAAGTAGTATTAGCAAGTATACATCAACAAATCGAATAACCTAAATGAAAAGGACAATTATTAGAAAAATAAAATCTACCAAGACTAAATCATGAAGAAACAGAAAATCTGAACAGACCTATAACTAGTAAGGAGATTGAACTCACAATAAAAAAAAAAATCTTCCACCAAGAAAGCCCTGGACATGACGGCTTCATTGGTGAATTCTAGCAAACATTTAAAGAAATAATGCCGGGGCGCCTGGGTGGCTCAGTCGGTTGAGCCTCTGACTTTGGCTCAGGTCATGATCTCACGGTTCATGGGTTCGAGCCCCGCGTCGGGCTCTGTGCTGACAGCTAGCTCAGAGCCTGGAACCTGTCTTCAGATTCTGTGTCTCCCTCTCTCTCTGACCCTCCCCTGATCACACTGTCTGTATTTCTCTCTCAAAAAATAAAACAAAAACAAAAACAAAAAGAAATATAATGCCAATCCTTCTCAAACTCTTAGAAAAAAATTAAAAAGGAGGTAACAATACTTAACTCATTCTATAAGTCCAGCGTTACCCTGATACCAAAGCCATAAAAATACACTACAAGAAAAGTATAGACTAATATGCCATATGAACATTGATCCAAATATCCTCCGCAAAATACCAGCACAACAAATACAGCAGCATATGAAAGGATTATACACCAAGATCAAGTGCAATTTATCCCTGGATTGCAAGAATTTTTCAATACAAAAATCAATCAGTGTAAGACTGAATGAAGGGAAAAAGCCCACATCATCATCTCAACTGATACAGAAAAAGCATTTGACAACATTTAACACCCTTTCATGATAAAAAAAAAATTCTGAAAACTAGGAATAGAAGAAATTACCTTTACATAATAAAAGCCATATGTAAAAAAAACCCACAAGTAATATCATATTCAATGATAAAAGACTGAAATCTTTTCCTCTAAAGTCAGGAAAAGGTAAGGATGCCCACTTTCAGCAGTTCTGTTCAACATGTACTGGAAATTCTAGTTAGAGCACTTAGGCAAGAAAAAGAAAGACATTCAAACTGGAAAAGATGAAGTAAAATTATTTCTATTTTCAGTTGATATAATCTTATATGTCGAAAACCCTAAAGATTGCACACACAGAGACACAGACACACACAGACACACACACACACCCCCATTAGAATTAATTAATAGCTTCAGCAAAGTAGTAGGAAACAAATCAACACAAAAATCAGTTGCATTTTTATATACAACTGACCCTCAAATAACATGAGTGGGTCTGCTTATAAATAGATTTTTTACAGTACAGTACTGTCAGTATATTTTCTCTTCCTTATGATATTCTTTTTATTAAGTAGGCTCCATTTTGTGGAGGAGTCAAAGTTACATGTGCATTTTCAACTGCATGGGGTCAGCACTCCTAACTTCTGTACTGTTCAAGAGTCAACTGCATTAACAATGAACAATTTGAAAAAGAAATTACAAAACCAATTTTTTACAGTAGTATCAAAATGAATAAAATACTTAGGAATTAACCAGGGAGGTGAAAGACTAGTACATGAACTTTATAAAAAATTGCTAAAAGGAATCAAAGAAGACATAAATAAATGGAAACATATGTTCATGGAATGGAAGATTTGATATTGTTACAATGTCAATATTATCCAAAGCAATCTATAGAGTCAATACAAACCCTATCAAAATCCCAACTGGTTTTTTACAGAAATAGAAAAAGCCATTTTAAAATTCATATGGAGGGATGCGTGAGTGGCTTATTCAATTAAGCGTCTGACTCTTGATTTCAGCTTGGGTCATGGTTTCATGGCTGTGAGATTGAGCTCTACATCATACTCAATGCTGGGTGTGGAGCTTGCTTAAGATTCTCTGTCTCCTATTCCCACTGCCCCTTTACTCAGCACATGTGTTCATGTGCTCTCTCTCTTTCTCTCTGTGTCTCTCTCTCAAAAAAAAAAAAAAAAGTTAAAATTCATATGGAATCTCAAGAGACACCAAATAGCCAAAACAATCTTGAAAAAGAAGAACTGGGGAACTCACATTTCCTGATTTCAAAACTTACTACAAATCTATAAAAATTAAAACAATGTGGTACTGGCATAAAGATAGACATATAGACCAATGGAGCAGCGTAGAGATCCAAGAAATAAAATCTCACATCTATGGTCAAATGATTTTTGACAAGGGTGCTTAGACCACTCTACGGGGGTGGAGGGTGAGGGTGAGGGAAGGATAGCTTTTTCAAGAAATGGTGCTGGGGAAAATGGATATATATTAGCAAAGTTATGAAGTTGGACCTGTCAAAACACCGTAAAAAAAGCACTTGAAAGTTATCAAAGATCCAAATTTAAGATCTAAAACAATAAAACTCTTGAAAGAAAACGGGATAAAACTTAACAACACTAGACTCAGCAACAATATCTTAGCTATGACACTAAGGACACAGGTAACAAAAGAAAACATAGACAAATCAGACTTCATGAAAATTGAAGTTTTTGCATCAAAAGACACCATCAACAGTATAAAAAGTAAAACTACAGAATGGGAAAAAGTATTTGCAAATCATATAGCCAATAAGGTATTAATCAGAATATATAGAGAACCCCTGATATTCAACAACAAAAACAAGACAAACTGATTGAAAAATAGGGAAAGGGCTTGCATAGACATTTCTTCAAAAAAAATATAGGAATGGCCAATAGATACATGAAAAGATGCTCAGCATCACTGATCATTAGGGAAATGCAAATCAAAGCTACGGTGAGATACCTCCTAACACTTATTAGGATGGCTTCTGTCAGAAAAACAGAAAAAAGTGTTGACAATGATGTGGAGAAATTGGAACCCTTGTGCACAGCAGTAACTGGAAAGAGTAATTGTTTAATAGGTACAGAGTTTTGATTTTACAAGATGTAAAGAATTATGGGGGTGGATGTTGGTGATGGCTGCAAAACAATGTGAATATGTTTAATACCACTGAAGGGCACACTTAAAAATAGTTAAGATGGTAACTTTTATGTTATGTATATTTTAACATAATTATTTTAAAAAGTTGTGGATTTGGATTGTGGTGATGATTCCACAGCATTATGAATGTGTTTAATAACCACTGAACTGTATACTTAAAAACAGCTGGTTAAGATGGCAAATTTTATGGTTTTTTTACCACAATAAAAAAATTGGAAAAAATATTACCAAGAATATAGATATGTTCTATTTGCAGTTTCCTTTTTTTTTTAATTTTTTAATGTTTTATTTATTTCTAGGAGAGAGAGAGAGACAGTGTGAGCAGGGGAGGGTCAGAGAGAGAGGGAGTCACAGACTGAAACAGGCTCCAGGCTCTGAGCTGGCAGTCAGCACAGAGCCCAACGAGGGGCTCGAACCCACGAACCGTGAGATCATGACCTAAGCCACCCAGGCGCCCCTCTATTTGCAGTTTCCTAATGTGGCACGACATTTCTCTCTACTATGCCTTTATCCAAGCTCTCCCTTCTGCTCGAGTCTTCAGTCCTCCCCAGCTGCTCCTAGTCATCCTACAAAGCTAAAGTGTCAAGAAAACTTCTTAACCTCCTAGGCCCAGTGTTCTTTAAACTTTAATGTGCATATAAATCTGAAGATCATGGTAAAATGTACATTCTCATTTACTCAGTCTTAGGTGGCGCCTGAGGCTTTGCATTTCTAATAAGCCCCAGGTGAATCAGGTAGTGGTGATACATGGACCACATTTAAGTAGGAAGGCTTTAAACTACCAATTTTCAAGCTTTTATCTTAGGACCCTATATGCTCTTAAAAATTATTGAGGACTTGGAGCACCTGGGTAGCTCAGTTGGTTAAGCATCTGATTTCAGCTCAGGTCATGATCTCACAGTTGGTGGGTTCAAGCTCCATGTCGGGCTCAGTGCTGACAGCTCAGAGCCTGGAGCCTTCTTCAGATTCTGTATCTTCCTTTCTCTCTACCCCTCCCCCACTTACGTCTTCTCTCTCTCTCTCTCTCTCTCTCTCTCTCTCTNTAAATAAAAATATTTAAAAAAAATAAAATAAAATAAAAAATTACTGAAGATTTTAATTAGCTTTTGTTTATATAAATTATATCTATCAATATATATCATGTTAGAAAATAAAACTGAGAAATCTAATAGGTTCGATTCATTTAAAAATAGTAATATTAAGCCACTTATATATAAAAATAACATATTTTTATTTTTGCAATATCTGTTTGGGGTGCCTGGGTGGCTCAGTCAGTTGAGCATCTGAGTCTTGACTTCAGCTCTGGTTATGATCCCAGGTTTGTGGGATGGAGCTCTGCATCTGTGCTGAGCGTGGAGCCTACTTAAGATTCTCTCTCTGTCTCCCTCTGCCCTTCTCTCCCACTTGTGTGCACTTGCACACTTTCTCTCTCTCTCTAAAATAAAATATAATAATAATAATATCTTGTTCTACTCTATTATAAATGGACAAATCCAGTAGGCTTAAAATCTGTAAGGATGTAGTTGAACCCAATGGCACCATCAATTAACTGGGTATAATGGATATCTATAGACAGATATATACATTTTTCAACAGAATATACATTTTTCTCAAGCTCATATGAAACATTTACCAAGATAGGTCACATTCTAGGCTATAAAACATGCCTTACCAAATTTAAAAGAATAGAAACCATACAATGTCTGCTCTAGACCACAACAGAATTAAACAAGAAATCAATAAGAGAAAGATAGCTAGAAAAATCCCAAAATACTTATGTGATTAAACGGCACACTTCTAACTAACATATGTGTCACAGAAGAATTCTCGTGAGAAATTAAACAGTATTTAATACATTTTTAAAAGTTTATTTATTTTGAGAGAGAGAGAAAGCATGAATTGGGGAGAGGCAAAGAGAATCCCAAGCAGGCTTCTCACTTCCAGTGCAGAACCTGATGCAGGGCTCAAACACATGAAATGTCAGATCATGACCTGAGCCAAAATCAAGAGTTGTACCTTAACCTACTGAGCTACCCAGGTACCCCAGCATTTCATTTGAACTAAATGAAAATGAAAACAGAACTTGTCAAAATTTGTAGGATGCAGCAAAAGCAGTGCTTGAAGGGAAATTTATAGCAGTGAATGCCTATATTAGAAAAGAAGAAAGATCTAAAATCAGTCACCTAAGTTTCCATTTTAGGAAACCAGAAAAAGAAGAGCAAATTAAATCCATAGTAAGCAGAAGAAAAGGAATAATAAAAATTAGAGAAAAAAATCAATGAAATTGAAAATAGAAAATCAATAGAGAAAATCAATGAGACCAAAAGCTGGTTCTTTGAAAAGATCAATAAAATCAACAAGACTGTAGTGAGGCTAACGAAGTTAAAAAGGGAGAGGACACAAATTACTAACATCAGAAATGAAAGAAAGGACATCACTACAGATCCCATGGACATTAACAGAATAGGAAAGGAATACTATAAACAATTTTATGCCCACATATTTGATAGCATAGGTGAAAACGGACCAAGTCCTTCAAAGACACAATCTGCCAAAAATCACACTAGAAGAAATAGACCCCATGAATAAATCTATATCTATTAAAGCAATTGAATCAAGAATAAATAACGTTCCAAAGCAGAAAGCACCAGGTCCAGATAGGTGCATTGGTGAAATCTACCAAACATTTAAGGAAGAAATTATACCAATTCTCTACAGTTTCTTTCAGAACATAGAGCAGAGAGAAGACTCCTAACCCATTTTATAAGGCCAGCATTACCCTAATACCAAAACCAGAAAAGACATTACAAGAAAACTACTGACCAATATTTCTCATGAACATAGATGTGAAAAATCCTCAAAAAGTTATCAAATAGTATCTAACCATATATGAAAATAATTATATACCAAGTGAGATTTATCCCTGGTTTGCAAGCCTGACTCAACAACTGAAAATCAATTAATGTAATTCAGCACATAAATGGGCTAATGAAAAATCACATGAGCATATCAATAGGTGCAGAAAAAGCATTTGACAAGATCCAACACCCATACTTGATACTCTCAGTAAACTAGGAATAGATGGGAATTTCCTCAGCTTGATAAAGACTATCTACAAGAAACCTACAGCCTCCATCATACTAAATGGTGTAAAACAAAGCTCTCCATTAAAATAAGAAATAAGGCAAGGATGTCCCCCCTTAAAAGGTAGCTGGAATTCAACAGAAGGAAACAGCATGGCAAAAGGTCAGAGATGGTAAGGCATAGTGAGAAATGAGGACATAGCAAGTAGTGTGAAGATGGCTGGGGTATAGGATGCCAGGTTGGAGTTGGAGTCATAGGGGACATAAAGATGGGACCAAATGGTGCAAGGCTTTAAAGCCATGATTAATTTCTGAACCACAAGTCTATGAATGCTCTCTGGTCACATTTTTCATGGCGGTAGTGTGGAGGATGGATTGATGGTGCAGAAGCAAGGGCTTCATTAAGAAGCTATTTCAATAGTTCAGAGATCAGGAAAATGGCAATGGCGGGGGATGGGGTGAGAAGAGGCAAATGCCTGAAATTTTTCTCCCAAGGGATCAAATAATTTTACTTTTCAAGCTAGAGAATTAAGTAATGATTCTTAATTCTTGGGGGAATGTGTGAAAAGATTCTGATACATATGTGGCAATAGGGATACCATATTTAGGTGGGAGCTATTAATTAATGGGAAGGAAGGCAGGTTTTGAAGAAGAAAGAATGCAGCAAAAAGATTATATTTAATATGGGATATGAGTACATTTAAATAAATGATTTTTGTAGGATAGGGACTTCAAAGTTACCAGTTTAACAGTTTCCTACCTCCAAGAATCCTTTCTGATCCTTACCCAAATGGTCTAATCACTCTCCTTAGGCCTCTCTAAAAACATTTGGTTGAGGGAGGTAGAGGGCCTCATCTGTTTATTTATCTTCCCAGCTGGACTCTGGGGCTCCATCAGGGACAAGCCAGGTCTGATAAATCAGTTTTGCTAATGCCTACCACAGTATCTGGTGAGGGGGGAAAGTCAATAAATGGTGAATAAAAGAAAGGGAGTCAAGAGCCACTTCTTGTCTTCTGGGAGCATTCTCATCTTTCTTGTTTCCCTCCTTTGCACACTGGTTCTTGGGCTTTTTGTTCATTCAATCATGAAGAGGGCCTACTTTACCTTAAGCAATGTGCCAAGCCCTGCACAGAGGAGGGGCAGATGATTCAGCTTGATCAGGCTGTGACAGGGACAGGCTCAGGGACTGAGATTACAGAGAAGGTGACTAACCCAGACTGAAGGGTTAGACCAAACAAAGTTGAGTTTAGGAAGGACAAGTGGGAACAATGGTTAGTTTGATGGGAGGTAGAAGGTCGGGAGTGAGGGAGAAATGAGTTTAGGTCAGGGAAATAATATGGGTAAAGGCCTCAGCCAGTGGGAACAGTCTTATAAATTTTTATTTAGACAGCCTGGAGTTTAGAATATTTGAGCGGACAATACTGCTAATGAGATTGGCGAAGTAGTCAGATTTGTAAACCATTTAAGCATAGTCATAGCACTCAAAAGAGTTTTGCGAAGCCATTGAAGGGTTTAAGTGAATGACATGATCAGATTTATCTTTTAAAAAGATTATCCAACTGTGAAAATAGTGGACTGGTTCACTAGTGAGCTTGGACTTTATTCTGAAGGGATAAAGGGGAAAAGTCATTTAACATTTTAACCATGGGAGTGACACACTCAGATAAGGGTTTATAAATAGATCACCGGGCAGAAGGGGGTGAGAAGAGTGTCAGAACAGTGCACAGGTAAGAGCTGAGACAAGCAGTGAGGGAGAAGTGGATGCGGAGAGGCTCGGGAGACTGGAGACGGGTTTCTGAGTCAGGTACAGTGCCAACTGCCAGAGAAGCAGAAACTGACGCAGCCCAGGGAACAGCTGAGGGAGGCGGGGAGGGGGGCGCGGCCGCGCAGCGGGAGCCGCCCAGGACCCC